>NW_021632728.1:0-312370 GCF_004799145.2 Neltuma alba | reverse complement strand
TTTTTATCATGTATATTTATTTATTGTGTATATGCTTCTCACAGATTTAATCTTTTTCTCACAGACTAAATTTTATACCAAACAATTACAAGATCTTCTGCGAAAGATCTTGACTGAAAAGCAATGGATTGCTTTTGATTGAACTATCTAGATGACTGATGCGAATGTACTTGACAGGTATGTTTATGTTATCTACATTTACATTTGATAATATATATGATCTTAAAATTATCATTTTAGTTTAAATTAACATTATATTTCATATAAATCATTATCATTTTAGTTTAAATGAACATTATGTTTCATATATATGATCTTATGTTTTATTATCCGACATAAATCATTAGTTACTCTTTGTGCTTAGTCTTCAATTCAACAAACTGCTTTAAAGTTGTTTCATTGTATTTATTTAGCTACTCTTTGTGCTTAGTTGTCCTTTACTTTCATATTTGTATCTATTCAGTTCTCAAACTACGCATGCCAACCTATAATAATATCTTTATGGGTTACTTATTTACCATATCAATTGAGTTGACATGCTGCTCATTCCAAGATGAAAGTAGTATTTCAGCTACTGTCAGTGGGAGGTGAGTCTCTGTTCTTTCTGAACCATTTAAAGTTGCATATCTCAACACATCGTCGGTATGGCCTTTTGCTTGTAAAAAAATCTTCTCTCATAGATCTTCACTGATAACCATTTCTGCCTGCTCATTTTTCTGTACAGAGTACGATTGATTTTCTTGGACTGTATAATCCTTGATTAGTCTGCTTCTCATACTCTTCTTTCTTTTTTCTATATAAAAAAAAAAAAAAAGTAAAGTTGAAGTAAAATGTAGAGGATGTAAATGTAGAATCAATTCAATGGGGGAAAAGGTCGTGAGATACTAAGCTTTTTAAACAATCAAACACATGAAGAACAGCTAAGAAAACCATCATTATAGCTGATAGATGTCAGATTTTCGCAATTTGTGAGACAAGTCTCGAATAGTTTTGTGAACTTTTGTAAACATCCTGAGTTAAAATGTAGTGAGTTGAGAATATTGTTGGATGATTTCAGATTGGACTTTGAAGGGATTGTATTGTTTTTTTAAAAAAAATAATTTTGACAATAGCAAATATAGATAAAAAAACTGCACCCAATAGAGCATAAATTGACAGAGGAAACAGAGCAAGACAGGGGACCTTGGTATGACGAGGCAAATCATGAAATATTAAATTCTCTCTCAGTTTTATTTTCACAGGGAAGAGATAAGCTTTGAGCCTCAAAGGTAAAAAAGTTGAACATCATTATTATTATTGTCCGCTACATCATACAAATCTAATACAAAGTTTGAGGCCTTTCTCTTTTTGAGCTACGGATTATATTGTTATTGGACCACACCTCTAAACTGACTATTTGCATTATTCAGCTGTATCATTTATCTCCATCGTACAAACTGCAAAACGATTTCATATAACACATGTATTGAATGACATCCTGCTGAAAAGGAGATGAATGTAGTATTTTAACATGATGTAAGTAGGGACTGTGTCTATTATTTCTGAATCATCATTTCAACCTGCTCATCTAAAGATATCTTTCGTACAGTTTCTTGCTTCTAACAATATCTTGCTTGACATCTAGGTAAGTATAACCTCCTTCTCTACCTATGAATAGCAGTAGAAGTTATTCTGAAACATTTTTTACCATTGAAGTACTTGCAGTTTTTTATTTTTAGTATCATCTTCCCGCTCATATTATCCCGCCAAAAAACATGTATTCTTCATTGAATTTTAGTGGTTTGTTTTCCCGCTTCATTTTTACAATGCTATGCTTGTGTATAAATATAACTTACTTCCTTCATGCATGCTCACCATTGAAACACTTTGAATTTCTATTTTAAGAGTCTTTCAATCTTCAACCTTTTATTTTCATCACACTTTCTCAGTTTTATTGAAGATGCCACGTATATCACTCCTAAGACATTTGAATGATGGAACCGATAGGTGGCACATAGTTGCAAGAGTTTTCAGGAAATGGAATGTCTTCCATAAGGGATCATCTGCTGATATCTTCTGCGTGACAATGGTTTTATTAGACAAAGAGGTCTCTTTATCTTTACAAATATTAACAAATTGCATATGTCACTTGTGGTTTTTTTTTACTAATGCTTTAGTTTAATGGAAATCATTATTTTGTTTACAGGGGGATAAAATACAAGCAAGTGTTCTAACCAAAAGTTTACATGACAAGTTTCGCCACAGTATCATTGAAGGAGAGACTTATTTCTTTGCTAATTTTGAGGTCTCTGCTAATGTTAGCCAATATAGAGCTACCACTCATCCTTTCAAGATCACTATAACTCCACGAACACATGTTGCTGAGAAAATAGCCATTGTGCCATCTTATTCCTACTCTTTCTTTCCACTTGCTGAGATAGAGAAACTCAATGAGAAGCATAATATTGAATACTTGATAGGTATTTGACATCATTTTCATTCATTTTAATAATAGTATTATCATTTATGTTGTTACTGAATTATTGACACTTCATGTGTTGCTCTATTTTCCAGACGTTTTAGCATTTGTCAAATCAATTGGCACTCTTGAAGAATATCGGCGGGACAATGAAACCAAGAATAAATTGAGGATGGTGCTGAGTGACATTGAGTACAGAACCTTTCAGTAACTTTTGTTTCGTTTTTTTTCCTTTACTGTGCAACGACTTATGTAGATACTAATGATGATAATTGATAATTCATGTTCATGCATTTCAGCGGAATCAATGTAGAATGTATATTATTTGATGAATGTGCCAGCGATGCTTTCATGTCTCAGCTCCAGAATACACAGACACCTGTTGTGGTGTTGTTAAACCTGGCTAGGGTTGGTTTTTCAGAAGATGGTAAGATATATCATAATCTTTAATGACCTTATATATAGAATACTTTTTGTTCTCAAGATTTATTGGCTGTGACTAATTATTATTTCTTCCATTACCTATCTAAATATAGGAAGAGCACAGGTTTGCAATTCTTTTAATGCCACAAGGGTGTTTTTCAACCCACCCATCAAGGAAGTGCAACTAATGATTGATAGGTTTGCAAAACTAACAAATAAACTCAATCAATTCAATCAAATTGCTCAATTAATCACTTAATTGATTATATAAATTAATTTGTTGGTGCTTATTATATTATAGTTCAAAAGACAATGGCTCTCCAAGTTTGTCCTTCCTTAGCCAGCCCGTACTAACTCCACTGAGTCAACAGTCACGTACTAGCATCAATTGCAACCAAAGCCCGATTGCTATATCAAACATAAAAGATCAACCCATGGTTAGTAAGGTTTATGATAGTTATACTATCTAAATCTAATTTATAATTTATAAATTCAATATTGTATAAGTTATTTTAATCAGTATAACTTTGTACATTTGTATGTCAGGGAGAAACTTTTGTCATTAGGTGCATTATTCAAAAGTTAGAGACCAGATATGGTTGGATCTATCAAGGTTGCTCCAAGTGTGGTACAAAGCTTCGTTTAGAGAATGAGAGTTGGATATGCCCATCATGTCAGAAGAAACCAGAGTTTATTGACCACAAGTATATTTTGCACTGGTTAAAAATGGTAGTTTATGCATTCTTAGATATTTCAGTATATAAACTACCTTATGTATTACTTTGTTTATGTTTTTAGGATGAAGCTTCATTACACTGTGAAAGATGAGACAGGAATTGCTTCAATAATATTCTGGGATAAACTTGCGGTTGAGTTAATTAAAAATTCAGCCGCTGAGTTGAAGGTTATTCTAGATGAGGTATAACAATCCTTATAATTTGATATATGATATGTTTACTAATTTGTTGGTATACTGAAATATAAAATAATGTTGATTGATTTAGCCTCATTAAAATTGAAACCTTATATCTGATTGAAGGATTTGTGATGGATTAGGATCCTGAGGAAGTTGATTTCCCCAAAAATCTGGACAATCCTGTTGGGAAGAGTATGTTGTTGACTCTTAAACTGAATGACTACAATAAACGACATCCAAGTTCCAGTATTAGTGTGATGCAATATCATTTATGTGAAGATTTAATGGATCAATTTACTGAGGCATCCATTGAGGTATTTGTTTAATTTGATTAAATCATTTTTTACATATTGTAAGATATATTCACCATTTAAATGCACTATTCTGTGAGCAGATTGAGGAAATTAAGGACCCTTCAAATTCTGATTTATATGTTTAAATACCATCAATTGTTCTGATATTTATAAATGATGTTGATCATGCTTTATTCAGTATTCACAACCTGCTGTGGAACAAAGTCAGGAACATATGAATGTTACTCAAGGAGTTCCTCTAATTGCGGAAAAAGATTTAGTTTCACAATGTGTTGCTGAAGAGGATGTCACACTTTCAAATATGGTCAACCGTGTTAAAGCTCCTCCAGTTAAAGGGAGAAAAAGAAGCGTCGTGAGGAAGAATGTTGAGGATGCTATTGCTGAGGGTACTAACACTGGATCAAGCTCAAGTAATGAACAGAAGCATGTGAAAACTATCAAGTTGGAGAAGTAGTGTAACAGATAATGGGTGTCTTGTCCAATATTATATGTGTTAAGTGTATTACTTATCCTTTGCAGTTCTTAAAAGTTGTTCGTGTGGCTGTTCTGTCTGTTGTCAGTTGGAAGTTTGTATTTCCTTTTAGTTAGTTCTGTGATGAAGTTGTGTTTGTATCATTTATGTTGTTTACCTTAGTATGTGTCATTATGAACCTTTGTAAGTTTTTATTTAATCAAAGTAGTTTACGTTTGTGTTGTATTTTCATGGTTTAGTTGCTCTCATCTCAAGTTAATGATTCTATTTCGTATCTTTATGAATTATTTGAATCTAGGACGATATATTGGAAATGATTGACTTCATCATATAGGTTATTGTGGGAACAATATTAGTATAAAATACAATTTATACGGGGATTCACTTTAACTTTACTGTTTTCCCATAAAAATTCAGACTAATAGGCTAATTACATTTTTATATTTTAATTTTAGCTTAAAACAATTATTGGGTGGCAAAAAATGATGTTTTATTTTTCTACTTGAAATTTTAAACATTCACTTTATCTTATTTGAATATCCAGATTATAAAAAGTTTGAAGTTATATTGATGACACACACACACATATAAATGTATATTTCAGATCTTGAGGACACATCCTCTTAAACATCAGGATTATATTTAAGGATACGTTATACAGAATCCATTGACAACAAATGTTGAAATGAATTATGCAATTTCTTTTGCTTGCGGAACAAAACTCATATCTTATGAGCTATTTGAAAATAAATACACAAACTTCATATAAAGCTTAAAAACTTATGAAACATATTTTTTGGTATTGTAATAGGATTAAATATTTATTTGTTACTCCTCCGATCTTTAATATAAAACCTATTTAACTAATTTGATTATATTAAGAAAGTTAGATAAATTAGTTAATTATAAAAAATATGACACGTTTATCCTAAAATACCATTATCATCTTCTTTAAACATAATCCTGCCTCGCTCTTGTATTTGATTATAGTTCAGAGAGTACTCATAGGGATAATTTACAGAAAATATAAATAAATATAATAAATATGTGTTATATTTAAGACCAAAATTAGTATCTCTAATGAATAATAAAAATGAAATAAAAGTTAGATCTTCGTTTTGCTATCAAAGTATCTTTATTCGGTCTGCACAAGCATATAGTATATATAATAATTAGAATTGTTCTATAACATAATATAATGCTGCAACATTTATTCCACACGGCACGGATACAGCGTCGAAGTGAATACCATGAGTTTTCCACAGTCACTTGCCATCAATTTGCCACAGTTACTTCCCATCAATTTCCCACACATTTGCTATCAATTTCGTACAGTGTTAGTGCTGTTCACTTAGTAATATGTATATGAAAAATTAATATTTAATAAAAGCAATGGCATGGATAGACAGTGAAGTAGCCAATGAGATTGAAGGAGTCGGATTGAAATAAAACTATCCAATGGTTATAAACTAATGTCAAGAAAGTTGTTACTATTCATCAAGATCAACATCATCTTTTATATATATATATACATATATATATAAGGACATACACATACCTGTTTCTATTGCATTAAAAACAAAGTTGTTTGCCTCTCATTTTAGATGCTACTATTGCTCGAATATTAGAATAGCTTGTATGTTCTAAACCCATGTCTTCCAGTAATATATTTGAGCGCAAGCTCCATTTGAAATCTACCCACAGATATAGCAGTAAATGCGTAACATCATCTTCACCATCCATGGGCAATGGATCATATGTTAATGGATGCTTTTCGTCAGGTATTATCTTTACACATGAAAAATAAATTCTTATGATAAGGATAATTTTAGACATATGTTCCTATTTCCTGTATTATGTTCTATTTATGACGTCCTAATTTCTATGTTCTTATTAGGATTAATCAATTTAGCTGAAACCCATTGTTCGAGTTCATCTTCTGCTGGAAACAATAAAGAAGACTCACATACTTATATGGGAGTTGAAAAAAATCAGGGTTTTGGCGATGTTTTAGATGATATCAATACTCAATCATCCACTGATGTTCTACACAAAGAAAGAAAAAAACCTATTATGCTGCAAGATATAACAAACGTATCTTCCAATCTAACAGACAGATTTCAAAGGAATATGCTCACAGGTATGTGTTATGTTTCAATATCTATTACCAATAATTCTATTTAATCCTATATTTGTATGACACAGGCATTTGCAACTTTCAATTTGTCAACCATAAAAGACCACATTTTGGAGTGCAACCTCTAACCCGAAAAAGTGCTAGGAATAGAGGTCTGGGAAATAATGATGTCAACAAACCTCCATGTAGAAGAAGAAAGACAAGTAATCTACAGCAAGGTTAGTCAATGAAATTAATTTCAAACAACATAGTTAAGAGTCACATTCGTATCTAATGTATGTAACAGAGCAAGGTATTATTGGTTTGAATATTAACAATTACATAAAGCACATGGGTTTAGATGTAACAGATGTTTATTCTCCAATAAAGTATATTTGATAACAGATAACTTGAATAAATATCATTAACGTACAAATTAATAAATTTCACTAAACTCAACCTCATTTCCTTTAAAGTTTACAAGTTATGTAAAAATCAATTAAAAATATATAAATATTGTTCGGTGATATAAAATTTAAAGTTTCCATTTTTTATGTAATATTTTAATTTTAATTAAAATCTACAATGGTTTAAAAAATAAATTTCTTTTAAACAATAGAAAACTTTGATTTTTACTTGACTAAAATTTTTTTGCATATCTTTTCATTGATTTTTACACATGTTGTAAATTGTGAAAGAAAGTCCGTTTAATTTAGTGAATTTTATTAATTGATATTAGTTTTAAAAATAAAATGTAGGAGAAAATATAGGAGAAAGTGTAGAACGTTTGGATAAGGACAATATAGTGCTTTTAAATTTATACTTCAATATTTGGTTCTTTTAAATAAATTTAATTGTTATCATCTCTTTCCATAAATATCAGTTCCTCTTGGTTGTTCTTTTTCATTCTCCCTATAATTAATTCAATTTACAAAAGTGATGATGGGAGTTTTGTACATACATGGTAATTTCCTTTTTTCTTGTAGATTTCACACCACAAGAAAAATATTACAAGGACATTCATCTGATGATTGATGCTAGCGATAGAGATGATTGTGAAGATTATTTTCCAAACACTGAAAATGTTGCAGGTTACTACGTGTAATTTTGCTGTTATATTTGTTATTATTTCATATTTTCACATATATGTGTGTGTGTACATGTATGGATTATAGTATATATGATAGTTTTGTTAAATATGACCATATTTTGATACGTGCCACTCAGGTAGTAATTCTGATTTAGATCATAGTACCAGAAGAACATGTTTCCAGAATGATATTAATTATGAAGGTAATCTTATTTCCTTTAAATTTGAATCTTCACGCCATAATTTATTCCTCATATAAAACTAATTCACTTCTTATCTTTTATTAGAATACATTGATGAGGGAGATCCAATACATAAATGCAAATTCTGTGGAGCCCTACTTTGGTATAATGAAAGAGTGAAGAAAGATAATAAAAAAAGGGTGGTTAATACATTTTCAATGTGTTGTATGAAAGGCAAAATAGTACTACCCCCTTTGAAGGCACCGCCTGTTCTCTTCCAACAGTTATTTCTAGAAAAGGATACCGCAGACTCAAAGAATTTTCATACAAATATAAGGCAGTACAATAACATGTTCTCTTTCACGTCTATGGGAGGAAAGATTGATCATTCTAAAAATTCCGGTGGAGGTCCTTACTCATTCATATTGTCTGGACAAAATTATCATAATATTGGCAGCTTATTACCAATTGAAGGTTCACAACCAGTGTACTCACAACTATACATATTTGATACTGACAATGAGATCTCAAACAGAGTTGCTGCTGTCAGGTATTACTTGCTACTACATTTTTATTATTTTATCATTTGAATTTTTATTATTCATAAATTTAAATTTATGAACTTCATATTTATCTTTTTTCCAGTAAACACCAAAGGGAATCAACAATTGATAGAAGAATTGTTGCACAAATAAAGACTCAATTGGATGAAGTTAATCCATTTGTACAACAATATCGTTTTGCTTCACAATTTTTAAGTACAGAACACCGTCAAAATTTGAGATTATGCTTGATGAGTTCAAGGGCAAATGATGGGCGAACCTACAATCTTCCCTGTGCTTCTGAAGTTGCAGCATTGATTGTCGGTGACATAGATATTATGTTCAATGTCAGGGACATTATCATAGAAGAGCAATCAGGGACACCACAGCGAATTAATGAATTACATCCAGCATATTTACCTCTACAATATCCTCTGCTGTTTCCTTATGGTGAAGATGGATACAGAGATGATATTGAACACAGAGAAGAAACTCTTCCAGTTACAAAGTCAAGAAAAAGGTTAAGCATACGAGAATTTTTCACATACAGACTTATGAGAAGAGAAAACGAGATGTCAATATTGTTACATGCATCAAGATTACTTCAACAATTCATTGTGGATGGTTACACTATGATTGAGTCACAAAGATTGCTTTGGGTTAGAACTCATCAAAAAGAACTTAGAGCTGATTTGTACCAAGGATTATCTGATGCTGTTTTAAGTGGTGAGAGGAATGCTTCACTTACTGGGAAACGTATTATATTACCCTCATCATTTACTGGTGGAGCAAGATATATGTTGCAAAATTATCAAGATGCTATGGCATTATGTAGATGGGCAGGCTATCCAGATATATTTATAACATTCACTTGCAATCCAGCATGGCCAGAAATCACAAGGCTTTGTCAACAAGATAAAGTAAATCCTTCAGATCGTCCGGATATATTGACTAGAGTTTTCAAAATGAAGTTACGGTCATTGATGAAAACATTAAGGGAAAAGAAGATTTTTGGAACAATACGTGCAGGTTAGTGTTTATTATTTTTGTAATGTCGTCAAACATGTAAAATATTTATATAAATTTAAAATTTATTTATTATAATTTGTTTTAACCAATCTTAATTTTTACAGAGGTATATACTATTGAATTCCAGAAACGAGGGTTGCCACATGCACATATATTATTATTTCTTGATCCAAATGATAAGATCAATGATCCGGATGCCATTGACAAAGTTATTTCAGCAGAGATTCCAGATAAGCATTCTTCACCTCTCTTATATGATTTGGTTAAAAAATACATGATTCATGGTCCATGTGGAGCTGTTAACCCAAAATCACCATGCATGAAAGACAAGAAATGTGGCAAGTATTTCCCAAAAAAATTCAATGATAATACCACAATTGATGATGATGGTTATCCAACATATAGAAGAAAGAATGATGGAAGAACAATTGAAGTTAAAGGTGTTCCTTTAGATAATCGTTATGTTGTTCCATATAATGCTACATTATTGTGCATGTTTCAAGGACATATAAATGTTGAGAAATGCAATCAATCTACTTCAATTAAATACTTATTTAAATATATTAGCAAAGGCAATGATAGAGTTGTTGCTACTATATTTGATAAGGACAACAATCAAGAAGAAGTGATTGATGAAATAAAACAATATTACAATTGTAGGTATATCTCTGCATGTGAAGCATCATGGCGCATGTTTGGATTTGATGTCCACCATCATTTTCCTCCTGTTGAAAGATTGAGTTTTCATCTACCAAATCAACAATATGTGATTTATTCTAATACTGATGATGTTGCGGAGTTATTAGAAAAACCAAGAATTTGTGAATCACAATTCTTGGCTTGGATGAAAATCAATAAAGATGGCGGGTTGGCTTCAACTCTTACATATGCTGAATTTCCTAATTATTACGTCTACCAAAAAGATAAACGTCAATGGAAACAGCGAGAAAGAGGTTTTGCCGTTGGTAGGATCACACATGTGTCACCATCATCTGGAGAATTATATTATCTTAGATTGTTACTAACTACTGTAAGGGGTCCCACCTCATTTGATGATATCAAAACTGTTGATGGTATGGTTCATGATACTTTCAAATCTGCATGTTTTGCTCTGGGACTCTTACAAGATGATAATGAATACATTACTGCAATCAAGGAAGCAGCCATATGGGCATCTGGAATTCAATTAAGGAGGCTCTTTGTAAGCATGTTATTATGTTGTTCTTTACAACAACCTGACATTGTATGGAAGGAAACCTCAAAGCTACTCTCAGAAGATCTATTTTACATATCTTATAATGATCCAGTCTCATCAGGTTCGATAACTTTAATTTATATTTTATACAAAGTATGTTTATCTATGGAGAATATTCACGTTTCTATTACTGGTTGGTTATCTTTTGTAGATATCTATATCTCTCTATCTAAAAAAGAGAATGCTGCTTTGAAAGAGATTGATAATCTACTTCATGCAAATGGGAAAAGTCTACATGAATTTCCTTCATTACCGTTACCAACAGAAACTGCAACAGTTGATCTACACAACCATCTCATACTGCAAGAATTGAGTTATGATAGACAAGCCTTATCAGAGGAAGCTAATACACTTTCCCAGAGTTTGAATGATGAGCAACTACTCATATATAATATCATATTGTCCGCAGTTAATCTATCTGACGGTGGGTTTTTCTTTGTGTATGGGTATGGTGGAACAGGCAAAACATTTCTTTGGAATGCATTGATAACAACATTACGTGCAAAAGGTGAAATTGTACTTCCAGTTGCATCAAGTGGAATAGCTGCAACATTATTACCATCTGGCAGAACAGCACATTCAAGGTTTGCAATCCCCATTCAAATCACAGAGTCTTCTGTATGTGGGATAAAGCAAAACTCAGCACTAGCAAATCTGATTAAGTCCACAAAGTTAATCATTTGGGATGAAGCACCGATGGTTCAGAGGTATTGTATTGAAGCATTTGATAGAACGTTGAAGGATATTATGCATTCTAATGCACCATTTGGTGGTAAATGCATTGTCATGGGTGGTGATTTTCGTCAAATTCTTCCAGTCATACCAAAAGGTACAAGAGCTACAATTGTTAATGCTTCAATTAATTCCTCATACTTATGGAATCATTGTAGAATTTTGAAGTTAACAAAGAACATGCGACTGACTTCAACTGCTATTCCCAGTCATAAAGAAAAGTTAGAATGGTTTTCAAATTGGTTGCTACATATTGGTGATGGAAAATTAGGTGAATCAAGTGATGGTGTTGCAGAAGTTGAAATCCCTAAAGAGTTGTTGCTCACAAATTATAACAACCCACTTCATGCGATTGTGGATAGTATATACACAAATCTCCTTCATAATTTAGCTTCTGGTGAATACTTCAATGATAGAGCAATCTTGGCCCCAACAATTGAAATGGTTGATCGAATAAATCACTACATCTGTTCTTTGTTACCAGGAGAATCATTTGAGTTCCTCAGCTGTGATTATGTGTGCAGATCTGGTCAAGAAAGTGATACAATGGACAACCTCTATACCACAGAATTCTTAAATAGTATTACATGCTCTGGAATGCCACCACACAAGTTACACTTGAAAGTAGGAGCACCAATTATGCTATTGCGAAACATAGATCAAGCTTCAGGTCTGTGTAATGGGACACGACTTCTAATATCTCATCTGGGACAAAGCGTGATTGAAGCCATAACATTGAATGGGTCAAAACCCAACCAAAAAGTTCTAATTCATCGAATGGATATGAATCCTTCTGAAAGTCGTTGGCCGTTTAAAATGCAAAGGAGGCAGTTCCCGATAATGTTATCATTTGCAATGACAATCAACAAAAGTCAAGGCCAATCATTAACGCATGTTGGTCTATATTTGCCTAAGCCTGTTTTCAGTCATGGACAGCTATATGTTGCGTTATCCAGAGTAAAGAGCATGGATGGTTTAAGGATTGTTGTTGATGATAAAGATGGTTGTTTGAAGAGAACTACAACAAATGTTGTGTACAAAGAAATATTTACAAATGTAAATAGTACAAATATTTAGTCTGTAGTAAATTATTGATTGTCATCAATGCTATAAAATGTAATTATACATTTCCCGTGCATCGCACGGGCAAGTAAAATCTAGTTATGTGATATTATGCTACCACAAATTCATATTCAATAGATAATTATGTGATATTATGCTATCACAAGTGCTTGAAGATTTCTGGTACACAGCATCAGCATTTAGTGATCATGTAATTCTAAATATTCAAAATCTCAAACTTTATCGGCTTTATATTGGAATTTTACCACTGTATAAAAAAATAAAAATCAATTAAAATTCCCATCTGATACATCGTCAAAACTGCTATTTTATTTTAAATTTGTCAAATTTTAACAAACTCCACCAACTTGTTCCACTTTCCACTGCTTAGATCATATCTCTTTGATGGTAAAGATTTTATCGTCTAAATGAAATCCATCAAGGCATTGAGAAATCTTACTTGAACTATAGGTAACATAATCTGTATTAGGGCCAACTGCCAAGTCATTGTTTTATGCCTTTTTCCAATGTTCATGTTCCCAAGGAAGCTTGAGAGAGTGCTACTAGTGGGAAGAGGAATTCATGCCCAAATAAAATATTTGTCACAGTTGTGGTCGAAAACCAGAATCAATAAATGCTAGTATAGACACGTACCCACCAGTTGACTTAGGTGAATGAGAATTTAGGCAAATTCTGAATGAATTTTCTTAAAGCTATAAATTAAAAATAAATATACAAGAGGAGTTGCTAAGTCATTTTAAACAACTAATTACTCTGCTTTGAATGAATCAATTCATTATTAATACCATAGTCTTGCATTCTGCTAGAATCGCGCGCGTGTGTTTATATACTTCGTAAAATGCTGTGAATATCTCATTTGTAACAGTTTCATAGCGAAGTTGAAATCAATAAAATATTATTTTTGAAATAAAGTCCTTCTGGCAAAATGATTTATACAAGAGAAGTGCTTGAAGATGAAGAGGAGATGAGGTAAGAAAATCACACAGCATATAAAAATGTGGACACAAATTTGAAGTTTAATTAAGAAGGTAATCAAGTTTTTACCATCCGCAAGGATGACACCAGTAAGCTATCTACAGCAGCGATGCCCTTTAAGGCCTTGACACCCTAATGCAATCCCAAACAACTAGAAATTTACTCAAGAAAGAAGGGAAGTTATTGCTTACAATTTCTACTGAAAAACTCAACTTTTAAAAGAACATATACTGCAAGACCAATAGAAACTTAGAATGTGAATAATATAGGTTTTCAGCAGCATTGAAAGCACACCATCTTCTTGGCAGTCTATTTCATGGGAGTTGTATTTCTGAATGAACACTGAGTAAATGAAGGGCTGTCCTGCTCTATCATGATATATCTTTAAGCAAGGGATGTGCTATCTTGCTCCTGATGTTAAGGGAAAAGGAGGGGATCTTCATTAGAAATTGGACTATATGAGGAGAAGAGTTTCTTATGTCCAGTAGACACAATATGAGAGCCTGTCAAACAAGAGAAAAATGATCAGTTTCTGTTTGCATAATGCCCTTAAGATTCTTTCGTTGGGATTTCAAAATCCAAGGAATTCATTCCATGGACTCATGATATATTTTGTTTTTATAACTAACAAGTAAACATAACTATTTGAAAGATTTGCGATGCAGGGACATGCAAGAAAAATCTTATGCTTTGACACTCTAATAATATCATGTTTATATGTTGGACTTATCACTTTGGCATCACCCAAAAGAATTATAAAAAACAGTACAAAATACATGACTATAAATGTATGTTATGTGTTTGTAAATTCTGACATTAGGGTAGATAAGTTAGGTGCAATGCCGTCAGTTAGTTAACAAGCTAGCCATTATTAATTCCTTATTCCCCTGCCTATAAATGTACCCCAATATACAAACATCAATGGAAATGCGATTCTCAGTCCCTATCTCGTCCCTTTGTTCTCTCTTTTATCCTCCTTCATTTCCACTCTTTCCCTCTTTCTCATACTTCCAATATTTCAGAAGTATAACAGTTACAGTGTACCTTTGTGAAGCTGGTACAATTTGTGGTTGATACAATCATCATGTGCTCACTTTCAGACGATGTTCTGTCGATATGACCATCTCAAAACCTGTGTTAGGCAATCTTTATCATAGATAGAAGTACAATTGGTAGTCGGCGAGTAAAAGATCAATGTAACCTGAATAAGTACAGCTCTACACACTAGAGTTTAGTCTGAACAGGCTCTGGAGTTTGGACTTGTTGCACCATTAAACTCTCTCCTCCCAACTGTCAAATTCAACAGCAACGGAAACTAAGTTAATTTGGGCGAGTTTCACCAACCAAAGCTCATGGACCACATCAAAATCACTCTTTTTACTAAACAGTTGAGTTAAATTGAGTTTGGTTAAAAAGGGCTCATAATATTTAAGGACTAAGTCCCTTTTACAAATACTAAATTGTTCTTAGATTGAAACTAGAACCAGAATTGCATTTTTTTCGTCAGCTTTTAGCAAAATTAAAAAAAAAAAAATCATATTTTGACACAGCAAGATAATATACATGATAAGTAAATCATTTTTTTTTGGTTCAATTTTAAACCGAAGTTCTTCTCTAATGCCTGATATAGGACCCACTGTTTCCTAGTTAGAATTTGAAGTGTATGACAGGAGAAAAAAGAGCTTATTATTTAAAGAAAATCATGTTCATTCTGCACAGTGCTGCCATCTTTGATATCTACAAAAAGGAAAATAAGAATTCAAATAATCAAGTAAATCAATAAATAAATCGGTGCAAAAATGGAGGCATATTTCTATGATTTGAAGTTCGAACAAAATCAACATGATTATTGAAAAGTTGAGTAAAACTGAGTTTGGCTGACAACAATTCATAATATGTGATGACTAAAAAGATTTGATATCATAACAAGATTATATACAGAATAAACAAATGATATTATTTCTTGTGCATCAAATTTTACGATGAATTTTTTCCTCTTAGGGCATGGTGTCAGACTTTTGTATGACAGACACCAAAAAAAAAAGAAGCTATTATTGGTATCTACAAATATGGGAAACAATATATTACATTAAACCTGGTCAAAATAATATATGATTTGAAATCTATAACAAGTGAATTATTTACGAATTATGAATCATTTGGCACATTCTTTGGATCACATTCAAATGCATGAATCTTTCAATCTAAAACAAATGGCCAAAAGAAAGGAAAATTATATTCATGACTTGAAACTTTAAAAAAGGAGTGAATATACACCTAACGAGTGTATGCAGAATGGATAGTGGCAAAACTGACGCCTTCCTGAGTGAGAACCTCGCCTAACAATGCTGCTCCATCATCTTCACTGCTACTAAAAGGGATGTTAGAAATAATTGCCCGATATTTTCCATTTTGTTTTTGGATCTTCTTTTCGAGCAAGGGACATCCCATAATCTGTAGCATGCAAAAGGAATTGGGCAAAACCTCCTTTGGAAAGTGCTGGAGTCTAGGGCAACCACGAAATCCCAATAGTTTCAAAGAGGATAAGTGACAAAGACCTTTGTGTTCCAATGATCTAAGATTTGGGCAGTTATGAAACAAAAGACAAGTAATAGTAGGCGGAAGTAGTCCAATATCTGGTTTGCATCTCCAATCCCTAAGTGACACAATGAAGTAAGGCTGCTCAGATGCCACCCCCTTCGAGAGGCTACAAGATTCGGGCATTCGAAGACATCAAGATAATGGAGATTTGATGGGAAACCTTCCTCTGAAAATGATTCCACTTGTGGGCAACATCTTATCATCAGATACATGAGAGAGGGAAAGAAAATGCGCATCCTCTCTCGCGGTGATTTCAAATTCTTCAATTCTTCGATGCAACACAATACTAGTTTAGGGGCCGAAAACCTTCCTTCAGGAAAACGTACAAATCTAGGACACTTTCGAATGTACAAGTTTGCTAGAGAAAAATGGTTCCCCTCTAAAACAGACATCGTTTCAAGATTATTACAGTCAATCAACTTCAACGAATGAAGCATTGGCAATAAATCCGGAGGAAAAGACTTGAGAGAGTCACAGCTCCCTCTTATCTCCATTTCAAGAATGAAGTTATGAAAATAGCGCAATGGGAATTCTAACTGGGGAGAATCAGAACACTTAAACTCTTCAAGGTTACAATTGGCAACGATATTCTCAATTTTATCAGCTGATAATAAATTTTTGAAGCCTCCAGAAATGTCAAGGACTCTTAGAGATGATGGAAGACTTTCCAACTGCTCATTTCCGCAATTTCTTAGAACCAATTTATCTAGAGATGGATCCCGGGGAATGGAAGACAAAAGCTTCTCACAATTGGAAATTACTAGCATCCTTAGAGAAGGAAGTTGTTGAGGAAGTTGCCCTTTCAATTTGGGACAATTTTCTATACTCAACTCTTGAAGATGAGGGAAAGTTAGTGACAAAATTTCACACTTCCATTCCTCCCAACTCTTCATATCTCCAAACCTCAAGATTTCTAAGGATGACACATTAGAGCTACCTCCGCAAAATTCTGGACCAACAGCTACTATATTATGAAACCCTATAATTGACAGCGACTTGAGAGATGGAAAGAGGCCAATTGATGGCAAGGATATACAGTATTTGCAATGCCTTAACTCTAGGGACACTAAATCGGACAACGAGTGATCTGCAAGCCAATTTGGAAACTTGATAGCACCATAGTTGACAATTGATAGCTTTTTTAAATTTTTATGCGGCTGAAAGTTCTCCAACACAGCCTTGTCATGTGGTGATTTTTCATTGTCTTTGCACTATTCTAATGTTAGCTCCTTTAGGTGTATCTTGCTTCTCAAATTGACTACTAAAGCAGTTGAGGAAGAAACCACATTCTGCAATCCCGAGATGGAAAATGCTCCATGTAGATCAAGTCCCTCTAAATATTTGATGTTGGTCTCTCCAGATTTGTCTACAATAAATGATGATAGCACTTGAAGATTTTTCAATTTATCCAATTGCTTTGGCATCTCTCTGACTTGAGTTTCACGAAAATCAAGGTGACGTAGGTTCATGAGTTTATGAAAATCCATTGGCAACTTTTCCAAAAGACAACAACGCCACAACTTTAGTGTTTGCAAATGATGAAGTTGGCATATTGAGTTAGGTAGTTTCCTTATTTTAGTTCCTGATAAGTCCAAATAACGGAGATGTTTGAGGTTTCCTATTGAATCAGGCAACTGAGTGATAAAATGATCAGACAAAGATAAAACTCGCATGCAAGTGAACTTGGATGGCAAATTGTGAGTAAACTTGCCAGATATAAAGTGAGGAATGGAGTTACAGCTTGTACTTCTATGACCTTGCATAGATAGAGTTAACAAAGTGCGCAATTTATTAGCCCTGTGTATAACCTTGAATCGTTCGAATGTATTAATAGTATTTCTCAAATATGAAATATGACGGGTCATTTCTGTCAACTTATTTGCATCATCTAACTCCAACCTATGGCAAAACTTTCCATATTCAACTTTTGCCATATCATTAATAAGATCATGCATGACAAAACGAGTGTCATCTACGGGTGAGCGTTGAAAAAGTGACCTCAATAATAGGTCATGAAAAAATTGTTCTCCTACTTCTCTCCCATCTTTGCTTTGATGAGCACATGTTAGGCAATTTTCTGCCATCCATAGCTGAATTAAATGCTCCTTATCAAAATCATAATCTTTGGGAAATATTGAACAATAAGCAAAGCATCTTTTCAGATGAGAGGGGAGGTAGCAATAACTCAATCTCAAAGCAGGGAGAATCTTGCTATTGCTTTTGTCCTTCCATATCTCACTTTCCAAAATTTCATTTCATTGCTCACGAGATGATTCTGTGTATAAGAGACTCCCAATGGCTTTCAAAGCCAAAGGCAGCCCTTTGTATTTTTTACTGATTTTTCTACTAATTTCTTCAAGGTCGGAGTTTGCACAAAGAACGTTTCCATCATGGAATCCATATCTACTAAATAATGACCAACTATCTCCTTCCGATAACGGCTTCAATTGAAGTATATTAGCAAAACGCATGGTTGAAGCAACTTTTCCACTACGGGTGGTTAGAAGAAATTTACTTCCTAGTGCTCCATGATTAAATGGTGATTGTAAGCCCTCCCATAGCACATAATTTTCATTCCACACGTCGTCTAAAACAAGGAGAAATCTCTTTTGAGTTAGTTGTTGTTTTAATTTAATTTGAAGCATATTTAAATCATTGGTATCATCCTTAGATCCAGTGATTGCCTCATAAACTGTTTTTGCTACCCTCAACACATTGAACTCATTAGAGACACACACCCAAACTTTGAGGTTGAATCCATCCATCAGCCTTCTATCATTATATACGAGCTGGGCAAGAGTAGTTTTACCCAGACCACCCATACCCACTATAGAAATCACAGATAGTTGGTTGTTATACTCTTCTGACAGAAGCCATTCAATGATGGTTTCTTTGTCATCATCTCTGCCATATGTTCCAGCTTCATCCACTAAAGATGTAGTTGGCAATCTATCTGGTATAGCAGTTCTCAATCCACCACGACTATCACGTTCATTCAATCTTAATATGTCCGTCTGAGATGCAAGATATTCCAGATTTTCAAGGACATTTTTCGTCCTGGATTCAATTTCCTTCTCAAATGAACTAACGGGAGTACTAAAGAAGTTTCATACCTTGCCAATAGCACTGGTTCGACTCTTTTGTTCAGCTTCCAGCTTGCGCTTGCACAATTCATAATCAATCTCATCCAAGACATCCTCAGCATCGAACACGGCATCTTTAACCAAATCAATCCAGTCCTTCACCTTCGGATTAGTGATCTGCTTTTGCTCTGCATCGTCAACCACAGCATCGATGGATAACTGTACGAACTTCAACTTATTGAGCAATGCCTGGTTCAATTTTGGTTTGTTGAAGAAGTCCAGAACATCCCGAGAAGCCAGCCTATCAAAAGCCACCTGAAGAAAAGCAGAAAGAAAAGCACCGCCAACCAAAGCCCCCGCCATAGATGAAGATGTTGTGCTCGTGCAAATGCAAAACAAAAAAGAAAGTGATGAAAATGCGAAAGTGGGAAAGGTTATGCAATGCAAGGATTGTGACTTTGCGGGTCTTGTGAGTGTGGCTAGAAAATGGCAAAATGCGTTCAGTTTTTATCATCCTGTCAACCACGCTACAAAATATCGATCAAAATGAAGACTTTCGAGTTGCCAGTTCATTCCATTACTGTATTTCTTTGACATTACAAAGTGTTTTGGACTGCGTATTAGTCATTCCATTATCATCTTCATCCCGTCAACCACGCAAGAAAATATCCATCACAACACAGACTTTAAAGCGACCTTGCATTGTGCTTTACGATTCAATGGAGATTCCTTGCCTCATACGCCGAAATTATATATCTTTATTATATACATTTATGTAAAAAAAAATTTAATGCAGTTTTTAATCTCGAAATTTGACTTCATTAAAGATTAAAAAGAATATTAACCTTTATATTTTTTTTTATAAAATGAAATGAGTGTTTGATGCTTCCTATATTTTTTTTTTTGGTAAGAATGTAATTTATTTTATTAAAAAAATGAGATAAGTTAAATTTCGGATACTCTCTATATCTTTGTGGGATTTGAGATCCATCTTTACCGGTTAGTTAGTTAATCATATTCATGAAAATGTCTACAAATTTCAAACTCATTTAAGAGATGAGGAACATCAAAATATGTTTACAAAGCACCAAATTCAGGCCATCTATTAAGCTTCAAACAAATGCAAACCATGTTTCTTCTCATTAACGTCCACTTTAGAGAATATATAGCTCATGGCCTCGTCATTCTCTAAAGTTGACACATATGTTACCAAATGCCAATCAGTTTTTCTTATCGCAGTTTATTAATTTCAGTTTTATTTCAGTTTTCTTCTATCATTTGTAAACATTTCATGAGTTAATATATTTTTATTTTCCCTTTTTTTTTTCAAAAAGAGGAAAAAAAATACTGCAGTCCAAATAGGAGGCTATACATTTGCCTTAGGGCAAACTTGGATCTTCCTATATATACACAAATATATATATATATATATATATATCAAAACCTTATATGGATTCGAAGTGTAAACTTAAGCAACAGGCTTTTGCAAGTTCCAAATAAACCATATTCATAACACTATCTTTTTCAAGAACCAAATGTGGCAGCAGCAATTTTCCATTCTTCTCTGTGCTAATAAGATGAATCATCATTCGTCATCAGTATCAAATAAAAACGTAAGGTAAGCTACATTGTTCAAGAGTTGCAAGTCATAATAACAAGTCTTGTTCTACTAACTGGGGTAGATCAACATTCACACTACACCGCTGAGACTTGTTTCGTAAACTCCATGAAATGTAGAAGATCTAACTTCTCCACTTCCATAACAGCACCAAAACTATAATAGGGAGTAGGTGACAGAGGTAGTTATGTATAGTAATGAGTAGCTGCAAGCATCAGCTGTATTTTTCTGTACAGATGTGGGTTAACAGTATTTATTAAGCGTATCTATAAGGCAGTGATACAAATGAACAGTACACTGATTCTCCTTTCCCTGGAACCTCACAACTATGAAACAAGACATGGCGTGCGTGTGACATATATATACAATAGAGAAGTTGTCTATATACCAAAAAAATGTTTATATTCTCTTCTGCAAGGCAACAAATATTACCATGAAGATAGGAGAAATGAGAAAGAGAAGATAGGGCAGAACTTGATTAAGTGCCCTTTCTTGCACATTGAGGTCTTCTTGCAAAGGGTAGTTAGACTTGCTTTCTATGAAAGCATCAAAATAGTTCTGGTAGCCTGTGTTCCATGAAAATGGAGATCCTGTTGTCCCCTTCATCATTTCCATAGCCTGCCAGGTTTTAAGATTTAAACCATCATGCATGGCAACAAGTATATAAAACAAAAGTATTCCTATTTTTGTGACGGGCTTAGGTGGAGAAGTCAGCGCATGCTAATATGTGCATTGTCAAATACTATTTAATTATAACCAGTTAATTATTATTAATTTTCAATATATGAAAGTATTACTATGCATTATGAGATTTAGAGGTAAAATAAATAGATCTCAGGGAGAATTATAATAAGATCCCAAAGAAGAAAAATAATTACAAAATAAATCCCAGAAGTTCTCATTTTCCCTTCTGAAATTTGTCATTACATGTTGCTTAGGTTGTTATTAGGATTTTTCAGTAATCATTTTTCTTCTTTGGGACTTGATTATACTTTTCCCTAGATCTAATTACTTTAAGAAGTCCTGATATATATTGTTACTGAAATAAAAAGAGAGAGGGAGAAGGTTGAGTCCCATTTCTGTCAATATGATCTCACAAATATGGGGCTATCCTGTCCTCCCACCCCCCCCAAAAAAAAAAAAAAACAGCAGCAATATTTTCATGTGGAACAAAATAATTACCTGATTGTCACCAAAAAAAAAAAAATTACCTGAAATCTGAACACGAACTGTCTTGCTTTCTTGCTCACTTTAGGATTTGGGTGGGATTGGAGTTTCTCATACATAAGTCGAGCTTCATTGGATTGATCAAGTTGTTACACGAGGCAAGAGAAAAAAGTAAAGAGCATCCACCTAGCCTTTCAAATCAAGAGGCTATTACGGCCCCAAAATAAGATTTGAATAACGCAGATCCTAGTTATGAAAAAGAGTCAAAGGCAAAAAAAAAAAAAAAAAAAGGCAACTCTTATTCAATAGATGGTATGTGATATAATGATCATAGCTAGGAGACTTTTGGTATACAGAATCAGCAACATCCTTAATATTCAATATCTCGAGCTTTTCTCTGGCCATATATTGTTCCTCTCATCAGGTAGAAAATCCTGGGAAATGGCATTATCTCCCTCGCTGAGGCTTAAATTACATCGCTTGATGGGAAAGATTTTATTTCTGGAATGACACACATGAAGGCTTTTGAGAAACCTTACTTAACCCCAAGGTATCAATGCCTGGTTGGGTTTGAATTCTGGGTCAGATCTCTGTATTCCCAATGCAATTACTATGTTTTTTTGGCATAAGGAGGTCTCGTAGTTAAAATTTTCCTTTTGAATAAAAGACTCCTCCACCAAGAGACAGCCCCGGTTCTCTCTATAATGAAAATATCCAGAGATTTCTTCAAAACCAATGTGTTACACCTAAATTGAATTTCAAATATGATGTAAGAGGCTCTGTTTAGGTTCTTTTTTTCTGGGATTATGAGCATGCGTTGGAGGTATATATCCTTTGTCACATTGAAACATTTTGTATCTAAATAAAAGAATTTGGTGCTTGCATTTTGTCTTTCCATGCAAAAGAACATGAAACATACATTACAAAAAAACAGCTGATTAGCGACAGAAACAAATTCCGTCGCTAATTTCTGACGGAATTGCGACAGAAATTCCGTCGCTAATTTTTTCGACGGATTAGCGACATAATTTTTCCGTTGCTAATATTAGCGACGGATTAGCGACGGAATTTCTGTTCGTCGCTAAATTCCGTCGCTAATCTATCTGAAAATCCGTCAGTAAATATTTAGCGACGGAATTAGCGACGAAATTTTTTCCGTCAGAAATTTCTGTCACTAAATTGTTTGTCACAGAAGTTTTTGTCACTAATTCCGTTGCTAATTCTATTCCGTCACAATTTCGTTGCTAATCCGTCACTAATTTTAAATTTCGTTATTTTAAATTATAATCTTACAAAAATTATATTATAACAATTAAGAATATAATGATTTAAAAACATTTTTAATTATAAAATAAATTGATATACTTATGGAGTTGGTGTTAATGAAGATATCGTCATCATTCATGTCATCATTGTGTATATACTAAAAATAGAAAAATAATTTCTTAGAAAACTTATTTATATTTTGTTAAAATAAATTCCTCTTGATTATTAATAATAATTAAAAAATACAATAAGATTATTAATAACTTTTTTATACAAAATGATATAAGAAAGAAATAATTTTATCATATGTAAAATATATTGAAATATATAATATGTGATAGAAATTCAAAACAATTTAATAAATTTATATGAATGCAAATTAATATTGAAGTGAATTTTGAATTTCAATCATTAAACAATAAAATTTAATCACGATATAATTAATACCCATGATAGATTGATTTTGATCTTAATACAAAAACAAATGGTATATATAAAAAATTTTAAGAAAATAAATTACATAGGATATATATACAAGCAGGAGAATACTGTTTATCATAATCTATTCAAATTATTTAATTTTTTATGTAGAATAATTTATTAGATTTTATTACAGTAGTTATTTTTTGAATAACAAGATTTTTTGACTAATTATAAATTATTTTCTTCAAATATATAAAACACATATAGATAATATAATATAATGTAATATAATACATATATCATTGAATTGTATATCTTATCAATGTTAATTAAAAAATAAATTTAAAAAATATTTATAAAAAATTATTTATGATTTAAAATTCAAGATTAGTGCGGTTAGAAATTAAAATTATATTAAAAATATTTTTTAAGAATAAAAAATTATTTAAAAAATATTAAAAAATTATTTTTTCATTAAAATAATTATGATTAAAATTATCATATAGTATATTTTTAGTTTTTAATAATATATATAATTGTTTGTGTAAAATAATATTATATATATATATATTTAATTTTACATAATAAGTCAACAGGTTTATTGTAGCTCAACTGGTAAAGCCGCACGCGTGCACAGAGGAGGTCCTGGGTTCGAGCCATGGAGAAGTCACTTTGAAGAGAAAATTATATGGTGGCGACACGTGACAGGCAGAGGTAAGGTGGCAGAGACACGTGGAGGTGGTCCCCAGTGATAACGTGGCAATTTAATTCTCGAATGAAGAAATAAAAGATGTTGGATTAAACACATAAAACACAAAGATTTGAATAACGCCGATCCAGTAAATTCAATTTTTTTTTTTTTTTTGGAATTCAAACTCAGTGGGAGGTTTATATATACCTGCTGAGGGAGTCTTGACAAATTGACCACTGCAAAGCAGCCAATCCATGCAGCTCACTCTGCAGAGACATGATTAATATAAGAAGTTTTCTTTTTCAGTATATTTAGTGAACTCGAGAGGGAGATTAACAAACTTACTAAGCAAAAAGACAGCTTGCACTTCTTTCAGCTTTAGCAAGTAGCAGTTACCTTAAAAGTTAATTTCTCCATAACCTTTTCATAGAACGGCAATGCTTCTCTCAGCTTTCCAGCATTCATTAATGAGTCAGCTTCCTTCAATTCCTGCAAGCATTATGTTACTTGGCATAATTATGCTCCAAAGTCATAATAACCAGCTCAAGATTTGGACAAATAAATCCATAAAACAAGAATAGAGACTGAGTCCGTAGAAGTTTGTTGCAATGCAAAATTTGGATGTCATAAGATATCCTTTTGATTCTGATTTTCATGAATACATAAGAACATATCTTTTATGGATGTGTGAAATCATATTGACATGAATTTCTTCAAACTATTTAACAAAGAAGTCTACATCTTATTTTTGTAAGTCAACCAAGAAAATTAAATCCATTTAGCCAGTGATAGCGAAGAAGAAAGGAGGGTAGTGGAGGGGAAGAGGATGGGAAGAGTAGTGGAGGGAATCCAATTCCAGTTGAAATACTTGAGATGGCATTATATAAACTTACCTCCTCACACTCAGATTTTATCTTTGGATCAATATTTAACCCAATTTTCTTCTTGTAAGCAGCAAGTAATTGTCTTGTTCGTTCTTCTTTAGCAGATTTTTCTTCTTCAGTCTCTAGCGCATCCCCAGGACGTATCACTCTTCCTCCACCGTACTGAAAGCACCCAAAGAAATAATTAAACACAAGATATTTGAGGGGAAAACGGAGGGCAAATTGAGAAATATAACAATTCCTGAACAAGCGAACTGAATGTGAGCAAATTAAGGAAATTGCAAAATTGCAGGGCTCAGTATCAAATATTATATACTGTTTTTGAAATATTGCTGGTTCGAGGAAAGACACCCCGTGTAGAAACTTTTGGCTTGTAAAGAGCTGATTCATCTTCCTCAGTTTGCTCAGGCCTGGGAGCTGTTGTTGCAGCATCAAACTTGCTCGTGTCCCCAACAATCAGCTCCACCTCAGGCATATCACTTCTTGAGAAAGAGTCAGAAATTGGAACCAATCCAGGTGGCAGTCCCCTCGTATTTTTCTTATCCGCAAATTCAAGTCCCATGAAATCCATTTTCGAAACTGACAGTTGTCCCTTCTTACCAACACTATTATCCACAATATTACTTCTTGAAGACCCTCCATTCTCTCCCTGCAATCCTAAGAACCAATTCAATTTTCAAATACACATTTCAGCGCAAACTACAAACAGGGGAACACATAGCTTTCCATTTTTAACCATATACTGAATTAAATACATCAATGCAAGAAATTTCTGCTTAGCACAAGATACGCCTGTAGAGTTACCTTGACCCGTTTCATCAACCACGCCCCCTCTATTCTCCCTGTACTTCTTGGCTTTCTCCATTGCGATCTTCAGAGACGGTGGCACTTCCTTCTGCCCAACATAATCAACAACATTTTGACCCGAACTCAACCCGTCATTCCCATTTGATTTTTCAACCGAACTTGCAGCAATGTTTTGCTCAACTTTCAAATCAGAGTTCGATTTCAGCGATTCTCTGTACGCCTTGGCTTTGCTGAAAGCGAGCTTCACAGGGTCAACCGGTTCGGGCTGAGATTCGGGCGTGGTTTCGGAAGATTCAGCATTTTCAGGGTTGAGAGCACAGAAAACTTTTATGGGCTTAAAGGGGGAGGAGAGGAGAAGAGAGGGTTTTGCAGGGGAGATGAGTTTCAATGAAGAGAATCATGAAGGCTGTAAAGAAGCCATCATTTTGAGGATGGTAAGAGAACTAACAGAGGTTTGAGAGGGTGTTTGAAAGGTAAGAAAAGGAAGAAGCCATCGGGAAGATGGAATAACTGTAAGAAAGAGCGATTGCTCACCGCCTTCTGGTTAGATCAGGCAGTAACGGGCGGTTCTCCCTCCCGCCATTTGGATTATTGGGCACATGCAGACCGTTTATAGGTGACCGTCTAAACATAATTTTGTTTTTATTTTTACCTCGTTTTTTTAGCAACTTATTCTGCCTATTACTTAGGATGGAGAAATTGCTGAAAAATTAGTGATTAAAAATTTATAATTGAAATTTGTTTAAATCATAGGTGAAAATAGATGCAACTCTTTTCAGTGAGATACAACATATTTTCAACTCTTTTGTTTTAAAGTGAAAATATAATGATTGGTCCTCATAGTTTACCTTCATTTTGCTTTTGGTCCTTGAAGTTTCAAACTAGAGCTTTTGGCCCCTCAAGTTTGCTTCGTTTAAATCCGTTAGTCCCTTTAATTTAAAAAGGACTTGGTGTTTGTGTTAACGGTGTTAATTATGCTGACGTGTCTTTTGACACCATTTAATTCGTTGACATGGCATGTTGACTGGGCAACAAGGCTTAGTGATTAGTTTGCCAACCTGGATTTGTGATTTTAAAAGAACAAGAAAACACAAAACAATACCCACACTTGAAACAAAATGCACACGCATGATTGAGTGGGAAAAAAACAAAGACAGTTAAAGGCTGAAGGAAAAAACAAGAAAGTGCTAGGTCAAGTTGGACCCACAGTCAAAGAAGCCTTACATGGCCGTCACTGGTGCAATTTACGCTAGCGACTGTGGGAGAAGGTCAGTGAAGGTCACAGAAGCATTGTCATCTGCATTTCATTTTGTTGAAAGGTAAGGATTCTTCTTGTTAGTCTATTCGAAAAGAGCACGAGCAATGGTCTGTGGTGGTGTGCTCTTTGAATGCTCTATTTTTATTATTATTGGTTCTATAATCAATAGAGCTTTGGTGCTATGTTTATTTGTAGTTTGTTCTTTGATGATTAGTTTTTCTTATTAGTTTTATATTGTAGATGGCATATAGAAAGTAAAGAGATGACTGATTTTTGTGGTTCTTCCATATCTTGTACAACGATAAAATGTGCTCTGTTTTAGTAAATGACAATAGCCAAAGTCATGATTCGATTCTTTGGTTATAGTATATGCTTTGTCTTTTTTTAAAAAAAAAAAAATCATGGGTTTGTTATGCGTATGCCACATCCAGTATTATAATAATTAGAGATAAGAAATATTCTCAAATTATTGAGGATTAAAAATAATAAGGAAAAGTCAAAGAATTTTGATGGAAAAAATTACAGTAATTTTCCAAGCCAATTATAGGAAATTGACTAATTAAAGAAAATTGGTCAAATGTAAATAAGGAAAAATAGTTTCGAGCCATGGAAAATTAAGGAAAAATGGGGATAATATCCTTTGAGAGTTATATGAAATTATAAAGTTGGTTTTATGACCAAATTACCCTTAGAGAAATTATAAGAGAATTTAAGGGTGATTTAGGCTAATTGAGGGATTTTATTTGGAAAATTCCAAATAAATATTTTAAGAGGAATAAAATCCCAAGAAAATTCCCATGAGATCCCAAGGAATTATAAGGAATTATGGAATTAAATGGAGACCCTCAAGTGTCCAAGATTTTTCCAAATAAATGTGAAAAGTGAAAAAATCCCTAAAGAGAAGGAAATTAATTTTCCTTTTTATTTAAATATTAGGAAATTAATTTTGAGACAAAGAGGACAATTTGGGAAGATAATAATGAGGAGAATAAATTAAGGATCTGACATAAAATAATTACAGAGACTAAGTTACTGTAATTATAAAAAAGAAGTTAAACTCAGAGCCTAAAGTATACCGATAAAGCAAGATTGGTGTCTTGCAAATCCAAGGGATCCTATTGAGCCATGTGTCAAGCTTTTGAAGGAGAAGATTTGAATTAGCCAAGTGTCATTCCATGAATGGAGAGGATTTTGACTTTAGTAAATAATTTCATTTGGAATTATGTTAATTAAGAGAGAGGAATCAAGATTTAGTAGGGTAATGACACTTGGACTATCATTAAAGAAGGTGGTTGGGATATTTTGAAGCCTTAATCAAGCTCTTCTCTCCCCATTTTTAGATGCTCATTTCGTGCAAGGGAGAAAAATAGAGAAAAAGAGAGAGTTTGAGAGGAAACAAGGAGAAAGGGAGCACTTTTGATCATCCTAGCAAGGTTTCAAGGCTAGATCTTGGTCCTAGAAGTGTTCTTGCTTTGGTTTCTTTCATTTTTATGGTTTAAAATCTGTCTCTTCCCTCTCTTAATGTGGACTAAACTGATTAATAAAAAGGGGAAAGAAGTTTTGATCATAACACTTGCTAAGACACAACAACACAAGCTAGATCCTAGTGTTAGCAAGTGAGTTTAAGTGATTTTTAAAGCATTTTTCATGGTTGTTGTTGTGAGAGTTATTTTTGGCCAAGTGAAGAACTGGACCCTAGGATGAGCTTTTCATTGTTTTAAGGCTTCCATGATGCTTAAAATGAGGAATGGTGTAGGGTAGACTAAAAGAAACAAGTGTTGGAAGTCTAAAAGCAAAGCTGAAAATTTTGGGTCAAAACCTCTAGTGGTTTGGTCAGTTTGTGACTGGAAGAATCAGTTTTATTTTCACAAATCTAAGCCCATTTTTGGAATCTACATGAAAATCCATGTAGGAACAAGTCAAGGAGTGATTTTTAGGGTTAAAGAGAACCAAATCTAAAACTAGTGAACAAAAGAGGGAACTTTATGGTTCAAGAATCATTTTGATGTATGCTCTTGCTTTTTCATGGTTGGATAATGATTCTTGTTGCCATTTTTGTTGGATCACATGGTTAGGATTTGATATTTGCCAAGGGAAAGAGGAGAAGGAAGAAAAGCTAAGACTTTTGAAGCAAGGTAGTAAGTTAAACCTAGCCACTACCACTAACTAGCATTGTTGATTATTGTATGGTTAATTGCTATTATTGTGATTGAGCTCTCTTGATTGTTATGTGACTGCTCTTTATAGTATCTTGCTTTGGCCTTTGCATGGTTGAGTTTGCCAAATGATAAGCATGTTAGTTCATCCATAGTAGCTAATGTGATCATGCATAATAATGATGCTTGCTTGGTGATATAATTGGTTAATTTACTACTGGGATTTCCAAAAATCTCATCCTCCAAGAATCATGTAACATTTTAGGGCCTGAATCTTCAAAAGGGAAGCTGCAGATTGAAGGTTGATTTGTGGAGTTTAGCCACAAAATTCGTGAGCTTATTTTGGTTATGTAAATATTAAACTAACAGTGCTGGAAGCACACTGACCCTGACCGGTTCATGTGACTTTTTGATTATGTTACCGAATGCTTTAAATCGTGAAATTTGGTATGATGAAAGATGACATCCTGAGCTTCAAATTGATAGCTAATACATTAAAAATGGACTAGTATACGATTTATAATGATTTTTCAAAGTTAATGGTCAGAATCTGGACATCAGGGTTTTTGGCAAATGGACAGTGTTGTTTTCTTAAAAACCTGACACTTTCTCATAAAGAATTGGACAATGAGATTAATTTTCCTTGAAATAGGACTTAAATAGCTTTAAGTAGAATTTTGAATCACCCCAATTGGATTTTTGTAGAATAAGTTATGAATTTTTGAAGTTGGGTCAGAAAAACTGGATTTTTACCTAATGAACAGTAAAAATCTGAAAATTAGCGTTTTTATAGTAAAAAGTGAGCCCAAGACCATCCAATGTGGTCAAAAATGATTTTGAAAGGAACCTAAGTCAATATTATAGTAAGGTGTGACACGTACGTGTTCCGGACTGAAATTACATGTTAATGACAAATTTAGTCTATACTTTGTAGCATAGACTTTGGGTTTTTGTTGAGTCACTATCATTCTTTTCCATTTAGTAAATGTTTTGGACTGAAATCGTGGGTGATGCTATTTTGAAATTTGTGACAATGGCTTGCCTTACCCGGGATTTTCTTGCTTTTTACACTCAAGTGATCATCATGTGAAAAAAAAAAGTAAGCAATCTCTTAATTAAATATTAATATTTGTTGTCTCATCATATTATTCTTTGTGTATTACTGTGGAGAAGAATATTGTAACGAGACACTTATGTTGCTAGGTGCAAATGGAGTCAGAGAAAGAGACTGATTACATTGGTGATGGTAGTGACACTAGTGACAACAGTGGGGTGGAGGAGAGTGATGATGGTGCAGAGGCGTCTTTGTGTGATTTTGAAGATAGTGAAGAAGAACATGTGGATGATGACTATTTTAGGGAATATGTTGATGTTGGTGTGGGTGATGTGTTAGATGAAGTTATTAGTAGTTCACAATTGATGATAGTTGAACCTAATGAAGCAGAGCAAAGAAACTTGGTTGAAGAGAGAGAGGAGGACATCTTGGTTTTGTTATTTGATTATGAATTAGAGGATATTGATGAAGTTGATAGATTAAGTGATGATGAGGATGGTCTAGTGGTGAAAGTGAAACACCCCAAATATAATCCCTTGGAGATGTGCAAAGAGTTTCAATTTAAGTTGGGGATAGAGTTCATTTCACTTCAACAATTTAAGAATGCAGTAAGAGAGTATGCCCTACTCAATGGATATGAAGTGAAGTTCATGAAAAATGATAAGGCGAGGTGTCGAGTAAGGTGTGCACAAGCGGAATGCAAATGGTTAATTTTTGTGAGTAAAATAAGAGATGAATTGACATATAGGGTGAAGACATTACAATCTAAGCACACATGTGGTGTCTCCATAAAAGGGAAGAATGCCACTTACAAGTGGATTTTAGAAAAGATAGTGCATTATATGAAGACAAATAAAAACATGAAGTTGGTTGATATAATTGGTTCATTAAGGGAGCACTATATGGTTGAAGTGTTAGTGTGGAAGGCATATAAGGCAAGGAAAAGTGCAAAGGCAATTATTGATGATGATTTTAAGGAGCAATACCATAAGTTGAGAGATTATTGCAATGAAGTGAGAAAGCACAACTCAGAGACAACTTTTGCTTTAGTTACTGACCAACCATACATAGACCGCTCCCCTATCTTCAAGAGGTTATATGAATGTATAGGCACTATGAAGCAGGGTTTTTTAGCGAGAGATAGGGCTATTATTGAGTTAGATGGGTGTTTTCTAAAAAGGCCGTATGGAGGAATACTACTTGTGGCCGTTGGACGTGATCCTAATGACTAATATTTTACATTAGCTTGGGCTGTGGTTGAGGGAGAAAATAGAGATTCATGGATATGGTTTTTACAAAATCTACTTGATGATATCGGTAGTATGAAAGAAAGAAGATGGGTCTTCATATCTGACCAGCAAAAGGTATTTTACTACAATTTATGCTTTTATTTCAAGTATATTAATTTGTGATTACATAACTGATTGTTTAAATAACTTGCAGGTGCTTGTTCAAGCAGTTGAAGAGTTACTTGAAGGTGCTAAACATCGATTTTGTGTGCGTTATTTGTATGCAAATATCAAGATCAAATATGGAGGAGGAACTATAGTTCATGATTTAGTCCTTCGTGTTGCGAAAGCCACTACTAAGGCCGAATGGAGGGAACGAATGAATGAATTGAAAGCAGTGTCAAATGGAACTCATGATCATTTGATGGGAATCCCTCCAACTTGTTGGTCCAAGGCTCATTTTCACAAGGCTTGTAAATTTGACATGATCACCAATAATATTACAAAGTCATTCAATGGAAGATTGTTGGAGGTGAGAGAACTTCCAATTATAAGCATGCTTGACTAGATCCGAACCTATCTTATGACTCGATTTACTGAAAATTGTGTGAAGGCTGAGAAGTACCGTGAAAAGGGAATAGTTTGTCCACGACCTCGCAAAAGATTGGATAAGGAAGTTGAAGAAAGTTGAAAGTGGATGGTTAGATATGCGGGCAACAATAAATATGAAGTCTCACTAAAGAGACATAAGTTTCAGGTTGATCTTACTACTAGAAACTGCTCTTGTTATTGGTGGCAATTGAATGGAATTCCTTACAGGTAACTTCTTTTCCATATGTTTAATTTATAAAAGCTAATGTCATTTATAGCCATGACTGACTCCTTATATATTCAATGTAAAACAAAAAAACCGCACACAATTTATATATGTTGATAATCTTGCCGCCAAAGTGAATATAATAAATGGCTGAATGTTATGTGTCTTAACATTAGAAACAATAAATAATAAATGCTTGAATGTTACGTGTCTTGTGTTACAGGCATGCAATTGCTTGCATATATGTCCAGAGGGAAGATCCACATTATTATGTGGATAAATACTTGAGTTTACAATCTTCTGTTGCCTATTACTCTCCTGTAATTGAGCCTATCAATGGTGAGAACATGTGGGAGAAAGCAGACAATGAATCGATTGAGCCCCCAATATATCATAAGCGTCCTGGGAGACCAACAAAAAAATGGAAAAAAGGAGCAGATGAGGTCACAACTGGTATAAAGAAGGAGAGACGCCAAAATATAACCCTTAAATGTTCTAATTGTAGGAAGCATGGACACAATAAAAGGTCATGCAAGGAACCATTCACAAGCAATGGTAGTAAGAAGAAACCTCCAAAGAAGACACACCGTCCGAAGATTCAAATCAAACAAAATCCAACAACTATGTGCCAACCTTCTTGCACACAAGAGTTTATTAATGTTACTCCTCCAGGAAGCAGTCAGCTTTGAGCTAAGATCTAATATTTTAGTGAAAATATTTTAGATGCAATACTTTAGTGAAAATATTTTGGATGTAATACTTTAGTGATATATTTTGGTTACTTGGATGTAATGAAACCTCACATGGATTATAAGTGATTGTATGGACCTTTTGATTATCCTAACCTTTATAAGTTGGATCACTATTTGTTGTGCAATCCCATACTCACTGGTTCTTGTGTTACTTGTTTTTATGAATATGTTTTTTTAATCATTAATACATTTGTCTGTAGTTGCACTGGGAATATATCTGGAATTTTGACAGTAGGGGAGTACTTATTTTTCTGGTAGATTGATAAATGATAAATTCATATTTATCATTCAAAATATATAGAAAAAATACATTTGTATCAGAAGTTCCATAGATGAACAATCATATTTCACAGACAACCTTGAAATGTGCAAATCTTCTTAAATCATGGCAACACTGTCAAATCCTACACAAAGACCCTTAAGGAAGATAATACTTCTTAAATCAGTCAAATATTAATGTTCAATTCAGCTAAAGGTTCCGTATTATAGCTGGACCCTTGAGGAAGAACAAAACAAGTTTTGGATCTTAAATAATCCATCTTTCACGACGCAAACTGTACTCCCAGGGAAATTCTAACTGTAATGATTATTGCAGAACATAAAGTTAAATGTTGATATATATATATATATATATATATATGACATATGATTTGCTTGAAATATAAGCATAATATAATAGAGGACCAGGGTGAGATCTAACGATGGCATTAACATAGTAATCATCCTCAAGAAGTCTCTTGATGATTCAGGAACAAATAAAAGCTAGTACCACCAGTAACACATACTCTTCCTTTTCCCTCTTCCATTTGGAGAAGAAGAAGACAGATTCTTTTTATGTTCAATAACATACTCTTTTTATGTTCAGTAAAGTTTACTAGAATTTTATAACTCCCATATGAATCTCATTGTAACGATTTATGAAACATTGATCAATATAGATAACTCATTCAATCAAGTTAAATTTTTCTTTGCATTTAGCCATATGTATATGTTTAATCTCTATTCAGGTTTTTTTTTAACAAGTGCGCAATTCTCATTACAAATTCTCTTCAATTTCCCTACTAACCATATCAACATCAATCCTTTCAAAACATCTCTTACACAGTTACACAGATTACTGCACAACTTCAACTAAAATACAACTTTAGCTTCTAAGTTTACAAATTCAGATTGAGTACTTTCCAAACTAAGAACACATTCATAACAGCCATAACACATGTGATTTGTTCCACGAACTTCAATCTCCTTCTACAATCAATATTCTCTTGCTTCATCTTCTTCAGCTCATCTAAAATTGAATTGTCAATTGGTCCGTCAAACCAATCAAAGTAGTTGCACCCCCAACGCTCCTGTATGTCAAACAATACACAATAACATAAATTCTTTACCCCAGTTGCTAACTCAAATTATTACATGAAGATATAATCTACAAACCTTATAATTTGGGCACTTCACAAACCTCCTACCATAATTTTGCTCTGTCCATGAAGTCAAAATTATAACCTCATCTCCACATTTACATCGTTCACCACCCCTCTGGGCTACCCTTCTACCCATGATGTTCGATGAGGAACTTCTAGTAGAAGCCATGAAATTTCACTGCACATAAAATAAAATTATATACAAGGTTGAAGATAGAGAAGAAGACGAGAGTGCAGACAAAATCAAAGGCTGTAAATTGGGAGAAAATGAAAACGATTTACCTTTCAATGAAAGTCTCGAATGCTCATTAACCTTCATTGGACCTCCTTTGCATTCACCGAATATTCTCTGACCTTTGCTGAATCTTCTCTGTCTTCTCTAACACTCTGCCCAGCATCGATGCCCAAGTTTCCCTTTTCCTTTTTCCCCTTAACCTCAACCAAGATCTCTCCTGATGCCTTAGCCTTCCCTTTTCCTTCGTGCCCTGTGTGTGTTTTACATTCACATTTGTTTTTTTTTTTAATAAACAATTTTCAGGTCCAGGTCACCCACCCATATAATCACAAATTTATTTTTAAAAAAAGGATTTCCAGGTCATAAGTCCATATGGCATGCCACGCCAGCAAATTAAACGGTGTTAAAAGACACGTCAGCATAATTAACATCATTAACACAAACACCAAGTCCTTTTTAAACTAGAAGAACTAACAGTTTTAAATGGAGCAAACTTGAGGAACTAAGAGCTCCGATTTGAAACTTCAGGGATCAAAAGCAAAACAGAGGTAAATTATGAGGACAAATCGTTGTATTAACCCTTAAATGAGAAATCTCTTTTGAGTTAGTTGTTGTTTCATGTTAATTTGAAACATATTTAAATCATTGGTATCATCTTTAGATCCAGTGATTGCCTCATAAATTGTTATTGTTACCCTCACACATCAAACTCATCGACTCATACTTTATGGTTGAATCCATCCACCATCCTTCTATCATTATAAACAAGCTGGGCAAAAGTAGTCTCACCCGTCCATACCCACTATAAAAATCACAGATAGTTTGTTGTTATACTTTTCTAACAAGCCATTCAATGATGGTTTCTTTGTCATCATCTCTAGCGTATGTTCCATTTTCGTCCATTAAAGATGCAGTTGGCAATCTATCTGGCACAATACTTCTCAATCCTGCACCACCATCACGTTCATTGAATCTTAATATATCCCTTTGACATGCAAGATATTCTAGATTTTCAAGGACATTTTTCATCCTGGATTCAATTTCCTTCTCAAATGAACTAACAGAATCACTAAGGAAGTTTGGTACCTTGCCCATATCAATGGTTTGACTCTTTTGTTCAGCTTCCAGCTTGCGCTTGGACATTTCATAATCAATCTCATCCAAGGCATCCTCAGAATCGAAAACCGCATCTCTAGCCATATCAATCCAGTCCTTCACTTTTAGATTAGTGCTCTGCTTTTGCTCTGCATTGTCAACCACAGCATCGATGGATAACAGCACCATCTTCCACTTATTGAGCAGTGTCTGGTTTAATTTTGGTTTCTTGAAGAAGTCCAAAACATCCCGAGAAGCCAGCCGATCGAAAGCCACCTGAATAAAAGCAGAAAGAAAAGCACCACCAACGAAAGCTTCCGCCATAGATGAAGTTGTTGAGCTTCTGCAAATGCAAAACGAAAAAAAAAAGCAGAAGTGGGAAAGTTTATTGCAATGCAAGCATTGGCAGTGTGTGACTAAGATTTAGAAGCAGTAGTGGGAATGTTTATGGCAAAGGCCTAGTGGGTTGGCGATGGTGGTTGGAAAATGGTTTATTTTTATCATACTGGCATTATTATACTCTTTACAGCATCTAATTATTAAGTTGATTTTAGTTTTTTTGTTACAAATATAATATAAGACTTATTTTTTATATTTATCAATTTTTTTAAATTATCCATACTGATACTTTTTAAATCATAATTAAATAGGAGAGAGAGGGAAGACATCGAGAAAAATAATTATGATATTTTATGAAAAACATATCATATTTTTTATAATTAACTAACTTATCTAATTTTTTTAATTAAATTAAATTAATTAAATAAATCTGACATTAAAAACGGGAGGGTCTGTTATTCTATTTCTTTGATATTGTAAAGTCTTGTGGAGATTGCGCTTAACACCAAAACGATGGTGCATTGTGCTTTACAGCTCAAGGGAGATTCGTCGCCTCTTATACGCTGAAGTATTTTTTTTTTAATTTTTTTTATTTGGTGAGCCAAAAATAAGCTTGTTTTATTTTTTGTTAATGAAATGAATATTTGATACTCCTTATGTGGATAAAGTATATTTTAAGTCAGTTAATTTTATACAAGATTTCAGTTATAGTTCCTTAACTTAAATATATTTTTTGTCCTTTAACTTGAAAATCATTTGCTTTAAATGATTATTTTTTGTAACAATCTTGGTTATTTTAAAAATTAAACTTTTTTTTACCAGATTTAAAAATTAAACTTGACATGTTAAAATTTAAAAATGTTTTATTAAGATTTGATATCTCATTATCCATTTTCATATTAAATAGATGTTAAATATGACACATGGTAATTCTACAATAGTGGAATTGTGTAATTCATTTTTATAACAAGAGATATTGGTATATATATTTGCAAAAATAGAAATGGATTATAATTATTTTAAATAGAAAAATATGTATTTTTTTTAATAAGGATGTAATTTATCTTTTTAAAAAATCAGATAAGTTAAATTTTAGAGACTGGTTACATTCTTATGGGATTTAGTTGGTATGTCATGTCATCAAGGTTCAACAAGTTTAAAACAAATATTATGTGCTTGTTTAAAGCTATAATTTATAAGCACTTATAAGTATGTTTATGTAAATCAAGATACTTCTTCACATACTTACTTTATATTCTGTAAATTACATTTTAAGCCATTTTAAACAAGAATGCAAGCCATTCTTCTTCTTCATAATGTCCACTTTAGAGGATGCATAGCCCAAGCTTCTATATTCTATAAAGTGGACATATATGTTGCCAATCAATTTTTCTTATCACAGTTTACTAATTTTAGTTTCAATTCAGTTTTCTTCTTATGAGTTAATATATTTTCATTTTGCCTTTTATTTAAAGGGAAAAAAATTGCAATCCAAATAGATGGCTGTACATTTGTCTTAGGGCAAACTTTGATCTTCTAGTATATGTATACATATGTATCTCAAAATCTTCTATGGATTTGAAGTGTGAACTTGACAGGCCTAAAAGATTTTTGCAAGTTTCAAATGAACCATATTCATAAGACTATCTTTTCCAAAAATCAAGTGCGGCAACAGCAATTTGCCATTCTTTGCGAATAAGATGAGTCATCAGTCGTCATCAACCCCAAAAAAAAAAAATCTGTTTATATGATCTTCTGCAAGGCAACAAGTATTACCATGAAGATAGGAGAAATAATAAAGGGTAGTTAGACTTGTTTTCTATAAAAGCATCAAAATAATTCTGGTAGCATGTGTTCAATGAAAATGGAGATCCTGTTGTATCCTTCATTTCCCTAGCCTGCCAGGTTTTAAGATTTAACCCATCATGCATGGCAACAAGTATATGAAAATAAATGGTCCCCTGTTTTTGTGCCAGGCTCAGGCAGAGAAGTCAGAGCATGTTAATATGCGCATTGTCAAATATTATTTAATTATAACCTTTCTTGGAATTTGAATCAAGCTCAGTGGACTCATCACACATAGATCCTCTCTTGAAGCCTAGCTATTCTCAACTTATTGATTCTAAAGCTCTTCAGAGGATTCTACTTTTCTCATTTCATGTCCATGACCTGTTGCTGTTGGTTTTGCTTCATGTTCCTCTACATTGGCGTAGATTTCGATAAAATCTACTCGCGCATCATCACATGCAGAATTGTCGTCATTGACAATTTGCTCAATACCAGAAATTCTGTTTTGAAGGGGGCACCTTTAATCTTTGAAGGCTTAGTTCTTCTTGCTTCATGTTCATGCTCTTCTGGGTCTTAAAAATTACTTCTCCTTTCCCACAAGAAGCTCTTCAGTGGAGGCAAAGGACCATGCTGATAACCATTAAGAGAGCAAAGTGTATACGGGCAAACCTTAATTGAAGTTCTCTCTGACTTAGTAACCGGCAGATTAGGCATGGGGCATTTGGGCGACAGAGTTCTTCAAACTTGAAAAACGCGCGGGTAGTTCTCGGTGCAAGCAGGGCTACTTTGCAGGATTTCTTGGTCATTGTAATCTCAACTAAATTCCTAGTTATGACAGATAGTTGAAATCTACTAGGATTACCATGAGATAGGAAAACGCAATATAACAAGAAATTCATATTCAACAGATAATTATGTGATATTATGCTAACACAAGTACTTGTAGATTTTTGGTATACAGCATCAGCATTTAGTGATCATGTACTTCTTAATATTCAAACTCTCTAGTTTTATTGGCCTTATATTAGAATTTTATCACTGTACCAAAAATAAAAATCAATTGAAGCGCTCATCTCACACATTGTCAAAACTGCTATTTCATTTTAAACTTCTTAAATTTTAACAACTCCCCCAACTTGTTCCACTTCCCATGGCTTAGATTATATCTCTTTGATGGTAAAGATTTTATTATTTGAACGAAATCCATCAAGGCCTTGAGAAATCTTCCTTAAACCACAGGTAACATAACCTGTATTAGGGTCACCTGCCAAGTCATTGTTTTATGCCTTTTTCCAATGTTCATGCTCCGAAGGAAGCTCGAGAGTGCTACTAATACGAAGAGGAATTCATGCCCAAATAAAATATTTGTCACAGTCGTGGCCGAAAACCAGAATCAATAAATGCTTGTATAGACATGCACCCACCGGTTGACTTAGGTGAATGAGAATTTAGGCAAATTCTGAATGAATTTTCTTAAAGCTATAAATTAAAAATAAATATATAAGAGGAGTTGCTAAGTCGTTTTAAACAACTAATTACTCTGATTTGAATGAATCACTTCATTATTAATACTATAGTCTTGCATTATGCTAGAATCACGTGCGTGTGGGTGTATTTATATACTTAGTAAAATGCTGTGAATATCTCATTTGTAACAGTTTCATAGCGAAGTTGAAACCAATAAAAAGTTATTTTTAAAATAAAGTTCTTCTGGCCAAATGATTTATACAAGAGAAGTGATTGAAGATGCAGAGGAGATGAGGTAAGAAAATCAAACAGCATATAAAAATCTGGACACAAATTTGAAGTTTAATTAAGAAGGTAATCAAGTTTTTACTATCCGCAAGGATGACACCAGTGAGCTATCTACAGCAGCGATGCCCTTTAAGGCCTTGACACCCTAATGCAATGCCAAACAGCTAGAATTTTACTCAGGAAAGAAGGGAAGTTATTGCTTACAATATCTACTCAAAAACTCAACTTCAAAAGAACATATACTGCAAGACCAATAGAAACTTAGAATGTGAAGAATATAGGCTTTCAGCAGCATTGAAAGCACACCATCTTCTTGGCAATCTATTTCATGGGAGTTGTATTTCTGAATGAACACTGAGTAATTGAAGGGTTGTCTTGCTCTATCATGATATATCTTTAAGCAAGGGATGTGCTATCTTGCTCCTCATGTTAAGGGAAAAGGAGGGGACCTTCATTAGAAATTGGACTATATGAGGAGAAGAGTCTCTTATGTTCAGTAGACACAATATGAGAGCCTGTCAAACAAAAGAAAAGTGAATCAGTTTCTGTTTGCATAATGCCCTTAAGATTTTTTTCATTGGGATTTCAAAATGCATGGAACTCATTCCACGGACTCATGATATATTTTGTTTTTATAACTAACAAGTAAACATAACTATTTGAAAGATCTGGGATGCAGGGACATGCAAGAAAAATATTATGCTTTGACACTCTAATAGTATCATGTTTATGTATTGGACTTATCCCTTTGGCATCACCCAAAAGAATAATAAAAACTAGTACAAAATACATGACTATAAATGTATGTTATGTGTTTCTAAATTCTAACACAAGGGTAGATAAGTTAGGTGCAATGCCGTCAGTTAGTTAACAAACTAGCCATTATTAATTCCTTATTCCCCTGCCTATAAATGTACCCCAATATACAAACATCAAATATGTGTACTCCTATTATTGAGTAGAAATGCAAATCTCAGTCTATCTCGTCCCTTTGTTCTCTCTTTTATCTTCCTTCTTTTCCACTCCTTCCCTCTTTCTCATACTTCCAATATTAAAGAAGTATAACAGTTGCCGTGTACCTTTGTGAAGCTGGTACAATTTGTGGTTGATACAATCATCAAGTGCTCACTTTCAGACGATGTTCTGTCGATATGACCATCTAAAAACCTGTGTTAGGCAATCTTTATGATAGATAGTATGTCTGAAGTACAATTGGTAATTAGTGACAAAAAGATCAATGTAGCCTGAATAAGAACAGCTCTACACACTAGAGTTTAGTCTGAACAGGCTCTGGAGTTTGGACTTGTTGCACCATTAAACTCGCTTCTCCCAACTGTCAAATTCAACAGCAACGGAAACCAAGTTAATTTGGGCGAATTTCACCAACCAAAGCTCATGAACCACATCACAATCACTCTTTTTATTAAACAGTTGAGTTAAATTGAGTTTGGTTAAAAAGAGTTCATAATATTTAAGGACTAAATCCCTTTTAAAAATACTAAATTGTTCTTAGATTGAAACTAGAACTAGAATTGCATCTTTTCATCTGCTTTTAGTAAAATTAAAAAAAAAATGTCATATTTGGACACAGCAAGATAATATGCTTGATAAGTAAATCATATTATTTCTTTTTGTTCAATTTTAAACCGAAGTTGTTCTCTAATACATGATATAGGACCAATTGTTTCCTAATTAGAATTTGAAGCGTATGACAGGAGAAAAAAGAGCTTATTATTTAAAGAAAATCATGTTCATTCTGCGCAGTGCTGCTATCTTTGATATCTACAAAAAGGAAAATAAAAATTCAAATAATCAAGTAAATCTATAAATAAATCGGTGCAAAAATAGAGGCATATTTCTATGAATAATATATGATTTGAAATCTATAACAAGTGAATTATTTACGAATTATGAATCATTTGGCACATTCTTTGGATAACATTCAAATACATGAATCTTTCAATCTAAAACAAATGGCCAAAAGAAAGGAAAATATGTTCATGATTTGACATTTAAAAAGGGACTAAATATATACCTAATGAGTGAATGGATAGCAGTAGAACTGATGCCATCATTAGTGAGAAGCTCACTTAAAGTTGCTACTACATCATCTTCAGTGCTAACAAAAGGAATGCGAGAAATCTTTGCCCAATATTTTCCTTTCTGCCTTTGGATCCGCTTTTTGAGCAAGGGACAGCCCCTAATCCTTAGTTGACAAAGGGAACTAGGCAAACCCTCCTTTGGAAAGTATTGGAGTTTAGGACAGCCACAAAATCCCAAGAGTTCCAAAGAGGTTAAGTGGCAAAGACCTTTGTGTTCCAATGATCTAAGATTGGGGCAGTTATGGAACAGAAGGCAAATAAGAGTAGGTGGAAGTAGTCCAATATCAGGAAGAGACTCATCATCTGCATCTCCAATATGTATGAAATGTAGTGATGTACAGCTACTTAGATGCCATCCCATTCGAAAGGCTATGAGTTTCGGGCACTCTAAGACCTCAAGATATTTGAGATTTGATGGGAAACCTCCTCCTGCAAATGATTCCACTAGCGGGCAGCATTTTATTAACAGATATGTGAGGGAGCGAAAGAGAATGTGCATGTTCTCTGGGAGCGATTTCAAATTCTTCAATTCTTCAATGCAACAAAATTCTAGTTTGGGAGCCAAAAACCCTCCTTTAGGGAAAAATACAAATTTAGGACACTTTCGTATGTACAAGCTTGTAAGAGAATAATGGTGCCCCTCTAAAACAGATATCATTTCAAGATTATTACAGTCAATCAACTTCAATGATTGAAGCTTTGGGAATAAATCTAGTGGAAACGACTTAAGAGAGTCACAGCTTCCTCTTATATCCATTTCAAGGACAAAGTTATGACAAGATCTCAATGGGAATTCTAGGTGAGGACAATCAGAAAACTTCAACTCTTCAAGGCTATAATTGGCAATGATATTTTCAATTTTGTCGACTGATAATAATTTTTCGAAGCATCCAGAAATCTCAAGGACTCTTAGAGCTGATGGAAGACTTTCCAATTGCTCATTTCTGCAATCTTTTAGAACCAGTTTATCAAGAGATGAAACCCATGGAATTGAAGACAAAAGCTTCTCACAATTGGAAATTACTAGCATCCTTAAAGAAGGAAGTTGTTGAGGAAGTTCCCCTTTCAATTTGGGACAATTTTCTACACTCAACTCTTGAAGATGAGGGAAAGTAAGAGACAAAATTTCACATTTCCATTCTTCCCAGGCCTTCATATCTCCAAACCTTAGAATTTCTAGAGATGAAGCATTAGAGCTATTTCCACAAAATTCTGGACCAATAGCTACTATGCTATGAAACCCTATAATTGACAATGACTTGAGAGATGGAAAGAGGCCAATTGATGGCAGGGATCTACAGTATTTGCAATGCCTTAGCTCTAGGGACACTAAATTGGACAACAAATGATTAGCAAGCCAATTTGGAAACTCGATAGCACCATAGTTGCCAATTGATAGCTTTTTCAAATTTTGATGAGGTTGGAAGTTCTCCAGCACATCCTTGTCATGGTGTGATTTTCTATTGTCTATGCACCATTCCAATGTTAACTCCTTAAGGTGTATCTTGCTTCTCAAATTGACTGCTAAAGCGTGTGAGGGAGAAACCACATTCTGCAATTCCAAGATGGAAACTGATCCATGAAGATTAAGTCCTTCTAAATGTTTGATGTTGGTCTCTCCAGATTTGTCTATAATAAATGGTGACAGAACTTGAAGATTTTTCAATGTATCCAATTGCTTCGGCATCTCTCTCACCTGAGTTTCACGAAAATCAAGGTGACGCAGATTCATGAGTTTATGAAAATCCGTTGGCAATTTTTCCAAAAGACGACAACGCCACAACTTTAATGTTTGCAAACGATGAAGTTGACATATTGAATCAGGCAACTTCCTTATTCTAGTTCCTGATAAGTCCAAATAACGTAGATGTTTCATATTTCCTACTGATTCAGGAATCTCTAAGACGATATGATCACACAAAGATAAAACTCGCATGCAAATAAACTTGGATGGCAAATCGTTAATAACCTTGTGAGATATAAAGTGACTAATAGAGGTATAGCCTATACTTCTATGACCCTGCATGGATAGAGGCAAGAATGTGCGCAACTTATTAGCCTGGTATGTAACCTCAAATCGTTTGGATGGATCAACATCGTTTCTCAAAAATGAAATATGCCGGGTCATTTTTGTCAAATTATTTACATCATCTACCTCAAACTTGTGGCTAAACTTTCCATATTCAACTTTTGCCATATCATTAATAAGGTCATGCATGACAAAACGGGTTTCATCTATTGTTGATCGTTGAAAAAGTGACCTCAACAACAGGTCATAAAAGAATTGTTCTCCTACTTCTCTCCCATCTTTGCTTTGATGAGCACATGTCAAAAAATTTTCTGCCATCCACAATTGAATTAAATGCTCCTTATCAAAATCATAATCTTTGGGAAATATTGAACAATAAGCAAAGCATCTTTTCAGATGAGAGGGCAGGTAGCAATAACTCAATCTCAAAGCAGGGAGAATCTTGCTATCGCTTTTTTCCTCCCAAATCTCACTTTTCAAAATACCATTCCACCTCTCATGAGATGATTCTGTGTACAAGAGGCTCCCAATGGCTTTCAAAGCTAAAGGCAGTCCTTTGCATTTTTTACTTATTTTTCTACCAATTTCTTCAAGGTCAAAGTTTGAACAAAGAACATTTTCATCATGGAAGGCATATTTGCTAAACAATGACCAACTATCTCCTTCCGATAATGGCTTCAATGAAAGTATCTTAGCAGAACGCATGGTCGAAGCAACTTTTCCACTGCGAGTGGTTAGAAGAATTTTGCTTCCTTGAGCCCCATGATTGAATGGTGACTGCAAGGCCTCCCATCGCAGATAATCTTCATTCCATACATCGTCTAAAACAAGGAGAAATCTCTTTTGAGTTAGTTGTTGTTTCAATTTAATTTGAAGCATATTAAAATCATTGGTATCATCTTTTGATCCAGTGATTGCCTCATAAATTGTCCTTGTTACCCTTAACATATTGAACTCATCAGAGACACATACCCATACTTTGAGGTTGAATCTATCCATCACCCTACTATCATTGTATGCCAGCTGGGCAAGAGTAGTTTTACCCAGACCACCCATACCCACGATAGAAATAACAGATATTGGTTCTTATACTTTTCTGACAGCAGCCATTCAATGATGGTATTTTTTTCATCATCTCTGCCATATGTTCCATGTTCATCCACTAAAGATGTAGTTGGCAATCTATCTGCTATAGCACTTCTAATCCAGCACCACTATCACGTTCATTCAATCTTAATATATCCCTTTGAGATGCAAGATATTCTAGATTTTCAAGGACATTTTTGGCCTTGGATTCAATTTCCTTCTCAAATGAACAACCGGGAGTATCAAAGAAGTTTCGTACCTTGCCAATAACACTGGTTTGACTCTCTTGTTCAGCTGCCAGCTTGCGCTTGGACATTTCAGAATCTATCTCATCCAAGACATCCTCAGCATCGAACACAGCATCTTTGACCAAATCGATCCACTCCTCCACCTTCGGATTGGTGATCTGCTTTTGCTCTGCATCGTCAACCACAGCGTCGATGGATAACAGCACGATCTTCAGCTTATTGAGCAATGTCTGGTTCAATTTTGGTTTTTTGAAGAAGTCCAGAACATCCCGAGAAGCCAGCCGATCGAAAGCCACCTGAAGAAAAGCAGAAAGAAAAGCACCACCAACCAAAGCTCCCGCCATAGATGAAGTTGTTCTGCTTGTACAAATGCAAAACGAAAAGAACGAGATGAAAATGCAGAAGTGGGAAAGGTTATTGCAATGCAAGGAAGGTGTGACTTTGTGGTTTTGGTGAGTGAAGCAAGAAAATGCGTTCAGCTTTCCGCCATAACCGTCAACCACGCCAGAAAAGATTTGACTTTCAAGTTCCCAGTTCTGACTTCTAACGTCGGGTCACAAAAAAATAAAAAAATCTAACTATCAAATTCATTCCATTGTTTTGCTCAAAAAAAAAAAAAAAATCATTCCATTGGTTTTTTTTTTGGCCAAACATTGTTTTATTTCTGTTTTTGATTGAATTCTGGAGACTCACTACAATGACTACATCCTCATAAGATAAGAGATATATCTTTACTAATTAAACTAATCTTTATTGACTATAAGAGTGTAATACGTTACTTTTATAAATGAATTTATGTATTGATACATTATGATTCAATTAATTATATCTTTCCATAAATTATTCATAAATATTAAAAAAAAAGGTTACACAGTTATTTGATCTCTCTTGCTTGAAAAATAAATTATAGTATTTTTAACTTATGAATAAGGGAGAATCCTATAAAAAGAAATTTGAAATTACTAAATCCCAAATCAGATTTGATAAAAACGTCTTAATAATTTTTGATAATACTAGACTTGTAAATAACAACATTTTTTTGTTATAATTTCTTACTTAAAATTTAGTAATTTTCAGTTTTTCTTTATTGGATGGTTAATCAAATTTATGTCACCTTAAAGGCATGAGCGCTACCAAAATACAGCGTTTCTTTAAATGTTATGTCGTTTTTATGAAGCACAAAATTACAAGCCTTCAATTAAGCTTCAAACAAATGCAAGCCATGTTTCTTCTTCTTATTGGGACCAAGAGTTTGCGAGTAGATGGTCTTACTCTTAAATACTGCCATCCAAATAGAAGGCTATACATTTGTCTTTAGGGGCAAACTTTGATCTTCCAAAACACACACATCTCTTAAAACCTTCTATGGATTTGAAGTGTGAAACTAACAGTCCTAACAGGCTTTTTGCAAGTTCCAAATGAACCATATTCATAACACTATCATTTTTCAAGAACCAAGTGTGGTGGTAGCAAGTTTCTACTCTTCTCTGTGTTAATAAGATGAGTCATCAGTCATCATCAACATCAAATAAAAATTTATAGTAAGCTACGTTGTTCACAAGTTGCGAGCAACAATAACAAGTTTATTTATTGACTGGGGTAGATTACACAGTCACATTAGACCACTGAGACTTATTTCTTAAATTCCATGTAATTTAGAAGATATTACTTTACTTACACAACAGCACCAAAACCACTATAGGGAGTAGATGACAGAAGTAGTTATGTATGGTTATGAGTAGTTTCAAGTATCAGCTGTAGCTTTTGCACAGATGAGGGTTAACACTATTTATTATTAAGTGTATCTATGTGACAGTGACACAAATGAATAACACACCGATTTCACTTTCTCTGGAACCTCACAGCTATGAAAGAAGACGAGGTGTGAGAGTGAACAGATGTCTATATTTATATACAAAAAAATTTGTTTAAATTCTCTTCCGCAAGGCAACAAGTGTTACCATGAAGATAGGAGAAATAAGAAAGGGAAGATAGGGCAGACTTGATCCAGTGCCCTTTCTTGCCCATTGAGGTCTTCCTGTAAAGGGTAGTTAGACTTGTTTTCTATAAAAGCATCAAAATAATTCCGGTACCCTATGTTCAATGAAAAAGGAGATCCTGTTGTTACCTTCGTTTCCCTAGCCCGCCAGGTTTTAAGATCTTCTTGTTTCATGTTCATGTTCTTCTGGGCCCTAAAAATACTTCTCCTTCCCGACTAGAAGCTCTTCAGTCGAGGCAAAGGAGCACGCGGAAGACCACTAAGAGAGCAAAATGTATCTAGGCAAACCTTAACTGAATTTCTCTTTGACTCAGTAACCAGCGGATTAGGCATGGGGCATTTAGGAAACAGAGAGTTCTTCAAAGTTGAACAACGGGTAGTTCTCAGTGCAAGCAGAGCTACTTTACAGGATTTTCTTGGTCATTGTGGTCCACTAAATTCCCAGTTATGACAGACAGTTAAAATCTACTAGCAGCCTGTTTGGTAAGGCGTTGGCGGGAGTAACTTATAGGTGTAATAGTTTGGTTTGTAAATTTGAGAACACAGTTTTTGACCAATCTGACTTATGTGTGAAAAGCTGTTTTTTTTAAGCACGATTGCAAAAACGCCTAAAACTTATTGTGACTTATGTTATTCTTATGCTTCTTTTTATATATTTTTATGCTTCCCAATCAATTTTACTTTTTATTTTTAATATTCTCTTAAGTAAAAATAATTTTTAATAATTTTTATAATATTTAAAATTTTTAATATTATTTTTATTATATATTTACATAAATTATGTAGTGTATATCATCCAATTAATTATGTAATATTATTTGGTTTAAAAATTTTCACATTACTATGATTTCTAATTTAAATATAATTTATTCATCAACTATAACTTTTCCCAATTACAATAATTTAAAATTATTATATTTTATAAATTCATTTTTAATCATTTTATATTATTTAATTGATCATCATACAAACTAAACTTACTTTTTGATCATAATCTAAATAACTTTTTTACTTTACAAACTAACTTTCATCAAAGTCAATCCAAATATAAATCACATTACCCAATCTAACTTTTCTAAAAGTCAAATTGAAAATAAGTTACTTTTTCTACAGCTAATCCAAACAGACATTAGGATTATCATGAGATGGGAAAACACAAGAGAACAGGAAACTCATATTCAGTAGATAATTATGTGATATTATGCTATCACAAGTACTTGCAGATTTCTGGTATACATCATTAGCATTTAGTTATTAATTAATTCTTAATATATAAGGGTCCATTTGGACTAGCAATAGAAAAAACAGCTTATTATCAATTTGACTTTTGAAAAAGTTAGATTGGGTAAAAATTAAATTAGGTGATACGAATTGTGTTTGGATTGAATTTTATAAAAGTTAGTTGTAAAAATTAGATTGGATAAAAGGTTATTTGGATTATGATTGAATAAAAGTAAGTTTAGTTCGTAAAATTACCAAAATAAGTATGAGTTTTATTAGATAATAAAAAAATGAATTTACATAATACAATAAACTTGAATTAGAAAGTGGAGTTTGTAAAATTACCAAAATGAGTATGAGTTTATTAAATAATGAAAAATGACTAAAAAATGAATTTACATAATACAATAAATTTAAATTATTTTAATATGAAGAATCGAACTTTCATAACTGAAATATATTTTAAAACATTAGAGATATCATAAAAAAATTATTGTAAATGTAAAGTGAAACATAATTTCAATGGATAAAATATTTTTAAATTAAAATTCATGGTAATGTGACAAGCTTGAAATCATTGGTATAAGCCAAATTCACAAACCACTAGACGGTTGTGTAGTTCTTTTTGTTTGGTTCAATGAAAAGGAGTTTCTTATTACTCAAAAGATATGTACAAGCTTCAAAAGACCAAAAGAATTAGAAGAAGTCGGGAAACCAAAAGTGAGATTCAACCTGTATCTAGGTGACCAAACCTTTCATTAACAAAAACAGTATAATGAGTTAAGGCAATAGCTTCATTAACTATACAAAGCGTTTCTTGTCCTTGTAATGGTTTGGGAAACGATGAAAAGAGCAATGTTAGAGGACATAAACAGCTGAAAAGAATGAGGACAGGGAATGCTTGTTTTTTTAAATCCCACTTTCTCCTCCCCTTTCATCAGAGCACTCATCATAACATCCAAAACAACAGTCTTTGCCTAATAGTTCAAATAGGTAAGAAAAATGGTATTGACACAAGTTTTAGACTCTCAATTAATTGCGTGAAGTTCTACAATGAAACTCTTTTCTTTAATTAAAAAAAAAAAAAGTAAATCAGACCAACATCATATGTATTGGTTAAACTTTTGAAACCAAAGATGTCACAGATGAACAATACCAACGACAGAGATCAGCCAAGAACAGAGGACCAAAAACATTAAACAAATTAGCAAAGGCACAGATGAACAACACAAACAACTCCGCATGGAAGGAACAATTAGATCGCATTGAAACTTTAGGGACTCCAACAGAAAAAGCAAGAGAAAAAATTTTTCTGCCAACCTATACCAGATTGGCGACAATGAAGGTTGACAACAGTAGATCGAAGAGTGTATTCCACTGGGAGGCCAAGATCTCCAAGCACAACTTACATGCAAAGGTCAGATAGCAGGTATCAGCTGGGAGACAGTGACTAGAGATCAGACAAGGGAAAAGGTTTGGAGTGGCGATGAAGGAGTAACAGAAGGAGATGACCCTACACTAGACACAACGCGAGACAAAGCTCATGACGGAGAGGGAATAGAACTGATGGCCAAGATGCAACGAAGCTAATGGCGAGGACACAACGGAGTTGTGATGTCTAACGGCAGAGAAGAATGAGCGTGGGAGAGAACGAGAGCTTTGAGTGAATAATGAGAGAATAACGAGGGACGAGTGAGAGAAAAATGATGTGACAAGTAATTATTATTCTGACGGTCCACCAACCATAAGCATAATTTAAGTTCAAAAAGCATCTCAAAAACTTAAAGAAAATCGTGCTTTCAATACCACTTTTGGCTCATAAGTCAGATGGGCTAAAAACTCATCCAAATAGACTCTAATTTTTTTAAAAAGGCTTCAGTTGAAAATAAGTAACTTATGGAGAGCCAAATAGGCTCAAAATCTGTAGCTTTATTCACCTTAAATTAGGATTTTACCACTGTACAAAAAGAAAATCAATTGAATTCCCCATCTGATATGTTGTGATAAAAACTGCTATTTCATTTTAAACTTGTCAAATTTAACAACTCCACCATCTTGTTCCACTTCCCACGGCTTAGATTATATCTCTTTGATGGTAAAGATTAGAGTATTGTTTGAATGAAATCCATCAAGGCCTTGCGAAATCTTGCTTAAACCAACGGTAACATAATCAGTATTAGGATCACCAGCCAAGTCATTGTTTTATGCCTTTTTCTAATATTCGTGCTCCCAAGGAAGCTTGAGGGTGCTTCTAATAAGAAGAGGAATTCATGCCCAAATAAAATGTAATTCTCAGAGTCATGGTGGAAAACCAGAATCAATAAATGCTAGTATAGACATGTACCCACTGGTTGACTTAGATGAATGAGAAATTGGGCAAATTCTGAATGAATTTTCTCAAAGCTATAAATGAAAAATAATATATAACAGGAGTTGCTAAATCGTTTTAAACAACTAATTACTCTGCTTTGAATGAATCACTTCATTATTAATACTATAGTCTTGAATTCTGCTAGAATTGCGAGTATATATATACTTAGTTGAATGCTTTGAGTATCTCATTTGTAACAGAGTTTCATAGCGAAGCTGGAATCAATAAAATATTATTTTTAAAATAAAGTTCTTCCGGCAAACGATTTATGCAAGAAAAGTGCTTAAAGATGAAGAGCAGATGAAGTAAGAAGATGACACAGCACATAAAAATCTGGACACAAATTGAAAGTTTAATGAAGAAGGCAATCAGGTTTTTACTATCCGTAACGATGACACCAGTAAGCTATCTACAGCAACGATGCCATTGAAGGCCTTGACACCCTAATGCAATCCCAAACAGCTAGAATTTTACTCAGGAAAGAAGGGAAGTTATTGCTTACAGTATCTACTCAAAAACTCATCTTTTAAAAGAACATATACTGCAAGACCAATAGAAACTTAGAATGTAAAGAATATAGGTTTTCAGCAGCATTGAAAGCACATCATCTTCTTGGCAATCTATTTCACGGGAGTTGTATTTCTGAATGACCACTGATCAGTTGGAGTGCTGTCTTGCTCTAGCATGATATATCTTTAAGCAAGGGATGTGCTATCTTGCTCCTGATGTTAAGGGAAAAGGAGGGGGCCTTCATTAGAAATTGGACAATATGAGGAGAATAGTGACTTATGTTCACTGGACAAAATATGAGAGCCTGTCAGAGAAAAGAAAAATGAATCAGTTTCTGTTTGCACAATGCCCTTAAGATTTTTTTCATTGGGATTTCAAAATGCATGGAACTCATGGATTCATGACATATTTTGTTTTTATAACTAACAAGTAAATATGACTTTTTGAAAGATCTGGGATGCAGGGACATGCAAGAAAAATCCTATGCTTCGACACTAATAGTATCATGTTTATTTATTGGACTTATCCCTTTGGCGTCACCCAAAAGAATTATAAAAAACAGTAGAAAATGCATGACTAAAAGATTTGAAATAAAACAGGGGAAAAAATGACTTAATGGCATGCTTGAGTCAAGAAGAATAAAGCAGAAAGAAAGATTTGAGTTAGATTTGAAGTTGGGAAAATATTTAAATCAAATTCTCTCCCGTTCTTCTCAATCCAAACATACCCTTTTCACAATTCTTTTTTCAAGACACTCCAGTCCACGCCTACCAAATATTGGACATGTGACATATATGTCCAAGTTGTAAGAATTAGCAGTACACTTGGGGCTCTATTTAGATCCTGACCATCTGTGGGCTTTCTTAAAAGGGGATTAAGAAATGTCGACTCTTGTGCTTGGAAATTCTTAGAAAAGCTCATTAGCCACTTTTTTCAGTGTTGTGTCTGATGGCTTCTTGAGTCCAGTTTGAGCAATTATGTTCTCTGCATACTCTTCTGTTGAATGAAGAACCCATCTTTCACTGTAAAGTAAACATGCCATTGGCAATCAATAAGTGATAGATTAATGGAAAATGATAGAAGATTAAACAAATATCTATGAGTAGAACGACCTGGCTTATTGCTGTCGCAATGAACCCACCTTAAAATGCCAGAATTCTTGATGAAGAAGCCTTTGGAGGGTATCTGAAAAATTTGAACTGCAAATTGAATTTATTTCTTAGAAGATTATCTTTAAGTATACATTCAAAAGACTAAATCAAGCCCTCATTTTATTTTAGTATGATTAACTATAATAATTAGACGGACACCTCCTATCTTCTCTACCAGGTTCCATTTTCAGTTTTGATAGCAAGCCACGTATACAGAAGGAAATAGAAAATGGCCAAGCCAAAACAAATCATGCAGTGAATAAGGAAATCAAACAACCCAAACAGATTTCATTCACTATTAATGACAACTTCAAAGGTGTATAGCTACTATCATACTGGCTGCAAATGCCAGCATTACAGCAAAACATGGCCTAACAGGAGTATCACGCAACTTTGCTGACAACTTTGGCATCAAATTCATATCTGCATTCATCGCAAAAGTCAATCTGCCGCTATAGACCATAGAAATGCCACAGTAAGTATCATTTGACATAAAGTAGCCGCAGTTTAGATGCTAGGTTTTCACCTTTCAGAATACAAACACACACACATGACCAAACTAATTACATGGACGCCCCTCCGGTAGATTTGAATATAAAAATAGTCAATACGTAGTCCATTTGTCCAGCTCATCAATTTCATGTTGGTTCACCTACTAAACCATAAACTACCAAATTAATCTGATATTACTATTAGTTAATGTAAACGAATCTTTAATTCATCACAAAAATGTTGGGTAAAGAGTCTCTCCACTTTCCTTTCTCTCCATTTTCATTCACTTCCCATCTCAACCATTAAGATTGAAAGTTTAATAGTCCAGATTTCATTTTTTAGAAAATAATTTTTAGTATTTTTTTGAATTATTCTGGCTAAAATTTATTAGCTTTATTTTATTTTATTTATTTGTTGAAAATTTAACAGTTTATTTATAATTTTATAAATGTGAAATCAAAATATTGAAATTTTAATCTTACAATTGAGATAAGAAGTGGATGGAAATGAAGGGGAAAGGAAGTGAAAATACTCCTTGCCCTATTTTATAAGACAGACGATAAAAGTAATAACGCTTTGCAATCACTTTTCTCCTCTTCAATTACTAAAAAGGCTTCATACTGAAAATAGAAACAAGCATTTTATATTGATAGTTATTTCCTTTGACAAATCTCATTTTTTTTAAGAACCTTTCAAAAACAAGCTGAGATCTTCTTCCATTACTCAACATTCAAAATTTAAAAACAAAAGACAAAAGAAAAAAAGAAGAGAAACAGAATAGACACCTAATAAGAATAGCCGTGGCATTGGCCATGCTTAGCAATTTGAAGTAAAAACAACACAGCAAACAACAAAATAATACTCATGAATCCTAATTAGAATTTGAAGTGTAACAGCAAAATAATACTCATGATTCCCAATTAGAATTTGAAGTGTAAAGGAGCTTCTTGCTTAAAGAAATTATGTTTGTGTTATGCAGCTGTGCTATCATTAATATCTACAAAAATAAAAATTTCATATAAACAAGAAAATCTATGAATAAATCAGTGCAAACATAAGGATATATATTTATGATTTAAAATTCCAATAAAAAAAGCATGACTATTGAAAGCTAGGAACCACCATGATGTACAGCACTTGTGCAACAAACAAATAAAGCTGAGGTTCTATGATTTGAAATTCATATAATCTAGCAAATCTTTCAATCTTAAACACATGGCAAAAGAAAGAAAATCAACTACTACCTCCGCTCCTAATTATAAGAGTTAGTTGACTAATTTGAGAAAATTAAAGAAATAAGTTAAGTTAGTTATTTGTAATAAATAGGTGTTGTCTTTCCTAAAATATCCTTGCTAATCAAGTGTGTTGACTAAAACTACAATTATTAGAAGGACTATCTAGGAAAAAATTGCATAAATATGAGAGACAAAGTGGATTGGGGCCTTATATTTGGGACCAAAATAAAAATCAAACGAGGTCTTAAATTGAAGATCGGAGGTAGTATTAACTATTAATCAACTATCATCAACTATCAACTATCAACTATATTCTTAAAAACTTGTAATACCCAGTAAATTTAAAAACGGATCGGGTATGACATTGTGACATCCAAATATATTCAATTAATTAATAAAATTTGAATAATATTTTGCTTGGAATTTGGATATATTGAATTAAATGAGGAGCATCATTATTAAATGGGATTTCAATTGGAGGCTCAAATGAAGAAATTAATAATTAATTTTGAGTTTAAATAATATCCTACTTTGGATTTGAATATATTGAATTAAATAAGAACATCATAATTAAATAGTACATCAATTGGGGCTTAACTAAAGAAATAAAATAATTAATTTTAAATTTTTATATGTTCCTCCTAATTTCCAAATTTCTAATTCAAATCTCATTTGAATGAATAAAAAAAATTACACTTCTATAAGAAGTGAATCTTAAGCTCCCTAAGATAATATAATTTATTGAAATCTAAAATTTAATCAAATATTCTAGTTTGTGCATAACATGGAGAGAAATTTCTAATTATGTTCATTACTTGAAACTTTAAAAAAGGAGTGAATATATACCTAACGAGTGAATGCGGAATGGATAGTGGGAAAACTGATGCCTTCATGAGTGAGAAGCTCGCCTAACAATGCTATTCCATCATCTTCAATGCTACTAAAAGGGATGTGAGAAATAATTGCCTGATATTTTCCATTTTGTTTTTGGATCTTCTTTTTTAGCAAGGGACAACCAATAATCTGTAGTATACAAAGGGAATTGGGCAAACCCTCCTTTGGAAAGTGCTGGAGTTTAGGGCAGTCACGAAATGCCAATCCTTCTAAAGAGGATAAGTGGCAAAGACCTTTGTGTTCCAATGATCTAAGATTTGGGCAGTTATGGAACGAAAGACATGTAATAGTTGGTGGAAGTAGTCCAATATCAAGAAGAGACTCGTCATCTGCATCTCCAATCCCTAAGTGACGCAGCGAAGTAAGGCTATTCAGACGCCACCCCATTCGAGAGGCTACAAGTTTCGGGCATTCCAAGACATCAAGATATTGGAGATTTGATGGGAAACCTTCCTCTGAAAATGATTCCACTTGTGGGCAACATCTTATTACCAGATATATGAGGGAGGGAAAGAAAATGCGCATCTTCTCTGGCAATGATTTCAAATTCTTCAATTCTTCGATGCAACACAATACTAGTTTGGGGGCCGAAAACCCTCCTTCAGGAAAACGTGCAAATCTAGCACACTTTCGTATGTACAAATTTGCTAGAGAAAAATGGTTCCCCTCTGAAATAGATATTGTTTCAAGATTATTACAGTCAATCAACTTCAATGATTGAAGCATCGGGAAGAAATCCAAAGGAAAAGACTTGAGAGAGTCACAGCTCCCTCTTATCTCCATCTCAAGAATGAAGTTATGAAAATAGCCCAATGGGAATTCTAGGTGGGGACAATCAGAAAACTTCAACTCTTTGAGGTTACAATTAGCAATGACATTCTCAATTTTGTCAACTGATAATAAATTTTTGAAGCCTCCATAAATGCTAAGGACTTTTAAAGATGATGGAAGACTTTCCAACTGCTCATTTCCACAATTTCTTAGAATCAATTTATCTAGAGATGGATCCTGTGGAATGGAAGACAAGAGCTTCTCACAGTTGGAAGTTACTAGCATCTTTAGACAAGGGAGTTGTTGAGGAAGTTGCCCTTTCAATTTGGGACAATTTACTATACTCAACTCTTGAAGATAAGGAAAAGTTAGTGACAAAATTTCACAATTCCATTCCTCCCAACTCTCCATATCTCCAAACCTCAAGATTTCTAGGGATGAAGCATTAGAGCTACTTCCACAAAATTCTGGACCGATAGCCACTATATTATCAAACCCTATAATTGACAACGACTTGAGAGATGGAAAGAGGCCAATTGATGGCAAGGATATACAGTATTTGCAATGCCTTAGCTCCAGAGACATTAAATTAGACAATGAAGGATTTGCAAGCCAATTTGGAAAGTCGATACCACCATAGTTGCCAATTGATAGCTTTTTTAAATTTTCATGCGGTTGGAAGTTTTCCAGCACATCCTTGTCATGTGGTGATTTTTTGTTGTTTATGCACCATTCTAATGTTAACTCCTTTAGGTGAATCTTGCTTCTCAAATTGACTGCTAAAGCAGCTGAGGAAGAAACCACATTCTGCAATCCCGAGATAGAAAATGATCCATGAAGATTAAGTCCTTCTAAATATTTGATGCTGGTCTCTCCAGATTTGTCTATAATAAATGATGACAACACTTGAAGATTTTTCAATTTATCCAATTGCCTTGGCATCTCTCTGACTTGAGTTTCACGAAAGTCAAGGTGACATAGATTCATGAGTTTATGAAAATCTATGGGCAACTTTTCCAAAAGACGACAACGCCACAACTTTAGCGTTTGCAAATGATGAAGTTCACATATTGAATCAGGCAGTTTCCTTATTTTAGTTCCTGATAAGTCCAAATAACGGAGATGTTTGAGGTTTCCTATTGAATCAGGTAACTGCTTGATGAAATGATCAGACAAAGATAAAACTCGCATGCAAGTGAACTTGGATGGCAAATTGTGAGTAAACTTGCCAGATATAAAGTGAAGAATGGAGTTACAGCTTGTGCTTCTATGACCTTGCATAGATAGAGGCAAGAAAGTGCGCAATTTATTAGCCCTGTGTATAACCTCAAATCGTTCGAATGTATTAACATTATTTCTCAGAAATGAAATATGGCGAGTTATTTCTGTTAACTTATTTACATCATCTAACTCCAACCTATGGCAAAACTTTCCATATTCAACTTTTGCCATATCATTAATAAGATCATGCATGATGAAACGAGTGTCATCCACTGGTGATCGTTCAAAAAGTGACCTCAATAACAGGTCATGAAAGAATTGTTCTCCTACTTCTCTCCCATCTTTGCTTTGATGAGCACATGTTAGAAAATTTTCTGCCATCCACAGCTGAATCAAATGCTCCTTATCAAAATCATAGTCTTTAGGAAATATTGAACAATAAGCAAAGCATCTTTTGAGATGAGAGGGGAGGTAGTAATAACTCAATCTCAAAGCAGGGAGAATCTTGCTATCGCTTTTCTCCTCCCATATCTCACTTTCCAAAATTTCATTCCATTGCTCATGAGATGATTCTGTGTATAAGAGACTCCCAATGGCTTTCAAAGCCAAAGGCAGTCCTTTGCATTTTTTACTGATTTTTCTACCAATTTCTTCAAGGTCAGAGTTTGCACAAAGAACATTTCCATCATGGAATGCATATTTGCTAAATAATGACCAACTATCTCCTTTCGATAACGGCTTCAATTGAAGTATATTAGCAGAACGCATGGTTGAAGCAACTTTTTGATTGCGGGTGGTTAGAAGAATTTTGCTTCCTATAGCCCCATGATTAAATGGTGATTGCAAGGCCTCCCATAGCATAAAATTTTCATTCCACACGTCGTCTAAAACAAGGAGAAATCTCTTTTGAGTTAGTTGTTGTTTCAATTTAATTTGAAGCATATTTAAATCATTGGTATCATCCTTAGATCCAGTGATTGCCTCATAAACTGTTTTTGTTACCCTCAACACATCAAACTCATCCGAGACACACACCCAAACTTTGAGGTTGAATCCATCCATCACCCTTCTATCATTATATACGAGCTGGGCAAGAGTAGTTTTACCCAGACCACCCATACCCACTATAGAAATCACAGATAGTTGGTTGTTATACTTTTCTGATAGAAGCCATTCAATGATGGTTTCTCTGTCATCATCTCTACCATACGTTCCGGCTTCATCCACTAAAGATGTAGTTGGCAATCTATCTGGTATAGCAGTTTCCAATCTAGCTCGACTAGTACGTTCATTCAATCTTAATATGTCCCTTTGAGATGCAAGACATTCCAGATTTTCAAGGACGTTTTTCATCCTGTATTCAATTTCCTTCTCAAATGAACTAACAGAAGCGCTAAAGAAGTTTCGTACCTTGCCCATAGCACTGTTTCGACTCTTTTGTTCAGCTTCCAGCTTGCGCTTGCACATTTCATAATCAATCTCATCCAAGACATCCTCAGCATCGAACACGGCATCTTTGACCAAATCAATCCAGTCCTTCACCTTCAGATTAGTGATCTGCTTTTGCTCTGCATCGTCAACCACAGCATTGATGGATAACAGTACGATCTTCAACCTATTGAGCAACGTCTGGTTCAATTTTTGTTTTTTGAAGAAGTCCAGAAATTCCCGAGAAGCCAGCCGATCGAAAGCCACCTGAAGAAAAGCAGAAAGAAAAGTACTGCCAACCAAAGTTCCCGCCATAGATGAAGATGTTGAGCTTGTGCAAATGCAAAACGAAAAGAACAAGATGAAAATGCAGTAGTTGGAAAGGCTATTGCAATGCAAGGAATTTGTGACTTTGTGGGTTTGGTGAGTGTGGCGGGAAAATGCAGTCGGCTTTCAGCCATAACTGTCAGCCACGCTAGAAAATATGGATCAAAATGAAGACTTTCAAGTTCCCAGTTCTAACATCTAACTTCAGGTCAAGAGGATTAAAAATCTAACTACAAAAGTCGTTCCATTATTTTATTTCCTTGACATTTTGAAGTGTGTTTAGACTGTGTATTAATTATTATTGTTCTCAAGGTCAAGGCAACTGTGCATCGTGGAAATGTGGTTAAGAAATAGTGGAATTGTGATTCATTTTTTATAGCAAGAGATATTAGTGTGTGAGTCTTTTGTTTTTTTTCACAAATAAAAAAAGGATTATAAATAGTTAAAATAGAAAATATGTATTTTTCATAAGAGTGTAATTTTTCACTCAAAAAAATTTCGAGGTAAGTTGAATTATGAAAATTCACTACGTTGTTATGGGCAAGGTTAGGGAAAGAGGGCTGCAACTTATCCTCCAAGTTAGGTATTGGACAAAGCCCTGGCTTATCCATGTACAACCCTAACTGTCCATAAGAGTGTTACATGTTACTTTTATCTATGGATTTATGTATAAAAACATTATGATTCAATTTGATATATCTTTCCATAAATTATTCATAAATATTTATTTAAAAAAAGAAGAAGAAGAGTTACACAGGTATGTGATCTCGCTTGCTTCAAAATAAATTTAATATTTTTAACGTATGTATAATGTCACTTTGAATAAATATTATTCTTCCAGTCCTTAATGTAAGACATAATTGAAGAGTTGATGCTGGTCTTATATGTAAGACTTATTTCATAAGTTTATCAACTTTTTATTAAACTAATCCTATTAATGTCCCCCAAACAATAATTAAGTAGGAAAGAAAGGGAGGAAATTAAGGGAGATGCTTAGGATATTTTAGAAAAACATGTTATATTAACTAATTTAACTAACATCTTAATCTACTCAAATTAGTTAATTAGATCTTATATTAAGAATCAGAGGACTATAGAGTGATTAGTTGGTTAATCAAATTCATGACATTGTCCGTTTATACTGTGTACTAATTATTTTTGTGCTGAAGGTCAAAACGAAGACTTTATGGAGGAAAAAATGGATCAAAATAAAGACTATATTTAGACTGCGACGAAATATCAATCAAAATGAAGACTTTTAAGTTTCAATTCTAACATCGTCCTTCTGGTAGCAAAAGAAAAAGGGAACATCTGATTACCAATTTTATTCATTTCATTGTTTAATTTTTCAACATTATGTGTTTAGACTGGGTATTAATTATTAATGTGCTCAAGGCCTAAACCACCGTGCATTGTGATGGACAACACAATGGAGATTCATAACATCTTATAAGCTAAAATTATGTATTTTCATGGGAAAATGTAAGTTTGGTTATCTGTATTTGTATCAAGTTTCCGTTTAATTTCTTAAAATTTTTTTACAAATATTTTTTCAATTCCTTAATATTAACATGATTAGTTTTGTTAAAAAAAAATGTTGACTCAATAAATTTAATCAACAAATTGAAATTATGACTTTGCAATTAAATACTGTCATACTAATCTTTAATTTAAAATGTGTGATTTGAAAATTTTAAGTTAAAATTTTACTGAAATATGTTATTAAATTTTTTTTTGGTTGGCAAAAATGTTTTATTTTATACTAATGAAATGAATATTTGATATTTCTTATATTAAATAAATGTCAAATATGAAGATATTGTGGTGAAGAAGTAGTGCAATTGTAATTCATTTTCCAAGCAAGACAAGTCATTGTGGGGGGAAAAAGAAAAAGATTTCAATGAAGGGTAGTCAGACAAGTCATTCAGGTCCAATGAGGCTTGTTCCTATTTGGATATCTTAAACTATGAACCAAGAGCAAACAATGAAGAGCGCCTAATTATTACTTTCAAATGAGGAGGCCATTGTGGTCTCAAATAAATTCCTAGTTATGACAAACATTTTGTTGAAATCCACTAGGACTTTCATGAGATGGGACAAGGCAATAGAACAGAAAACTTAATAATCAAAATCTCTGTTTTTTTCTTTTCAGGGCTTATATTAGAATTTTATCATTTCACAGAAAATAAAATAAGTTGAAGTCTCCATCTCACGCATTGTCAAAACTGCTATTTCATTTTACCCTTTTCAAAGTTTAACAACTCCCCCTTCTTGTTTCCAAGGAAGCCTGACAATGCTCCTAATAAGGAGGAATTCATACCCAAATATAATGCAATGAAATTCTCACAGTCATGGCCACAAACCAGAATCAGTAAATGCTAGTATAGACACGTACCCATCGGTTGACTTAGTTGAATGAGAATTTAGGTAAATTCTGGTTGAAGTTTCCCAAAGGTAAGTCGTTTAAAACAACTACTTACTCTACTTTGAGTGAATCACTTCGTTTATTAATACCATAGGCTTGAAGAATTCAGCTAGAATCGTATGTCTATATACATAGTTGAATGCTGTGAATATCTCATTTCTATCAGAGTTTCTCTGCGAAGTTGAAATCAATAAGATATTGTTTTCGAAATAAAGTTCTTCTGTCAAAGAATTAAAGAAGAAAACTGCTTAATGAGGTAAGAAAATCACCCACCACGTAAAAATTTGGACACAAATTTCAGATTCTTATATTCACTTCTCAAGCATAAAATAAGAGAATATCTATCCATGGTAAGTAACCACAGTTTAATGAAGAAGGGAATCAAGTTTTTACAATCTGTAACCATGACACCAATAAACTATCTACAGCAGCGATGCCATTACATCCTACTGCAACTCCAAACAGCTAGAATTTCACTCAAGAAAGAAGCGAAGTTATTGTCTCACAATATCTACTAAAAAACTCAACTTTTAAAAGACAGACAGAAACTCAGGATGTGAAGAATATAGGCTATTTTTTTTTGGAATAAAGAAGAAGATAGGCTTTAAGAAGCACTGAAAGCACACCTCTTTCTTGGCAATCAATTTCATCAGAGTTGTACTTACGAATGAACATTAAGCAGTTGGATGTGCTATCTCGCTCCGGATGTTATGAGTAAAAGGGAAAAAGTGGTGACCTTCCTTAGCAGCTGGACAATATGAGGAGACGAGTCTCTCATGTTCAGTGGACATAATATAAGAGCCTGTCAAAGAGAAAAGCGAATCAGTCTGAGTTTGCATAATGCCCTCAGGACTTTTTCATAGGGATTTCACAATGCAAGGAATTTAAAATGCAGCAAGTTCATTCCATGGATTCTTTATATAATGTTTTTATAACTAACAAGTGAATACAGTCTTCAAAAATAAATTATTACCATCCTCTATCTTTCCAACACACATACTCAAGAACTGCACAAATTCCCATAGGGATATGCTTCAGATCTGGATTTTGTAAGAAAAATGTTATGTTGATTTAAGCTTGTACAAATATCGACTTAATGGTATGCTTGAGTCAAGAAGAAAGAAAGATTTGAGTTAGATTTGAAGTTGGGAAAAATATTTAAATCAAATTTTCTCTCCCATTTTCCTCAATCCTAATTAGAGAGTTGATGCTAGTCTTATATGTAAGACTTATTTCACAAGTTTCTCAATTTTTTATTAAATTAATTCTATTAATTTTCTCCCAATAATAATCAAGTAGGAAAAGAAGGAGGGAAATTAAAGGAGATGCTTAGGGTATTTTAGAAAAATATATTATATTAACTAATTTAACTAACATTCTTAATCTACTTAAATTAATTAATTAGATCTTATATTAAGAATCAGAGGACTACAGAGTGATTAGTTGGTTAATCAAATTCATGACATTGTGCGTTTATACTATGAACTACTATATCCAGTCTTAATTACAAGACTTCGTTTGTAGTCTACTTATTGAGCAATTTCTGTTCAGTTTTCATTTGTTGAAGAAGTCCAGAGAACATCACGAGAAGCCAGCCTATCAAAAGCCACCTGAAGAAAAGCAGAAAGAAAAGCACCGCCAACCAAAGCCCCCGCCAAGATGAGGATGTTGTGCTTGTGCAAATGCAAAACAAAAAAGAACGTGATCAAAATGCGAAAGTGGGAAAGGTTATTGCAGTGCAAGGAGTGTGTGACTTTGTAGGTTTTGTGAGTGGCTAGAAAATGGCAAAATGCATTCAGTTTTTATCATCCCATCAACCACGCTAGAAAACATCGATCAAAATGAAGACTTTCGAGTTCCCAGTTCATTCCATTACTGTATTTCTTTGACATTACGAAGTGTTTTGGACTACGTATTAGTCATTCCATTATCATCTTCATCCCGTCAACCACGCAAGAAAATATCCATGACAGCACAGACTTCAAAGCGACCGTGCCTTGTGCTTTACGATTCAATGGAGATTCCGCGTCTTTCATGCGCTGAAATTATATATTTTTATTATAAACATTTATGTAAACAAAAACTAATACAGCTTTTAATCTTGAACTTTGACTTCATTGAAGATTAAAAAGAATATTAACCTTTATTTTCTTTTTATTGATGAAATGAGTGGTTGATACTCTACTTCTTATATAAATAAATGTTAAATATGAGATATTGTAGTTCTGAAAATAAATTTTTTTTTATAAAAGTGTTATTTTTCACTTTAAAAATTCTAGGTGAGTTTAATTTCAAAGACTTGCGACATTGTCGTGGACTAGGTCAGGGAACAGGGTTGCAACTCATCTTTCGATGTAGATATCAACCAAGGTCGTGGCCTGTTCATGTGCTCCCCTAACTGCTTATAGGAGTTTTACTCATTATTTTTATATATGAATTTATGCATAAAAACATTATGATTCAATTTGATATATCTTTCCGTGAATTATTCGTAAATATTTATTTTTTGGGAAAAAAAGAGTTACACAGATCCCTCTTGCTTGAAAAATAAATTATAATATTTTAAACTTATGTATAATGTCATTTCGAATAAATATTACTCCTCCGGTCTTTAATGTAGATACAAATTGAAGAGTTGATGCTGATCTTATATGTAAGACTTACTTCACAAGTTTATCAATCTTTTTACTAAATTAATCTTGTTAATGTCTTCCCAATAATAATCAAGTAGGAAAGGAAGGAGAAATTAAGGAACATTCTTAAAGTATTTTGAAAAAAAATCATATTAATTAATTTAATTAACAACCCTAATCTACTGTAATTAGTTAATTAGGATTCACATTAAGCACCGCAGGACTATACAGTGATTAGTTGGTTAATCAAATTCATGACTTTGTGCATTTAGACTGTGTACTAATTATTTTTGTGCTCAAGGTCAAAACGAAGACTTTATTATGTGGAAAAAAATCGATCAAAATGAAGACTGCGTTTAGACTGCGGCAAACTATCGATCAAAATGAAGACTTTTAAGTTCCAGTTCCAACATCTCACTTCTTGCAGCCAAAAAAAAAAAAAAAGGAACATCCAATTACCAAATTTATTCATTTCATTTTTTTAATTTCGTTGACATTATGTGTTTAGACTATTTATTAATTATTATTGTGCTCAACGCCTAAACCACCATGCATTGTGATGGACAACTCAATGGAGATTCATAACATCTTATAAGCTAAAATTATATATTTTCGTGCGAACATATAAGTTTGGTTATCTATATTTGTATCAAGTTTCACTTTAATTTCTTAAATTTTTTTAAAAAATAATTTTTCAATTCCTTAATATTAACAAGATTAGTTTTGTTTAAAAAATGTTGACTCAATAAATTTAATCAACAAATTGAAATTATGACTCTGCAGTTAAATAGTGTCATACTAGTCTTTAATTTAAAATGTGTGATTTGAAAATTTTAAGTGAAAATTTTACTGAAATGTGTTATTAAATTTTTTTATTTGGTTGGCAAAAAATGTTTTATTTTATATTAATGAAATGAATATTTGATATTTCTTATATTAAATAAACGTCAAATATGAAGATATTGTGGTTAAGAAGTAGTGCAATTGTAATTCATTTTCAAAGCAAAAAAAGTCATTGTGGGGGGAAAAAAGAAAAAAGATTTCAATGAAGGGTAGTTAGACAAGCCATTCAGGTCCAATAAGGCTTGTTCTTATTTGGATATCTTAAACTGCGAACCAAAAGCAAACAATAAAGAGCGCCTAATTATTACTTTCAAAAAAGGAGGCCATTGTGGTCCCAAGTAAATTCCTAATTATAACAAAAAATTTTTTAAAATCCACTAGGACTATCATGAGATGGGAAAAGGACAATAGAACAGAAAACTCCTAATAATCAAAATCTGATTTTTTTTTTTTTGGGGGCTTATGCTGGAATTTTATCACTTCACAGAAAATAAAATAAGTTGAAGTCTCCATCTTACACATTGTCAAAACTGTTATTTCCTTTTAAACTTTTCAAAGTTTAACAACTCCCCCATCTTGTTCCCAAGAACGTATGATAATGCTCCTAACAAGGAGGAATGCATACCCAAATACAATACAATATTATTCTCACAGTCATGGCTGTAAACCAGAATCAGTAAATGCTAGTATAGATTTTTACCCATCGGTTGACTTAGTTGAATGAGAATTTAGGCGGATGGTGGGTGAAGTTTCTTAAAGCTAAATGGTTTAAAACAACTACTTACTCTACTTTGAATAAATCACTTGGTTTATTCATACCATAGTCTTCAAGAATTCTGCTAGAATCGCATGTCTATATACAAAGTTGAATGCTGTGAATATCGCACTTCTATCAGAGTTTCTCAGCGAAGTTGAAATCGATTAAATATTGTTTTCCAAATAAAGTTCTTCTGACAAAGGATTTAAACAAGAAAACTGCTTAATGAGGTAAGAAAATCACTCACCATAAAAAAATTTGGACACAAATTTCAAAGTCTTATATTCATTTCTCAAGTATAAAACAAGAGAATCTCTATCCACGGTAAGTAACCACCGTTTAATGAAGAAGGGAATCAAGTTTTTACAATCCGTAACCATGACACCAGCAAACTATCTACAGCAGTGCTGCCATTACATCCTAGTGCAACCCCAAACAGCTAGAATTTTACTAAAGAAAGAAGGGAAATTATTGTCTTACAATATCTGCTAAAAAACTCAACTTTTAAAAGACTAACAGAATCTCAGAATGTGAGGAAGATAGGTTTTGAGCATCACTAAAAGCACACCACCTTCTTGGCAATCAATTTCATGGGAGTTGTACTTATGAATGAACATTGAGCAGTTAGATGTGCTGCCTTGCTTCTGATGTTAAAAGGGAAAAAGTGGTGGCCTTCCTTAGCAATTGGACAACATGAGGAGAAGAGTCTCTCATGTTCAGTGGACACGATATAAGAGCCTGTCAAAGAAAAGAAAAGCGAATCAGTCTCTATTTGCATAATGCCCTCAGGACTTTTTCATAGGGATTTCACAATGCAAAGAATTTAAAATGCAGTAAGTTCATTCCATGGATTCTTTATATAATGTTTTTATAACTAACAAGTGAGCTTTAAGTTATCAAAATTTTTCACATTTTACATGCTTCCAATCCATGGGCTTCAAAAATGAATTATTACCATTCTCTATCTTTCCAACACATGTACTGATAGGGCCCATTCTACAAAAGCTGATAAATCAAGAGAATATAACAATCGAACGAAGCAAGTGAGGGGAAATCCTGAGATTTTTATTAATACAGTACTAAAATATGAACCAGATTACAAAATAAGAATCGAATGCTGGTTCCGCTCAAAATCCTAATCCCCTAATCAGCTTACAAATCAAAATATAAAATAAACAACCAAGCTACAGCAAGGTCCTCACTAGTGTTCGAGAGACCAGTCCCCTTCTAAAGTCAAAACTCTCCAAAATTACAATCCCCCCCCCCAAAAAAAAAAAACACAGCCGAGTCAAAATATAGGCAGCATTAATAAAAGGACAAAAGTAGCCCTGAAGTTAGACTAAGTCCACCGCCATTCTAATGTTTCATTTATCTGACCTGGTTATCCCCTTGACTTTCCTTTTATAGGTCTGTTTAAAACCAGCGGCTATATCACATACTCAAGAACTGTACAAATTCCCACAGGGATATGCTTTAGATCTGGATTTCGTAAGAAAAATGCTATGTTGATTTGAACTTGTACAAGTATCGACTTAATGGTATGCTTGAATCAAGACGAATGAAGGAGAAAGTCATATTTGAGTTAGATTTGAAGTTGGGAAAATATTTAAATCAAATTTTCTCTCCCATTCTCCTCAATCCAATTATGCCCTTTTCACGATTCTTTTCTTAAGACACTCCAGTCCAAGCCTACCAAATATTAGATATGTGATGCATATGTCCAAGATGTAAGAATTAGCAGTACACTCAGGACTCCTATTTACATACTCACCATCTATGGACTTTCTTAAAGGGGGATTGAGATATGTCGAGTCATGTGCTTTGAGATTCTTGTAAAAGCTCATTAGCCACTTTTTTTCAGTGTTGTGTCTGATTGCTTCTTGAGTCCAGTTTCAGCAATTATGTTCTCTGCATATTCTTCTATTGAATGAAGAACCCACCTTTCACTGTAAAGTAAACATGCCACTAGCAATCAATAAGTTATAGATTAATGGAAAATGATGGAAGATTAAACAAATACCTATGAGTAGAACGGCCTGGCTTGCTGCTCTCGCAATGAGCCCACCTTAAAGTGCTAGAATTCTCAATGAAGAAGCCTTTGAAGGGTATCTGAAAAATTTGAACCATCAATTGAATTTGTTTCACAGAAGACTATGTTTTAGTATACATATAAAAGACCCAGTCAAGCCATTATTTTGTTTTAGTATCATTAACTACAATAATTACACAGACACGTCCCGTCTTCCCTACCAAGTTCAATTTTCAGTTTCGATAGCAAGCCACGTATACAAAAGTAAATAGAAAATGGCCAAGCCAAAACCAATCATGCAGTGAATAAGGAAATCAAACAAGCCATACAAATTTCATTCACTATTAATGACAACTTCAGAGGTGTATAGCTGCTATCATACTGAGATTAGAGGCTCTACAAAGGCCAGCATTACACCAAAACATGGCCTAACAGGAAGATCACGCAACTTTGCTGACAACTTCGGCATCAAATTCATATCTGCATTCATCGCAAAAGTCAATCTGCCACCATTGACCATAGAAATGCCATAGTAAGTATCATTTTACATAAACACCCACATTTTAGATGCTAAGTTTTCACCTTTCAGAATACAAACACACACACATGACCAAGCTAATTACATCGATGCCCCTAGGGAAGATTTGAATATAAAATAGTCAAAACGTAGTCCATTTGTCCAGCTCATCAATTTCATGTTGGTTCATCTACTACACCATAAACTATCAAATTAATCTGATATCATTATTAGTTAACATAAAGGAATCTTTAATTCATCACATGTGGTTAAAGGGTCTCTTCACTTCCCTTCCTATCTATTTCCATCTACTTCTCATCGCAACTATTAAGATTGAAAGTTTAACTGTTTAGATTTCATGTTTTAGAAAATAATTTTTAGTATTTTTTGAATTATTTTGGCTAAACTTTAGTAGTTTTATTTTACTTTCTTTTTAAAATTTAACATTTTATTTATAATTTTATAAATATGAAACCTAAACCATCAAAATTTCAATCTTATGATCGAGATGAGAAGTGGAGGGGAAGGGAAGTGGAGACACCCCTTACCCTATTTTATAAGACAAATGATAAAAGCAATAAAGTGTTGCAATCACTTTTCTCCTCTTCAATTTCTCATAAAACTTCATACTAAAAATAGAAACAAGCATTTTATATTGATAGTTATTTCCTTTGAAAATTCTCAGTTTTTAAGAACCTTTCGAGAGCAAGTTGAGATCTTCTTCCATTATTCAACGTTCAAAATTTTAAAAAAGAAACATGAAAAAAAAAAAGATACCTAATAAAAGTACCCGAAGCATTGGCCATGTTTAACAACGTGAAGTGAAAAAAACAGCCAACAGCAAAACAATACTCATGATTCCTAATTAGAATTTGAAGTGTAACGAAGGTTCTTGGTTAAAGAAATTATGTTCATTTTATGTAGCTTTGCTATCTAACATCTACAAAAATAAAATTTCATATAAACAAGCAAATCTATAAATGAGTCAGTGCAAACATAAGGAGATATATATATATATATATATATATTTTATGATTTAGAATTCCAACAAAATAAAGCTGGGAACCACCATCATGTGCAGCACTTGCGCAACAAACAAATAAAGCTGAGTTTTTATGATTTGAAATTTAGATAATCTAGCAAATCTTTCAATCTTAAACGCATAGGCAAAAGAAAGAAAATTATGTTCATGACTTGAAACTTTAAAAAAGAAGTGAATATATACCTAACGAGTGAATGCGGAATGGATAGCATTAGTGGGAAAACTGATGCCTTCATGAGTGAGAAGGTCGCTTAAAAATGCTACTCCATCATCATCAATGCTCCAAAAAGGGATGTGAGAAATAATTGCCTAATATTTTCCATTTTGTCTTTGGATCTTCTTTTTGAGCAAGGGACAGCTCATAGTCAATAGCATGCAAAGGGAATTGGGCAAACCGTCCTTTGGAAAGTGCTGGAGTTTAGGGCAGCCACGAAATCCTAATGCTTCCAAAGAGGATACGTGGCAAAGACCTTTGTGTCCCAATGATCTAAGATCTGGGCAGTTATGGAACGAAAGATAAGTAATAGTAGGCGGAAGTAGTCCAATATCAGGAAGAGACTCGTGCATCTCCAATCCCTAAGTGATGCAGCAAAGTAAGTCTACTCAGATGCCACCCTACTCGAGAGGCTACAAGTTTCGGGCATTCCAAGACATCAAGATGTTGGAGACTTAATGGGAAACCTTCTTCTGAAAATGATTCCACTTGTGGGCAACATATTATTACCAGATATATGAGGGAGGGAAAGAAAATATGCATCTTCTCTGGCACTAATTTCAAATTCTTCAATTCTTTGATGCAACACAATACTAGTTTGGGGTCCGAAAACCCTCCTTCAGGAAAACGTACAAATCTAGGACACTTTTAAATGTATAAGTTTGCAAGAGAAAAATGGTTCTCCTCTAGACATCATTTCAAGATTATTACAGTCAACCAACTTCAATGATTGAAGCATCGAGAACAAATCCAGAGGAAAAGACTTGAAAGAGTCATAGCTCCCTCTTATCTCCATTTCAAGAATGAACTTATGAAAATAGCACAATAGGAATTCTAAGTGGGGAGAACCAGAACACTTCAACTCTTCGTTACAATTAGCAATGACATTCTCAATTTTGTCAACTAATAATAAATTTTTAAAGCCTCTAGAAATGTCAAGGACTTTTAGAGATCACTACAAAAAAATAGACAATTACTGATGGAATTTAGTGATGGAAATTCCATTGCTAAAAGGCTTTGCGGCGGAAATTAGCAACAAAATTTCGTCGCAAATGTATTAGCGATAGAATTAGTGATGGAATTAAGTCCATCACTAAGTCTTCTAGCAAAAAAAAAAAATTTTCATAAATTTTGCTAGAAAAAATTTTTTCATAAATTTTGCATTAGTGACAAAATTAACGACGGATTTCCGACAGAATTTAGCCACGGAAATTTTTTATGTTAGAAATTTCGTCGTAAAATTGGAATAGGTTAACCTCACCTTTTCTCCAAATTACCCATGGATTTATGACAGCTTTGTGACAAATTTCCAACGTAATTGCGACCAAAATTCTGTCGCTAAATTTTCTAACAAAATTGTGATGGACTTACACTGGAATTTAGCAATAAAAATATTCCGTTGCAAATTCTGTCAGTATTTGTCATTTACCGATAGAATTTATGACGGAATATTTCCTTCACTAAGTTTCGTCGCAAGTCCGTTGAAAAATTCAGCAACGAAATTTCTGTCGCAATTCCGTCAGAAATTAGGGATGGAATTTGTTTCCGTCACAAATTCCGTCGCTAATCAACTATTTTTTTGTAGTGCTTGATGGAAGACTCTCCAACTACTCATTTCTGCAATTTCTTAGAACCAATTTATCTAGAGATAGATCCCGAGGAATGGAAGACAAAAGCTTCTCACAATTGGAAATTACTAGCATCCTTAGAGAAGGAAGTTGTTGAGGAAGTTGCCCTTTCAATTTGGGACAATTTTCTATACTCAACTATTGAAGATGAGGGAAAGTTAGTGACAAAATTTTACACTTCCATTCCTCTCAGCTCTTCATATCTCCAAACCTCAAGATTTCTAGGGATGAAGCATTAGAGCTACTTCCGCAAAATTCTGGACCAATAACTACTATATTATGAAACCTTATAATTGACAGTGACTTGAGAGATGGAAAGAGGCCAATTGATGGCAAGGATACACAGTATTTGCAATGCCTTATTAATGAGGTAAGAAAATCACTCACCATGTAAAAATTTGGACACAAATTTCAAAGTCTTGTATTCATTTCTCAAGTATAAAACAAGAGAATCTCTATCCATGGCAAGTAACCATAGTTTAATGAAGAAGGGAATCAAGTTTTTATAATTTGTAACCATGACACTGGTAAACTATCTACAACAATGATGCCAAAATATCCTAGTGCAATCCCAAACAGCTAGAATTTTACTCAAGAAAGAAGGGAAGTTATTGTCTTATAATATCTACTGAAAAACTCAACTTTTAAAAGACAAACAAAATCTCAGAATATGACGAAGATAGGTTTTGAGCAGCACTGAAAGCACACTACCTTTTGGGCAATCAATTCCATGGGAGTTGTACTTATGAATGAATATTGAGCAATTGGATGTGCTATCTTGCTTCTGATGTTAAGAGTAAAAGGGAAAAAGTGGTGGCCTTCCTTAGCAATTGGACAATATGAGGAGAAGAGTCTCTTGTTCAGTGGACACGATATTAAGAGCCTGTCAAAGAGAAAAGCGAATCAGTATCTGTTTACATAATGCTCTCAGGACTTTTTCATAGGGATTTCCCAATGCAAGGAATTTAAAATGCAGTAAGTTCATTCCATGGATTCTTTATATAATGTTTTTATAACTAACAAGTGAACTTTAAGTTATTAAAATTTCTCACATTTTGCATGCTTCCAATCCATGGTCTTCGAAAATAAATTATTACCATCCTCTATTTTTCCAACACGTATACTCAAGAACTACACAAATTCCCACAAGGATGCGCTTCAGATCTGGATTTTGTAAGAAAAATGTTATGTTGATTTGAACTTGTACAAATATCAACTTAATGGTATGCTTGAGTCAAGAAGAATGAAGATGAAAGAAAGATTTGAGTTAGATTTGAAGTTGGGAAAATATTTAAATCAAATTTTCTCTCCCATTCTCCTCAATCCAAACATGCCCTTTTCATGATTCTTTTCTCAAGACACCCCAGCCCAAGCCTACCAAATATTGGACATGTGACGTATATGTCCAAGTTGTAAGAATTATTAGTATACGCAGGGCTCCTATTTACATACCGACCATCTGTGGGCTTTCTTAAAAGGGGGGTTGAGATATGTTGAGTCCTGTCCTTTGAAATTCTTGGAAAAGCTCATTAGCCCCTTTTTTAGCGTTGTGTCTGATGGCTTCTTGGGTCCAATTTGAGCAATTATGTTCTCTGCATATTCTTCTGTTGAATGAAGAACCCATCTTTCACAGTAAAGTAAACATGCCACTGGCAATCAATAAGTTATAGATTAATGGAAAATGACAGAAGATTAAACAAATACCTATGAGTTGAACGGCCTGGCTTGCTGCTCTCACAATGAGCCCACCTTAAGATGCTAGAATTCCTAATAAAGAAGCCTTTGAAGGCTATCTGAAAAATTTGAACCCCAGATGGAATTTATTTCGCAGAAGATTTTTAAGTATACATTCAAAAGACTAAATCAAGCTGTTATTTTATTTTATTATGATTAACTATAATAATTAGACAGACACCTCCTGTCTCCTCTACCAAGTTCAATTTTCAGTTTCGATAGCAAGCCATGTATACAAAAGGAAATAGAAAATGGCCAAGCCAAAACCAATCATGCAGTGAATAAGGAAATCAAAGAAGCCATACAGATTTCATTCACTATTAATGACAACTTCAAAGGTGTATAGCTACTATCATACTGGGATTACAGGCTCTGCAAATGCCAGCATTACAGCAGAACATGGCCTAATAGGAAGATCACCCAACTTTGCTGACAACTCTGGCATCAAATTCATATCTGCATTCATCGCAAAAGTCAATCTGCCGCTATTGACCATAGAAACGCCACAGTAAGTATCATCTGACATAAAGTACCCACAATTTAGATGCTAAGTTTTCACCTTTCAGAATATGAACACACACACACGTGACCAAGCTAATTACATCGACGCCCCTGGGGCAGATTTGAATATAAAAATAGTCAATACGTAGTCCATTTGTCCAGCTCATCAATTCCATATTGGTTCATCTACTAAACCATAGAGTACCAAATTAATCAGATATCACTCTTAGTTAACGTAAAGGAATCTTTAATTCATCGCAAAAATGTTGGGTAAAAAGTCTCTCCACTTTCCTTCCTCTCCATTTCCATCTCAACTATTAAGATTGAAAGTTTAATAGTTCAGATTTTATTTTTTAGAAAATAATTTTTAGTATTTTTTGAATTATTATGGCTAAGATTTATTAGTTGTATTTTATTTTATTTATTTATTGAAAATTTAACAGATTATTTATAATTATATAAATATGAAATCAAACTATTGAAATTTTAATCTTACAATTGAGAGGAGAAGTGGATCGAAATAAAGGGAAAGGGATGTGGAAATACTCCTTACCCTATTTTATAAGACAAATGATAAAAGTAATAACGCGTTGCAATCACTTTTTTCCTCCTCGATTTCTAACAAGTTTTCATACTGAAAATAGAAACAAGCATTTTATATTGACAGTTATATCCTTTGATAATTCTCACTTGTTAAAAGCAAGTTGAGATCTTCTTCCATCACTCAACATCCAAAATAAAAAAAAAACAAAAAATAAAAAGAGAAACAGAATAGACACCTAATAAGAATACATATAGCATTGGCCATGTTTAACAATTTGAAGTAAAAACAACAATAAACAACAAAATAATACTCATGATTCCTAATTAGAATTTGAAGCGTAAAGGAGCTACTTGCCGAAAGAAATTATGTTCATTTTATGCAGCTTTGCTATCATTAATATCTACAAAAATAAAAATTTCATATAAACAAGCAAATCTAAGAATAAAGCAGTGCAAACATAAGGATATATATATTTACAACCTAAAATTCCAACAAAATAAGCATGACTATTGAAAGCTGGGAACCACCATGATGTGCAGCACTCGCTCAGCAAACAAATAAAGCTGAGTTTTTATGATCTGAAATTCAGTTAATCTAGCAAATCGTTCAATCTTAAGCACATAGGCAAAAGAAAGAAAATTATATTCACAACTTGAAACCTTAAAAAAGGAGTGAATATATACCTAACGAGCGTATGCAGAATGGATAGTGGCAAAACTGACGCCTTCATGAGTGAGGAGCTCGCCTATCAATCCTACTACATCATCTTCAGTGCTACTAAAAGGGATGTGAGAAATAATTGCCCGATATTTTCCATTTTGTTTTTGGATCTTCTTTTTGAGTAAGGGACAGCCAATAACCCGTAGCATACAAAGGGAATTGAGCAAATCCTCCTTTGGAAAGTGTTGGAGTTTAGGGCAGCCACGAAATCCCAGTCCTTCCAAAGAGGATAAGTGGCAAAGACCTTTGTGTTCCAATGATCTAAGATTTGGGCAGTTATGGAATGAAAGACTAGTAATAGTAGGCGGAAGTAGTCCAATATCAGGAAGAGACTCGTCATCTGCATCTCCAATCCCTAAGTGATACAATGAAGTAAGGCTATTCAAATGCCACCCCCTTCGAGAGGCTATAAGTTTCGGGCATTCCAAGACATCAAGATATTGGAGTTTTGATGGGAGACCTTCCTCTAAAAATGATTCCACTTGTGGGCAACATCTTATTACCAGATATAAGAGAGAGGGAAAGAAAATGCACATCTTCTCTGGCAGTGATTTCAAATTCTTCAATTCTTCAATGCAGCACAACATTAGTTTGGGGGCTAAAAACCCTCCTTTAGGAAAACGTACAAATCTAGGACACTTTCGTATGTACAAGTCTACTAGAGAAAAATGGTTCCCCTCTGAAATAGATATCATTTCAAGATTATTACAGTCAATCAACTTCAATGATTGAAGCTTCGGGAATAAATCCAGAGGAAAAGACTTGAGAGAGTCGCAACTCCCCCTTATCTCCATCTCAAGAATGAAGTTATGAAAATAGCACGGTGGCAAATCAAGGTGGGGACAATCAGAAAACTTCAACTCTTCAAGCTTACAATTAGCAATGACACTCTTAATTTTGTCAACTGATAATAAATTTTTGAAGCCTCCAGAAATGTCAAGGACTTTTAGAGATGATGGAAGACTTTCTAACTGCTCATTTCCACAATTTCTTAGAACCAATTTATCCAGAGATGGATCCCGTGGAATGGAAGACAAAAGCTTCTCACAATTGGAAATTACTAGCATCCTTAGAGAAGGAAGTTGTTGAGGAAGTTGCCCTTTCAATTTGGGACAATTTTCTATACTCAACTCTTGAAGATGAGGGAAAGTTAATGGCAAAATTTCACACTTCCATTCCTCCCAGCTCTTCATATCTCCAAACCTCAAGATTTCTAGGGATGAAGCATTAGAGCTACTTCCGCAAAATTCTGGACCAATAACTACTATATTATCAAACCCTATAATTGACAATGACTTGAGAGATGGAAAGAGGCCAATTGATGGCAAGGATATACAGTATTTGCAATGCCTTAGCTCTAGGGACATTAAATTGGACAACGAATGATTTGCAAGCCAATTTGGAAACTCGATACCACCATAGTTGCCAATTGATAGCTTTTTTAAATTTTTATGCGGTTGGAAGTTGTCCAGCACATCCTTGTCATGTGGTGATTTTTTGTTCTCTGTGCACCATTCTAATGTTAACTCCTTTAGGTGTATCTTGCTTCTCAAATTGACCCCTAAAGCAGCCGAGGGAGAAGCCACATTCTGTAGTCCTGAGATGGAAAATGATCCATGAAGATTAAGTCCTTCTAAATATTTGATGTTAGTCTCTCCAAATTTGTCTATAATAAATGATGACAACACTTGAAGGTTTTTCAACTTATCAAATTTCTCTGGCATCTCTCTCACCTGAGTTTCGCGAAAATCAAGGTGACGTAGATTCATGAGTTTATGAAAATCCATTGGTAACTTTTCCAAAAGACAACAACGCCACAACTTTAGAGTTTGCAAATGATGCAGTTGACATATTGAATCAGGCAGTTTCCTTATTTTAGTTCCTGATAAGTCTAAATAACCGAGATGTTTGAGGTTTCCTATTGAATCAGGTAACTGTGTGATGAAATGATCAGATAGAGATAAAACTCGCATGCAAGTGAACTTGGACGGCAAATTGTGAGTGAACTTGCCAGATATAAAGTGAAGAATGGAGTTATAGCTTGTACTTCTATGACCTTGCATCGGCAAAGGCAAGAAAGTGCGCAATTTATTAGCCTTGTATATAACCTCAAATCGTTTGGATGTATTAACATAATTTCTCAAAAATGAAATATGTCGGGTCATTTCTGTCAATTTATTTACATCATCTAACTCCAACCTATGGCAAAACTTTCCATATTCAACTTTTGCCATATCATTAGTAAGATCATGCATGATGAAACGAGTGTCATCTACTGGTGATCGTTGAAAAAGTGACCTCAACAATAGGTCATTAAAGAATTGTTCTCCTAGTTCTCTCCCATCTTTGCTTTGATGAGCACATGTCAGAAAATTTTCTGCCATCCATAGTTGAATTAACTGCTCCTTATCAAAAGCATAATCTTTAGGAAATATTGAACAATAAGCAAAGCATCTTTTGAGATGAGAGGGGAGGTAGCAGTAACTCAATCTCAAAGCAGGAAGAATCTCGCTATCGCTTTTTTCCTCCCATATCTCGCATTTCAAAATGCCATTCCAATTCTCATGAGATGATTCTGTGTATAAGAGACTCCCAATGGCTTTCAAAGCCAAAGGCAGCCCTTTGCATTTTTTACTGATTTTTCTACCAATTTCTTCAAGGTCGGTGTTTGCACAAAGAACATTTCCACCATGGAATGCATATCTACTAAATAATGACCAACTATCTCCTTTCGATAACGGCTTCAATTGAAGTATATCAGCAGAACGCATGGTTGAAGCAACTTTTTTGCTGCGAGTAGTTAGAAGAATTTTGCTTCCCAGAGCCCCATTATTAAATGGTGATTGCAAGGCCTCCCATAGCATATAATTTTCATTCCACACGTCGTCTAAAACAAGGAGAAATCTCTTTTGAGTTAATTGTTGTTTCAATTTAATTTGAAGCGTATTTAAATCATTGGTGTCATACATATATCCAGTGATTGCCTCATAAATTGTTCTTGTTACCCTCAATACATCGAATTCATCAGAGACACACACCCAAACTTTGAGGTTGAACCCATCCATCACCCTACTATCATTAAAGACGAGCTGGGCAAGAGTAGTTTTACCCAGACCACCCATACCCACTATAGAAATCATAGATGGTTGGTTGTTATACTTTTCTGACAGAAGCCATTCAATGATGGTTTCTTTGTCATCATCCCTGCCGTATGTTGCATTTTCATCCACTAAAGATGCAGTTGGCAATCTATTTGATATAGCACTTCTCAATCCAGCACCGCTATCACGTTCATTCAATCTTAATATGTCCCTCTGAGATGCAAGATATTCTAGATTTTCAAGGACAGTTTTCATCCTGGATTCAATTTTCTTCTCAAATGAACTAACAGAAGCACTAAAGAAGCTTCGTACCTTGCCAATAGCACCGGTTTGACTCTTTTGTTCAGCTTCCAGCTTGCCCTTGCACATTTCATAATCAATCGCATCCAAGATATCCTCGGCATCGAACACAGCATCTTTGACCAAATCAATCCAGTCCTTCACCTTGGGATTAGTGATCTGCTTTTGCTCTGCATCATCAACCACAGCATCGATGGATAATAGCACGATCTTCAAGTTACTGAGCAATGTCTGATTCAATTTTTGCTTTTTGAAAAAATCTAGAAAATCCCGAGAAGCCAGCCGATCGAAAGCCACCTGAAGAAAAGCAGAAAGAAAAGCACCACCAACCATAGCTCCCGCCATAGATGAAGTTGTTGTGGTTGTGCAAATGCAAAACGAAAAGAACGAGATGAAAATGCAGAAGATGGAAAGGCTATTACAATGCAAGAAAGTTGTGACTTTTGTGGATTTGATGATTGTGGTGAGAAAAAGCGGTCGGCTTTCAGCCATAACCGTTAGCCACAAATATGGGTCAAAATGAAGACTCTCGAGTTCCCTTTCTAACATGAAACGTCTTAGTGCAGGTCAAACGAATTAAAAATCTAACTACAAAAGTCATTCCATTATTTTATTTCAGACTGTGTATCAATTGATATTTTTCTCGAGGTCAAAACGACCGTGCATCGGACAACTCGGTAGAGATTCGTGTTATAGGCTGAAATTATATACTCCTCGTATCCTTAATATAAGACCCATTTAATTAATTTGATCAGATTAAGAAAGTTAGGTAAGTTGGTTAATTATAAGAAATATGACACGTTTTTCCTAAAATACTATAATCATCTTTGTTAATACCCCATCTTCCTCTTTTACTTGATTATGGTTGAGGGAGTATCCATAGGGATAATGTAAAGAAAATTGATAAATATGAGAAATGGGTCTTATATTTAGAATCAAAACTAACTCAACAATTGGGTTATATATTAAGGATCGAAGGAGTATTTTTTATTTTGAACGTCTATGTAAAAAAAATTTTAAGTTAAAATTTAGCATAAATATATTATTAAATTTTTTATTTGATTGGCCTAAAATTTTTTTTTAGGAAATGAATATTTGATCTTTCTTATATTAAATAAATGTTAAATATGAAGATACTATGGTTAAGAAATAGTGGAATTGTGATTCATTTTCATAGCAAGAGATATTAGTGTGTATCTTTTTTTGACAAATAAAAAGAGGATCATAAGTAGTTAAAATGGAAAATATGTATTTTTTTTATAAGAGTGTAATTTTTCACTTACAAAATTCTAGGTGAGTTGAATTTCAAAACTCACTACATCATTATGGGCAAGGTCGATGAGCAGGGCTACAACTCATCCTTTGAGCTAAGTATTAGGCAAGGCCTTGGCCTATCATGTGTACCTCTAACCACTTGTGACAACCGTTCTTTTAAAACCCATTTAGATCAAAATTTTCAATTTATCCGAACGATTAACCATGATAGAAAAGAAGAAACCTTAAAATTTTAAAATTGCTATCATGGTTAAAAGAAATAGACTTCTAATAAGAGTAATATCGATCGTTACCTTGAGCCTTGGACTTCCAAAGTCCAGAAATATAATTCAACCATTAGCCCAAACCAAACTTATATTTTCAACCATACTAACTGATAAATCAGTTTAATATAAACTATATAGCTTATTAGTCAAAAGTCAACACTTTCAAAGGAGCGTTACATGCAGAGTCTAAAATGCCTCGGGCCTCCTCACGCCCTATCATACCAAATAGTAGTAATTAAAAGTATTATTTTACATCATGATAGTAGATGAGCCCTATGTGGCAATATATAACAAGTCAGCATATAAAACAAAAGCAGGGAGGCTATACAAGTTATAACAGCACACTATGCCTCCGGAGCCTTCCCTGATGGGCCACCACCTGAACTATCGCCTGAAAATGTTAAACCACGGGGTGAGACAAATGCCTCAATAACCAGCTTTCCAACTCATCATACATACTAACACGTGCTCGTGAGGTGTCAAGTGGGATAGTTATTAATTCTCGAGAAACATAGATATATCCATAAAAATATAATTTCAATCATCCAAACCCTCACTATGGGAACCAACACACAAGCCACATAAGTCTATCCCTCACTCTGGGGGACCAATCAAACATATGGGCCTATCCCTCACTCTGGGGGACGAATAAGAAGCCACAAGGGCCTATCTCTCACTATGGGGGACGAAAGAAGAAGTCAACCAATGTGCACCAATGGCGGCCTTACCACGTGGTAGGACAGGACTCAATCCAAAATCCAAATAACAACCAATCATTCATAATATAATAAAAATGTCTCAATCTTTTCTCAATATAATCCATAAGATATAAATCATATATCTTTTCCAAACTTCTCAATCACAATTCCAAAAACCCCACAAGACAATTTTCATAGCTCAAAAGATATAACATATCTACTCAAGTTTCAAATATCAAATATTATTCTAAAAATAGCAAAATACTCACAAACAACATATTAGCACATATAACAAGTGGAAAGTGGTTACCTCTCACCAAAGCAATACTAAGGATTATCACAAGGTCAATCCTTTGCTCAGCCAATAATTAATCTACACAATTAATATAACCACATATTAATATAAACTAATTAATTAATTAATTAAACTTCTCTATATTATTTAAATTTATAATTTAATTAAATTTTTACTCTAAATTCCCGCAACTCTCATAACTCAAAAATTATTAAGTATTTTAGAAACAACTTAAAATTTCTAACAACCCCAAATTATTTATTTACCACCTCCAAATTATTTACCTTAATAAAAAGGGTTTTCCACAATTTCCAAATATAAAATTACTATATTCTAAATTCTAAAAACTCTCATTTTCAGTTTAAACCTCAAAATCAAACTCTTAGAAATTTAATAATACTTTAAATATTTATAACTAAATAATATAATCAAAACTTTAATGGTATAACTACCATATATATATATATATATATTTCCATAAATAATAAAATTTTTAGCTACAATAATTATTTTAAAACCTCCAGTCACCCAATAAATAAAACTACACCGATTAAAATCTTAATAATACATCAAACAGTCCAAATAAATTATTTAACTTAAATTTAATCGGTAAAAATATGTTATATCCCATAAATAACAGATTTTTCAACTAGAAAAATTAATTTAAACACTAAAACTAACAAATAGAGAAATCTAAACCGATTAAAATTAACAACTCATTAACTTCTAAATTTCGATAATCATTTTTTGTAAAAACTCAATACTTAGATCATATATAAGTTTCAAAATTTTCTCTAATCACTATAGTAATACTACTATTATGAAGCATAAAATATATATGAAATATTTATGAAGAAAGTTTGATGAAAAGAGATAATTTCATGTACCTAAAATATCTTCAAAGCTTGCCGTCTGCTTCACCGGTATGCTTCTCTCACGCACACACACTTCTGCTTCACCAGTATGCTTCTTGCGCCTGCCGTGGGGGAAAAGGAAATGAATGGTGGGGGTATTTAACACCCCCACACAATTATTGGGGGAGGGGAAATTTCAAATCCATCTCCCACGTTTTCCACCCCCAACTTTCCACACCCCCCTCCAACTTTCCACCGAAATATCGGTGGAAAGTTGGACTTTTGTTTTTTTTTATTTTTTTATATTATAATAAAATATTACTATATTATATTATATTATTTTTCAATTATATATTTTTTTTAAGGATATTACACCACCTATAAGAGTGTTAGACATTACTTTTATATATGAATTTATGTATAAAAATATTATGATTCAATTTGATATATCTTTCCATAAATTATTCATAAATATTTATTTTTTAAAAAAAAACAAAGAGTTACAGAGTTATGTGATCTCTCTTGCTTGAAAAATAAATTATAATATTTTTAACTTATGTATAATGTCACTTTGAATAAATATTATTCCTCTGGTTTTAACTTATGTATAATGTCACTTTGAATAAATATGATTCCTTTGGTTCTTAATGTAGGACTAAATTGGAAAGTTGATGCTGGTCTTATATATAAGGCTTATTTTACATGTTTATTAACTTTTTACTATATTAATCCTATTGATGTCCTCCTCAATAATAATCAAGTAGAAGAGGGAGAGAGGGAATTAAGAAAGATGCTTAGGGTATTATAGAGAAAAAAACATATCATATTAACTAATTTAACTAACGTCCTTAATCTACTTAAATTAGTTAATTGAGTATTATATTAAGAACCTGAATACTATACAGTGAGTGGTTGGTTAATCAAATTCATGACATTGTGCATTTAGACTGTGTACTAATTATTTTTCTGCTCAAGGTCAAAACGAAGACTTTATGGCGGAAAAAATATCGATCAAAATGAAGACTTTAAGTTCCAGTTCTATCATCTCACTTCTGGTAGTAAAAAAAAAAAAAAAAAAATCTAATTACCAAATTTATTCATTTCTTTGACATTATGTGTTTAGAGTGTGTTTTAATTATTATTGTGCTCAAGGCCTAAACCGCCGTGTATTGTGATAGACAACTCAATGGAGGTTCATAACATCTTATAAGCTAAAATTATATATTTTCATGCCAACATATAAGTTTGGTTATCTATATTTGTATCAAGTTTCAGTTTAATTTCTTAAAATTTCTTTGAAAAATAATTTTTCAGTTCCTTAATATTAAGATGATTAGTTTTGTTAAAAAATGTTGACTCAATAAATTTAACCAACAAATTGAAATTATGACTTTGCAATTAAATACTGTCATACTAATCTTTAATTTAAAGTGAGCAAGTTGAATAAATATTATTAAATTTTTTATTTGGTTGGCAAAAAATATGTTTTAGTTTATATTAATGAAATGAATATTTGATATTTCTTATATTAAATAAATGTTAAATATGAAGATATTGTGGTTAAGAAGTAGTGCAATTGTAATTTACTTTCAAAGCAAGACAAGTCATTGTGGGGGCGAAAAGAAAAAAGATTTCAATGGAGGGTAGTTAGACAAGTCATTCCGGTCCAATGAGGCTTGTTCTTATTTGGATATCTTGAACTATGAACCAACAGCACACAATAAAGAGGGCCTAATTATTACTTTCAAATAAGGAGGCCATTGTGGTCTCAAATAAATTCCTAATTATGAAAAACATTTTGTTGAAATCCACTAGGACTATCATGAGATGGGAAAAGGCAACAGAACAGAAAACTCTTAATAATCAAAATCTCTGATTTTTTATTTTGGGGGCTTATATCGGAATTTTATTACTTCACAGAAAATAAAATAAGTTGAATTCTCCATCTCACGCATTGTCAAAACTGCTATTTAATTCTAAACTTTTCAGAGTTTAACAACTTTCCCGTCCTGTTCCCAAGGAAGTCAGACAATGCTCCTAATTAGGAGGAATTCATACCTAAATACTCCTCCGATTCTTAACATATAACCTAATTATTAAGTTGATTTTGATCCCAAATATAAGACCTATTTCTCATATTTACCAATTTTCCTAAATTATTCCTATGGATATTCCCTCAACCATAATCAAGTTGAAGAGGGAGGGAGGATATTAAGGAAGATGATTATGGTATTTTACCAAAAAATGTGTCATATTTTTTATAATTAACTAACTTACCTAACTTTTTTAATCTAATCAAATTAATTAAATAGATATTATATTAAGGACCGGAAGAGTACGATACAGTATAATTCTCACAGTCATGGCTGTAAACCAGACAGTAAATGCTAGTATAGATTTTTACCCATTGGTTGACTTAGTTGAATGAGAATTTAGGCGGATTCTAGATGAAGTTTCTGAAAGCTAAATCATTTAAAACAACTACTTACTCTACTTTAAATAAATCACTTGGTTTGTTAATACCATAGTCTTGAAGAATTATGCTAGAATTGCATGTCTATATACATAGTTGAATGCTGTGAATATCTTATTTCTATAAGAGTTTCTCAGCGAAGCTTCAATAAAATATTGTTTTCCAAATAAAGTTCTTCTAACAAAGGATTTAAACAAGAAAAGTGCTTAATGAGGTAAGCAAATCACTCACCATGTAAAAACTTGGACACAAATTTCAAAGTCTTGTATTCATTTCTCAAGTATAAAACAAGAGAATCTTTATCCATGGTAAGTACCCACAGTTTAATGAAGAAGGGAATCAAGTTGTTACAATCTGTAACCATGGCACCAGTAAATTATCTGCAGCAGCAATGCCGTTACGTCCTAGTGCAACCCCAAACAGCTAGAATTTTACTCAAGAAAGAAGGGAAGTTATGGTCCTACAATATCTACTGAAAAACTCAACTATTAAAAGACTAACAGAATTTTTGTTTAAAAAAAAAAAAAAGACTAACAGAATCTCAAAATTTGAGGAAGATAGGTTTGAGCAGCACTGAAAGCACACCACCTTCTTGGCAATCAATTTCATGGGAGTTGTACTTAAGAATGAACAATGAGCAGTTGGATGTGCTATCTTGCTCCTGATGTTAAGAGTAAAAGCGAAAAGGTGGTGGCCTTCCTTAGCAATTGAACATTATGAGGATAGGAGTCTCTCACGTTCACTGGACACCAATTAAGAGCCTGTCAAAGAGAAAAGTGAATCAGTCTCTGTTTGTAATGCCTCGAGGACTTTTCCATTGGGATTTCACAATGCAAGGAATTTAAAATGCAGTAAGTTCATTCCATGGATTCTTTAATGTTTTTATAACTAACAAGTGAACTTTAAGTTATCAAAATTTCTCACATTTTGCATGCTTCCAATCCATGGTCTTTAAAAATAAATTATTACCATTCACTCTCTTTCCAACACACATACTCAAGAACTGCACAAATACCCACAAGGATATGCTTCAGATCTGGATTTCGTAAGAAAAATGTTGTGTTGATTTCAACTTGTACAAGTATCGACTTAATGGTATGCTTGAATCAAGAAGAATGAAGGAGAAAGACAGATTTGAGTTAGATTTGAAGTTGGGAAAATATTTAAATCAAATTTTCTCTCCCATTCTCCTCAATCCAAACATGCCCTTTTCACAATTCTTTTCTCAAGACACTCCAGTCCAAGCCTACCAAATATTAGATATGTGACGTCTAGCAGTACACTTAGGACTCCTATTTACATACTGACCATCTATGGCCTTTCTTAAAAGGGTGTTGAGATATGCCGAGTCCTGTGCTTTGAAATTGTTGGAAAAGCTCATTAGCCACTTTTTTCAGTGTTGTGTCCGATAGCTTCTTAAGTCCAGTTTGAGCAATTATGTTCTCTGCATATTCTTCTGTTGAATGAAGAACCCATCTTTCACTGTAAAGCAAACATGCCAGTAGCAATCAATAAGTTATAGATTAATGGAAAATGATAGAAGATTAAACAAATACCTATGAGAGCCTGGCTTACTGCCCTCGTAATGAGCCCACCTTAAAATGCTAGAATTATTAATGAAGAAGCCTTTGAAGGGTGTCTAAAAAATTTGAACCACAGATTGAATTTATTTCCCAGAAGATTATCTTTAAGTATACATTCAAAAGACTAAATCAAGCCATTATTTTACTTTAGTATGATTAACTATAATAATTAGACAGACACCTCTTGTCTCCTCTACCAAGTTCAATTTTCAGTTTCGATAGCAAGCCATGTATACAGAAGGAAATAGAAAATGGCCAAGCCAAAACCAATCATGCGGTGAATAAGGAAATCAAACAAGCCATACAGATTTCATTCACTATTAATGACAACTTCAAAGGTGTATAGCTACTATCATACTGGGATTAGAGGCTCTACAAATGCCAGCATTACAGCAAAACATGGCCTAACAGGAAGATCATCCAACTTTGCTGATAACTCTGGCATCAAATTCATATCTGCATTCATCGCAAAAGTTACTGTTGACCATAGAAATGCCATAGTAAGTATCATTTGACATAAAGTACCCACAGTTTAGATGCTAAGTTTTCACCTTTCAAAATATAAACACACACACACACGACCAAACTAATTACATCAACGCCCCTGGGGCAGATTCAATATAAAAATAGTCAATACGCAGTCTATTTGTCCAGCTCATCAATTCCATGTTGGCTCATCTACTAAACAATAAACTAGCAAATTAATCTGATATCACTGTTAGTCAACGTAAAGGAATCTTTAATTCATCGCAAAAATGCTGGTTAAAGAGTCTCTCTACTTTCCTTAATCTCTATTTCTGTCCACTTCCCATCTCAACCATTAAGATTAAAAGTTTAACCATTCAAATTTCATTTTTTAGAAAATAATTTTATGAAATAATTTTTAGTATTTTTTGAATTATTCTGGCTAAAATTTAGTAGTTTTATTTTATTTTATTTATTTATTTTGAAAATTTAACATTTTATTTATAATTTTATGAATATGAAATCTAAACCATTAAAATTTCAATCTTATGATCGAGATGAGAAGTGAATAGAAAATGGAGGGGAAGGGAAGTGGAGACACCCCTAACCCCATTTTGTCTTTGGATCTTCTTTTTGAGCAAGGGACAGCCCATAATCTGTAGCATGTAAATGGAATTGGGAAAACCCTCCTTTGGAAAGTGCTGGAGTTTAGGGCAGTCGCGAAATCCCAATACTTCCAAAGAGGATAAGTCGCAAAGACCTATGTGTTCCAATGATCTAAGATTTGGGTAGTTATGGAATGAAAGATAAGTAATAGTAGGCAGATGTAGTCCAATATCAAAAAGAGACTCGTCATCTACATCTCCAATCCCTAAGTGACGTACCGAAGTAAGCCTACTTAGATGCCATCCCATTCGAGAGGCTACAAGTTTCAGGCATTCCAAGACATCAAGATGTTGGAGATTTGATGGGAAACCTTCCTCTGAAAATGATTCCACTTGTGGGCAACATCTTATTACCAGATATATGAGAGAGGGAATGAAAATGCGTATCTTCTCTGGCAGTGATTTCAAATTCTTCAATTCTTCAATGCAGCACAACATTAGTTTGGGGGCCCAAAACCCTCCTTTAGGAAAACGTGCAAATCTTTTTTTTTTTTTTACCAAAGGAAAACGTACAAATCTAGGACACTTTTGTATGTACAAGTCTACTAGAGAAAAACAGTTCCCCTCTAAAATAGATATCATTTCAAGATTATTACAGTCAATCAACTTCAATGATTGAAGCTTCGAGAATAATTCCAGAGGAAAAGACTTGAGAGAGTCACAGCTGCCTCTTATCTCCATCTCAAGAATGAAGTTATGAAAATAGCATAATGGGAATTCTAAGTGGGGACAATCAGAACACTTCAACTCTTCAAGGTTACAATTGGCAATGACATTCTCAATTTTGTCAACTGATAATAAATTTTTGAAGCCTCCAGAAATGCCAAGGACTTTTAGAGATGATGGAAGCCTTTCCAACTGCTCATTTATGCAATTTCTTAGAACCAATTTATCTAGAGATGGATCCCGGGGAATGGAAGATAAAAGCTCCTCACAATTGGAAATTACAAGCATCCTTAGAGAAGGAAGTTGTTGAGGAAGTTGCCCTTTCAATTTGGGACAATTTTCTATACTCAACTCTTGAAGATGAGGGAAAGTTAGTGACACAATTTCACACTTCCATTCCTCCTAGCTCTTCATATCTCCAAACCTCAAGATTTCTAGGGATGAAGCATTAGAGCTACTTCCACAAAATTCTGGACCAATAGCTACTATATTATCAAACCCTATAATTGACAGTGACTTGAGAGATGGAAAGAGGCCAATTGATGGCAAGGATATACAATATCTGCAATGCCTTAGCTCTAGGGACACTAAATCGAACAACGAATGATTTGCAAGCCAATTTGGAAACTCAATACCACCATAGTTGACAATTGATAGCTTTTCAAAATTTTTATGTGGTTGAAAGTTCTCCAACACATCCTTATCATGTGGTGATTTTTTGTTGTCTATGCACCATTCTAATGTTAACTCCTTTAGGTGTATCTTGCTTCTCAAATTGACCACTAAAGCAGCCGAGGAAGAAACCATATTTTGCAATCCTGAGATGGAAAATGATCCATGAGGATCAAGTCCTTGTAAATATTTGATGTTAGTCTCTCCAAATTTGTTTATAATAAATGATGACAGCACTTGAAGATTTTTCAATTTATCCAATTGCTTTGGCATCTCTCTCACCTAAGTTTCATGAAAAGCAAGGTGACATAGATTCATGAGTTTATGAAAATCCATTGGCAACTTTTCCAAAAGACAACAACACCACAACTTTAGCGTTTGCAAATGATGAAGTTGGCATATTGAATCAGGCAGTTTCCTTATTTTAGTTTCTGATAAGTCCAAATAACAATGTTTGAGGTTTCCTATTGAATCAGGTAACTGCATGATGAAATGATCAGACAAAGATAAAACTCGCATGCAAGTGAACTAGGATGGCAAATTGTGAGTAAGCTTGCCAGATATAAAGTGAAGAATGGAGTTACAGCTTGTACTTCTTTGACCTTGCATAGATAGAGGCAAGAAAGTGTGTAATTTATTAGCCCTGTGTACAACCTCAAATCGTTCAAATCTATTAATAGTATTTCTCAAAAATGAAATATGACGGGTCATTTCTATCAACTTATTTGCATCATTTAACTCCAACCTATGACAAAAATTTCCATATTCAACTTTTGCCATATCATTAATAAGAGCATGCATGACGAAATGAGTGTCATCTACTGATGATCGTTGAAAAAGTGACCTTAATAATAGGTCATGAAAGAATTGTTCTCCTAGTTCTCTCGTATCTCTGCTTTGATGAGCACATGTCAGAAAATTTTTTGCCATCCACAACTGAATTAAATGCTACTTATCAAAATCATAATCTTTGGGAAATAGTGAACAATAAGCAAAGCATCTTTTGAGATGAGAGGGGAGGTAGCAATAACTCAATCTCAAAGCAGGGAGAATCTTGCTATCACTTTTCTCCTCCCATATCTCACTTTCCAAAATTTCATTCCATTGCTCACGAGCTGATTCTGTGTATAAGAGACTTCCAATAGCTTTTAAAGCCAAAGGTAGCCCTTTGCATTTTTTACTAATTTTTCTGCCAATTTCTTCAAGGTCCAAGTTTGATCAAAGAACATTTCCATCATGGAATAAATATCTACTAAATAATGACCAACTATCTCCTTCTGATAATGGCTTCGATTGAAGTATATTAACAGAACGCATCGTGGAAGCAGCTTTTCTGCTATGGGTAGTTAGAAGAATTTTGCTTCCTAGAGCCCCATGATTAAATGGTGATTGCAAGGCCTCCCATAGCATATAATTTTCATTCCACATGTCGTCTAAAACAAGGAGAAATCTCTTTTGAGTTAGTTGTTGTGTCAATTTAATTTGAAGCATATTTAAATCATTGGTATCATCCTTAGATCCAGTGATTGCCTCATAAACTATTTTTATTACTCTCAACACATCAAACTCATCAGAGACACACACCCAAACTTTGAGGTTGAATCCATCCATCACCCTTCTATCATTATATACGAGCTGGGCAAGAGTAGTTTTACCCAAACCACCCATACCCACTATAGAAATCACAGATAGTTGGTTGTTATACTTTTCTGACAAAAGCCATTCAATGATGGTTTCTTTGTCATCATCTCTACCATATGTTCCGGCTTCATCCACTAAAGATGTAGCTGGCAATCTATCTGGTATAGCAGTTTTCAATCTTCCACGACTATCACGTTCATTCAATCTTAATATGTCCCTTTGAGATGCAAGATATTCCAGATTTTAAAGGACATTTTTCGTCCTGGATTCAATTTCCTTCTCAAATGAACTAACGGGAGTAGTAAAGAAGTTTCGTACCTTGCCAATAGCACTGGTTCGACTCTTTTGTTCAGCTTCCAGCTTGCGCTTGCACATTTCATAATCAATCTCATCCAAGACATCCTCAGCATCGAACATGGCATCTTTAACCAACTCAATCCAATCCTTCACCTTCGGATTAGTGATCTGCTTTTGCTCTGCATCATCAACCACAGCATCGATGGATAACAGTACGATCTTCAACTTATTGAGCAATGTCTGGTTCAATTTTGGTTTGTTGAAGAAGTCCAGAACATCCTGAGAAGCTAGCATATCAAAAGCCACCTGAAGAAAATCAGAAAGAAAAGCACCGCCAACCAAAGCTCCCGCCATAGATGAAGATGTTGTGCTTGTGCAAATGCAAAACGGAAAAGAACGCGATGAAAATGCGAAAGTGGGAAAGGTTATTGCAATGCAAGGAGTGTGTGACTTTGGACCGGTTGGAACAACTTATAAATAGCTTATATATAGCTTTTCAATAGTGATTTACGGAATGTGAGGCAAATATGTAAGAAGAGTTTTGTCTCGACTTACGTAAAACGTGCTTATAAGAGATTTCCACCGCTATCCCAAGCAGGCACTTTTGGGTTTTGTGAGTGTGGCTAGAAAATGGCAAAATGCGTTTAGTTTTTATCCTCCCGCCAACCACGCTACAAAATATCGATCAAAATGAAGACTTTCGAGGTCCCAGTTCATTCCATTATATTTCTTTGACATTTCGAAGTGTTTTGGACTGCGTATTAATCATTCCATTATCATCTTCGTCCCGTCAACCACGCGAGAAAATATCCATCACAGCACAGACTTGAAAGCGACATTGCATTGTGCTTTACGATTCAATGGAGATTCCTTGCCTCATACGCTGAAATTATATATCTTTATTATATACATTTATGTAAAACAAAATTTAATACAGTTTTTAATCTCGAAATTCGACTTCATTAAATATTAAAAAGAATATTAACCTTTTATATTTTTTTATATAATGAAATGAGTGTTTGATGCTTCTTTTTTTTTTTTTTTGGGTAAGAATGTAATTTATTTTATTAAAAAAAATGAGACAAGTTGAATTTCAGATACTCTCTACATCTTTGTGGGATTTGAGATCCATCTTTACCAATTACTACCTCCGGTCTTTAATATAAGACCTCGTTTGACTTTTATTTTGATCATAATTATAAAACACCAATCCACTTTGTCTCTCATATTTATGCATTTTTTCTCAAGGTAGTTTCTCTAATAATGGTATTTTTAGCCAATAAATTTGATTAGCGAGAATATTTTAGGAAAGACATGCCTATTTATTACAAATAATTAACTTCACTTATTTTCTTAATCTACTTAAATTAGTCAACTAGTTCTTATAGTTAGGATCGGAGGTAGTAGTTAGTTAATCATATTCATAAAAGTGTCTACAAATTTCAAACCCATTCAAGAGATGAGCACCATCAAAATATGTTTACAAAGCACCAAATTCAGGCCATCTATTAAGCTTCAAACAAATCCAAACCATGTTTCTTCTTCTTAATGTCCACTTTAGAGAATATATAGCTCATGGCCTCGACATTCGCTAAAGTTGACACATATGTTGCCAAATACCGATAAGTTTTTCTTATCACAGTTTATTAATTTCAATTTTATTTCAGTTTTCTTCTATCATTTGTAAACATTTCATGAGTTAATATATTTTCATTTTTCCTTTTTTTTCAAAAAGAGAAAAAAAAAAACTGCAGCCCAAATAGGAGGTTATACATTTGCCTTAGGGCAAACTTGGATCTTCATATATATACACACAAATATATATATATATATATATATATATATATATCAAAAACCTTGTATGGATTCGAAGTGTGAACTTAAGCAACAGGCTTTTACAAGTTCCAAATAAACCATATTCATAACACTATCTTTTTCAAGAACCAAATGTGGCGGCAGCAATTTTCCATTCCTCTCTGCTAATAAGATGAATCATCAGTCGTCATCAGTATCAAATAAAAACTTATAGTAAGCTACATTGTTCACAAGTTGCACGTAATAATAAGTCTTATTCTACTAACTGGGTAGATCAACATTCACACTACACCACTGAGACTTGTTTCTTAAACTCCATGAAATGTAGAAGATCTAACTTCTCCACTTCCATAACAGCACCAAAACTATTATAGGGAGTAGGTGACAGAGGTAGTTATGTATAGTAATAAGTAGCTGCAAGCATCAGCTGTATTTTTTTGTACAGATGTGGGTTAACAGTCTTTATTAAGTGTATCTATAAGACAGTGATACAAATGATTAATACACCGATTCTCCTTTCCCTGGAACCTCACAACTATGACACAAGACGGGGTGTGCGTGTGACATATATACACAATAGAGAAGTTGTCTATATACAAAAAAAATTTGTTTATATTCTCTTCTGCAAGACAACAAATATTACCATGAAGATAGGAGAAATAAGAAAGAGAAGATAGGGCAGAACTTGATTTAGTGCCTTTTCTTGCACATTGAGGTCTTCTTGTAAAGGGTAGTTAGACTTGTTTTCTATGAAAGCATCAAAATAATTCTGGTGACCCGTGTTCCATGAAAATGGAGATCCTGTTGTCACCTTCATCATTTCCATAGCCTGCCAGGTTTTAAGATTTAACCCATCATGCATGGCAACAAGTATATAAAACAAAAGGTTTCCTATTTTTGTGACGGGCTTAGGCAGAGAAGTCCGGGCACGCTAATATGTGCATTGTCAAATACTGTTTAATTATAACCATTTAATTATTATTAATTTTCAATATATGAAAGTATAACTATGCATTATGAGATTCGGACGTAAAATAAATAGATCTAAGGGAGAATTACGATGAGATCTCAAAGAAGAAAAATAATTACAAAATAAGTCCCAAATGTCATTTTCTCTTCTGGAACTTATCATTACAGGTTGATTAGGTTGTTATTAGGATTTTTTTAGAAATTATTTTTTTTCCTTGGGACTTGATTACACTTCTCCCTAGATCTAATTACTTTAAGAAGTCCTGATATATATTGTTACTGAAATAAAAAGAGAGAGGGAGAAGATTGAGCCCCACTATTGTCAATATGATCTCACAAATACGGGGCTTTCCTGTCCTCCCCACCTCGAAAAAAACAAAAAAACAAAAAAAAACAGCGGCAATATTTTCATGTGGAACAAAATAATTACCTGAAAGCTGAACACAAACTGTCTTGCTTTCTTGCTCACTTTAGGATTTGGGTGAGATTGGAGTTTCTCATACATAAGTCGAGCTTCATTGGACCTGTCAATTAATCAAGTTGTTACACGAGGCAGGAGAAAAAAGTAAAGAGCATCTACCTAGCCTTTCAAATCAAGAGGTTATTACGGCCCCAAAATAAGATTTGGATAACGCTGATCCTAGTTATGACAAAGAGTCAAAGGCAATAAAAAAGGCAACTCTTATTCAATAGATGGTATGTGATATAATGATCATAGCCAGGAGACTTTTGGTATACAGAATCAGCAACATCCTTAATATTCAATACCTCGAGCTTTTCTCTGGCCATATATTGTTCCTCCCATCAGGTAGGAAATCCTGCGAATTGGCATTATCTCCCTCACTGAGGCTTAAATTACATCGCTTTGATGGGAAAGATTTTATTTCTGGAATGACACACATCAAGGCTTTTGAGAAACCTTACTTAACCCGAAGGTATCAATGCCTGGTTGGGTTTGAATTTTGGGTCAGATCTCTGTATTCCCAATGTAATTATTAGTTTTTTTTGGCGTAAGGAGGTCTGGTAATAACATTTTCCTTTTGAATAAAAGACTCCTCCACCAAGAGATAGCCCCGGTTCTCTCTATAATGAAAATATTCAGAGATTTCTTCTAAACCAATGTGTTAAACTAAATTGAATTTCAAATATCATGTGAGAGGCTCTGTTTAGGTTCTTTTTTCTGGGATTATGAACATGCGTTGGAGGTATATATCCTTTGTCACATTGAAACATTTTGTATCTAAATAAAAGAATTTGGTGCTTGCATTTTGTCTTTCCATGCAAAACAACATGAAACATATGGAGGCAACTTATGTACTATTTGAAAAGAAATATAAAGATAAGTAGTAGTCATTGAAATAAATTAACCTTTTTTAATTCTCGAATGAAGAAATAAAAGATGCTGGATTAAACACATATAACACAAAGATTTGAATAACGCTGATCCAGTAAATTCAATTTTCTTTTTTTTGTATTCAAATTCAGTGGCAGGTTTATATATACCTGCTGAGGGAGTCTTGACAAATTGACCACTGCAAAGCAGCTAATCCATGCGGCTCACTCTGCAGAGACATGATTAATATAAGAAGTTTTCTTTTTCAGTATATTTAGTGAAGTCGAGAGGGAGATTAACAAACTTACTAAGCAAAAAGATAACTTGTACTTCTTTCAGTTTTAGCAAGTAGCAGTCACCTTAAAAGTTGATTTCTCCATAACCTTTTCATAGAACGGCAATGCTTCTCTCAGCTTTCCAGCATTCATTAATGAGTCACCTTCCTTCAATGCCTGTAAGCATTATGTTATTTGGCATAATTATGCCCCAAAGTCATAATAAGCAGCTCAAGATTTGGACAAATAAATCTATAAACAAAAATAGAGACTGAGTCAGTAGAAGTTTGTTGCAATGCAAAATTTGGACGTCATAAGATATGATTTTCATGAATACATAAGAACATATCTTTTACGAATGTGTGAAATCATAATGACATGAATTTCTTCAAACTATTTAACAAATGAAGTGTACATCTTATTTTTTGTAAGTCAACCAAGCAAATTAAATTCATTTAGCCGGTGATAGTGAGGCAAGAGTTGAAATACTTTAGATGCCATTATATGAACTTTCCTCCTCACACTCAGATTTTATCTTTGGCTCAATATTTAACCCAATTTTCTTCTTGTAGGCCGTAAGTAATTCTCTTGTTCGTTCTTCTTTAGCAGACTTTTCTTCTTTAGTCTCTAGGTCATCCCCAGGACGCATCACTCTTCCTCCACCGTACTGAAAACACCCAAAAAAAAAAAAATTAAACACACAAGATATTTGGGGGGAAACGGAGGCCAAATTGAGAAATATAACAATTCCCGAACAAGCGAACTGAATGTGAGCAAATTAAGGAAATTGCAAAATTGCAGAGCTCGGTATCAAATATTATATACTGTTTTTGAAATATTGCTGGGTCTAGGAAAGACACCCCAAGTAGAAACTTCTGGCTTGTAAAGATCTGATGCATCTTCCTCAGTTTGCTCAGGCTTGGGAGCTGTTGTTGCAGCATCAAACTTGCTCGTGTCCCCAACAATCAGCTGCACCTCAGGCATATCACTTCTTGAGAAAGAGTCAGAAATTGGAACCAATCCAGGTGGCAGTCCCCTCGTATTTTTCTTATCCGCAAATTCAAGTCCCATGAAATCCATTTTCGAAACTGACAGTTGTCCCTTCTTACCACCACTATCATCCACAATATTACTTCCTGAAGACCCTTCATTCCCTTCCTGCAATCCTAAGAACCAATTCAATTTTCAAATACACACAGCGCAAACTACAAACAGTGGAACACATAGCTTTCCATTTTTAACCATTTACTGAATTAACTACATGAATGCAAGAAATTTCTGCTTAGCACAAGATACGCCTGTAGAATTACCTTGACCCGTTTCATCAACCACTCCCCCTTTATTCTCCCTATACTTCTTGGCTTTCTCCATTGCGATCTTCAGAGACAGTGGCACTTCCTCCTGCCCACCATCATCAACAATATTTTGACCCGCAATCAACCCGTCATTCGTATTTGATTTTTCAACCGAACTCGCAGCAATGTTTTGCTCAACTGAAGAGAACCATGAAGGCTGTAAAGAAGCCATAATTTTGAGGATGGTAAGAGAACTAACAGAGGTTTGAGAAGGCGTTTGAAAGGTGAGAAAAGGGAGAAGCCATCGGGAAGATGGAATAACTGTAATAAGAAAGAGTGAGTGCTCCCCGCCTTCTGGTTAGATAAGGCAGTAACGGATCCCGCCGTTGGATTATTGGGCACATGTGGACCGTTTATACCAGACCGTCTAAACATAGTTTTTTATTTATTTATTTTTACCTCATGTTTTTTTTACCAACTTATTCTGCCCATTATTTAGGATGGAGAAATTGCTGAAAAAGTCGTGATTAAAAATTTATAATTGAAAATCGATGCAACTTTTTCAGTGATATACAACATATTTTTTCAACTCTTTTGTTTTATAAATGAGAAATCTCTTTTGAGTTAGTTGTTGTTTCACATTAATTTAAAGCATATTTAAAACATTGGTATCATCTTTAGATCCAGCGATTGCCTCATAAATTGTTCTTGTTACCCTCAACATATCAAACTCATCAGAGACACAGACTCATACTTTATGGTTGAATCCATCCACAGTCCTTCTATCATTATAAACAAGCTGGGCAAGAGTAGCCTCACCGGCCCATACCCACTATAAAAATCACATATGGTTTGTTTTTATATTTTCTAACAAGCGTTCAATGATGGTTTTTTTGTCATCATCTCTAGCGTATGTTCTATTTTCATCCACTAAAGATGTAGTTGGCAATCTGTCTGGCACAACACTTCTCAAGCCAGCACCACCATCACGTTCATTCAATCTTAATATATCCCTTTGACATGCAAGATATTCTAGATTTTCAATGACGTTTTTCATCCTGGATTCAATATCCTTCTCAAATGAACTAACAGAAGCACTAAGGAAGTTTCGTACCTCGCCCATAGCAATGGTTTCACTCTTTTGTTCAGCTTCCAGCTTGCGCTTGGACATTTCATAATCAATCTCATCCAAGACATCCTCAGCATCGAAAACCGCATCTCTAACCATATCAATCCAGTCCTTCACCTTCAGATTAGTGCTCTGCTTTTGCTCTGCATCGTCAACCACAGCATCGATGGATAACAGCACCATCTTCAACTTATTGAGCAGTGTCTGGTTAAATTTTGGTTTTTTGAAGAAGTCCAGAACATCCTGAGAAGCCAGCCGATCGAACGCCACCTGAATAAAAGCAGAAAGAAAAGCACCACCAACCAAAGCTCCCGCCATAGATGAAGTTGTTGAGCTTCTGCAAATGCAGAACGAAAAAAATTGCAGAAGTGGGAAAGGTTATTGCAATGCAAGCATTGGCAGTGTGTGACTAAGATTTAGAAGCAGTAGTGGGAACGTTTACGGCAAAGGCCTAGTGGGTTGGCGATGGTGGTTGAAAAAAGGTTTATTTTTATCACTGGCAGGGTGTCACTAAGAACTAAATGCAAAAGCGGCAGCGGTTGTTGCAAAGGCATAGTGGGTTGGCGATGGTGGTCGGAAATGGTTTATTTTTATCATACTGGCATTATTATACTCTTTGGCTTAATACACCACCTAATTATTGAGTTGATTTTAGTCTTTAGTTTAAATATAATATAAGATCTATTTTTCATATTTATCAATTTTTTTAAATTATCTGTACTGATACTTCTTAAACTATAATCAAATATGAGAGAGAGGGAAGATATTGAGGAAAATAATTATGATAGTTTATGAAAAAATATATCATATTTTTTATGATTAGCTAACTTATCTAATTTTTTTGATTTAATTAAATTAATTAAATAAATCTTACATTAAAAATGGGAGGGACTGTTATTATATTTCTTTGACATTGTAAAGTCTTATGGAGATTGTGCTTAACACCAAAACGATGGTGCATTGTGCTTTACAGCTCAAAGGAGATTCGTCGCCTCTTATACGCTGAAGTATGGTTTTTTTTTTTAATTTTGTTTTATTTGGTGAGCCAAAAATAAGCTTGTTTTATCTTTTTGGTTAATGAAATGAATACTTGATACTTCTTATATGGATAAAGTATATTTTAAGTCCGTTAATTTTATACAAAGTTTCAGTTTTAGTTCCTTAACTTAAATATATTTTTAGTTTTTTAATTTGAAAATCATTTGATTTAAATGATTATTTTTTATAACAATCTTGATTATTTTAAAAATTAAACTTGACATGTTAACATTTAAAAATGTTTTATTAACATTTGAGATCTCATTATCCATTTTCATATTAAATAAATGTTAAATATGATACATGGTAATTCTACAATAGTGCAATTGTAATCCATTTTTATAACAAGAGATATTAGTATATATATTTACAAAAATAGAAATGGATTGTAATTATTTTAAATAGAAAAAATATGTATTTTTTAATAAAGATGTAATTTATTTTTAAAAAAATTAGATAAGTTAAATTTTAGAAACTCATTGCATTCTTATGGGATTTGAGATGTATTTTTATAATGTTACCAATTAGTTGGTATGTCATATTATCAAGGTTCATCAAGCTTAAAACAAATATTGTGCGCTTGTTTAAAGCTATGATTTATAGGCACTTATAAGTATATATGTTTATGTAAATCAAGATACTTCTTCATATACTTGTTTCATATTCTATAAATTACATTTTAAGCCATTTTAAACAAGCATGCAAGCCATTCTTCTTCTTCATAATGTTCACTTTAGAGGATGCATAGCTCAGGCTTCTATATTCTAAAAAGTGGACATATATGTTGCCAATCAATTTTTCTTATCACAGTTTACTAATTTTAGTTTCAATTCAGTTTTCTTCTTATGAGTTAGTGTATTTTCATTTTTCCTTTTATTTAAAGGAAAAAAATTTGCAATCCAAATAGATGGCTGTACATTTGTCTTGGGGCAAACTTTGATCTTCTAGTATATGTATACATATATATCTCAAAATCTTCTATGTATTTGAAGGGTGAACTCGACAGGCCTAAAAGGTTTTGGTTAAGGTGCAATTTTAATAATATAGTTTTTCGCTAAGAGTATCTAGCACCATTAAGTTTTGACGGCTACAAAATTATACACAATTTTTAAAAAACAAGGCAACTTTACCACTACGTTAACTATGTCAAGCATTTGTCACCTTTTAGTTTGGTGGGTCCCACATTTGTACACGTTTCCTCCGCTTTCCCCTTCCCTTTGCCTCTATCTCTCCCTTCTCTCTCTCTCTCCCCTCGCCTGATGTACTTGTTTTTCTTATTTTCTATCTTTCTCTCTCCTGTCTCGGCCTCATTTAAACACTAGTCTCCCTTCCAACTTTCTTATCGAATAACAACAGATGCCAAGCAGTCAAAACAAATCCCAACCGTAAACAATTTTTAACGGTCTTCCTCACACCAAATACAAAACAGAGGACTCTCTTTCACAGAAGGAAATTTCTTTCAATAAAGAATACAATTTAGTCCTTTTCAACTTACCTAGCATGTCCTCTACAACTTGGAGCTTGACGAATGAAGCTAATTAATTCAAGAATTATGGCAGTCCAAGCAGATTAATTCCAAACAATTAGAGGCCTAACCATCTTTCTAAAAACTATCCTTTGATCATTCCTTCCAACTACATCAACCAAGCTGATTACCTTGACTTTTCTCCTATGTCTCATCAAACAAGCTCGACAAAATGTGGTTGGCCGCCTCCCAACTTGTTAGACCACATAGCATCTCATTTCCTTGCCTTGCCTTCTCTGTTCGCAAAGTCGATAGACTCTAGTGTCGATGCCTCTGTCTTCTTTTCAGATCCATCAAATACAGTAGTACACACTCTCCCCCTTTAAGGTTCTCATGGAGAACAGTCATTTGGTTCTTGAATTCTAAGTTGCCATTGCTAGAGGAAGAGCAGACGAATTTGCAAAGGGGCCAGAGAGAGAGAATTGAGTCTGATGTGTTTTGGGGGGGAGGAATTGATGTAAAGAGAAGGAGGAGGAGAGATAAAATTTAAAAGGGTAATGTGTAATGTTTGTAGTGGAAGGATTATGCTGAGCCAGACACATAGCGGGACCCAACTCAAAAAAAGAAACAGTCGTTTAGACCTATTAACAGAAGTGATGAAATTGCTACATATTTTAAAGTTTGTGTATAATTTTGCACCCTTCAAAACTTAATGGTGCCAGACGCTCGTAGCGAAAAACTTTATTATTAAAATTGCACCTTAATCCAAAAGGTTTTTGTAAGTTTCTAATGAATCATATTCATAAGACTATCTTTTCCAAAAACCAAGTGCGGTAACAGCAATTTGCCATTCTTTGCAAATAAGATGAGTCATCAGTCGTCATCAACCAAAAAAAATTCTGTTTATATGATCTTCTGCAAGGCAACAAGTATTACCATGAAGATAGGAGAAATAATAAAGGGTAGTTAGACTTGTTTTCTATAAAAGCATCAAAATAATTCTGGTAGCCTGTGTTCAATGAAAATGGACATCCTGTTGTCACCTTCATTTCCCCAGCTTGCGAGATTTTAAGATTTAACCCATCATGCATGGCAACAAGTATAAGAAAACAAATGGTCTCCTATTTTTATGCCAGGCTTAGGCAGAGAAGTCAGAGCATGTTAATATGCGCATTGTCAAATATTATTTAATTATAACCTTTCTTGGAATTTGAATCAAGCTCAGGGGACTCACCACACATAGATCCTCTTTTGAACCCTAGTTGTTCTCCTCAATTATAAACCTGATAACTTATTGATCCTAAAGCTCTTTAGAGGATTCTACTTTTCTCATTTCATGTCCATGACCTATTGCTGTTGGTTTTGCTTCATGTTCCTCTACATTGGCGTAGATTTCGATAAAATCCACTTCTGCATCATCACATGCAGAATTGTCATCATTAATAATCTGCTCAATACCAAAAATTTTCTTTTGAAGGGCACCTTTAATCTTTGAAGGCTTAATCTTACTTCATGTTCATGCTCTTCTGGGTCTTAAAAATTACTTCTCCTTTCCCACAAGAAGCTCTTCAGTGGAGGCAAAGGAGCATGCTGATAACCATTAAGAGAGCAAAGTGTCTATGGGAAAACCTTGATTGAAGTTCTCTTTGACTTAGTAACCGACGGATTAGGCATGGGGCATTTGGGCGACAGAGTACTTCAAAGTTGAACAACGGGTAGTTCTCGGTGCAAGCAGGGCTACTTCGAAGGATTTTCTTGGTCATTGTAATCTCAACTAATGTAACAAGCCCAAATCCAGATGTTGTGGTGAATGGGCCAGGCCTGGTACGACGCAGCCAGCGTGAAAGGAAAAAGACCTGGAAGCTACGAATGCTAGAGGAGAATACATGTTAAATAGGGTCAGAATCCGTTGAGGGGGGGCATGATTTGGGTTGATTCTCTCTCTCTCTCTCGGTGTAACCGTCTCCCCTCCCGATCTTTCTGTTGCTCCTTTCCCCACCTCCCGTATCTTTCTGTTTCCTCTGTTTCCTATGCGGGTTTTGCCTACGCTTGTATGGTGCGGACTGATTTTGAATAATACATACTGGTTAATCGATTGCTTGAGTATTATTGTTATTTGAGTGTTACAACTAAATTCCTAGTTATGACAGACAGTTGAAATCTACTAGGACTACCATGAGATGGGAAAACGCAATATAACAAGAAATTCATATCCAATAGATAATTATGTGATAATACGCTATCACAAGTACTTTTAGATTTTTGGTATACAGTATCAACATTTAGTGATCATGTAATTCTTAATATGCAAACTCTAGTTTTATTGGCTTTATATCGGAATTTTATCATTGTACAACAAATAAAAATCAATTGAAGTCCTCGTCTGATGCGTTGAGAAATCTTCCTTAAACCATAGGTAACATAACCTGTATTAGGGTCACCTGCCAAGTCATTGTTTTATGCTTTTTTCCAATGTTAATTTTCCCAAGGAAGCTTGAGAGTGCTACTAATACGAAGAGGAATTCATGCCCAAATAAAATATTTGTCACAGTCGTGGTCGAAAACCAGAATCAATAAATGCTTGCATAGACATGCACCCACCGGTTGACTTAGGTGAATGAGAACTTAGGCAAATTCTGAATGAATTTTCTTAAAGCTATAAATTAAAAATAAATATATAAGAGGAGTTGCCAAGTCGTTTTAAACAGCTAATTACTCTGCTTTGAATGAATCACTTCATTATTAATACTATAGTCTTGCATTCTACTAGAATCACGCGGGCGTGTGTATTTATATACTTGGTAAAAATGCTGTGAATATCTCATTTGTAACAGTTTCATAGCGAAGTTGCAATCAATAAAATATTATTTTTAAAATAAAGTTCTTCTGGCAAAATGATTTATACGAGAGAAGTGCTTGAAGATGAAGAGGAGATGAGGTAAGAAAATCAAACAGCATATAAAAATCTGGACACAAATTTGAAGTTTAATTAAGAAGGTAATCAAGTTTTTACTATCCGCAAGGATGACACCAACAAGCTATCTACAGCAGCGATGCCCTTTAAGGCCTTCACACCCTAATGCAATCCCAAACAGCTAGAATTTTACTCAGGAAAGAAGGAAAGTTATTGCTTACAATATCTACTCAAAAACTCAACTTTTAAAAGAACATATACTGCAAGACCAATAGAAACTCAGAATGTGAAGAATATAGGTTTTCAGCAGCATTGAAAGCACACCATCTTCTTGGCAATCTATTTCATGGGAGTTGTAATTCTGAATGAACACTGGATAATTGAAGGGCTGTCTTGCTCTATCATGATATATCTTTAAGCAAGGGATGTGCTATCTTGCTCCTGATGTTAAGGGAAAAGGAGGTGGCCTTCATTAGAAATTGGACTATATGAGGAGAAGAGTCTTATGTTCAGTAGACACAATATGAGAGCCTGTCAAACAAAAGAAAAGTGAATCAGTTTCTGTTTGCATAATGCTCTCAAGATTTTTTCATTGGGATCTCAAAATGCATGGAATTCATTTAATGGACTCATGATATATTTTGTTTTTATAACTAACAATTAAACATAACTATTTGAAAGATCTGGGATGCAGGGACATGCGAGAAAAATCTTATGCTTTGACACTCTAATAGTATCATGTTTATGTATTGGACTTATCCCTTTGGCATCACCCAAAAGAATAATAAAAAACAGTACAAAATACATGACTATAAATATATGTTTGTAAATGGCTAAATTCTAACATAAGGGTAGATAAGTTAGGTGCAATGCCGTCAGTTAGTTAACAAACTAGCCATCATTAATTCCTTATTCCCCTGCCCATAAATGTACCCCAATGTACAAACATCAAATGTCTGTACTTTTATGATTGCGTAGAAATGCAATTCTCAGTCGATCTCGTCCCTTTGTTCTCTCTTTTATCTTCCTTCATTTCCACTCTTTCCCTCTTTCTCATACTTCTAATATTAAAGAAGTATAACAGTTGCAATGTACCTTTGTGAAGCTGGTGCAATTTGTGGTTGATACAATCATCAAGTGCTCACTTTCAGACGATGTTCTGTCGATATGACCATCTAAAAACCTGTGTTACACAATCTTTAGGATAGATAGTATGTATGAAGTACAATTGGTAATCAGCGAGTAAAAGATCAATGTAACCTAAATAAGAACAGCTCTACACACTAGAGTCTAGTCTGAACGGGCTCTGGAGTTTGGACTTGTTGCACAATTAAACTCGCTTCTCCCAACTTTCAAATTCAACAACAACGGAAACCAAGTTAATTTGGGCGAATTTCACTAACCAAAGCTCATGAACCACATCACAATCACTCTTTTATTAAACAGTCAAGTTAAATTGAGTTTGATTAAAAAGAGTTCATAATATTTAAGGACTAAATCCCTTTTACAAATACTAAATTGCTCTTAGATTGAAACTAGAACTAGAATTGCATCTTTTCATCTGCTTTTAGTAAAATTAAAAAAAATTTGTCGTATTGGGACACAGCAAGATAATATGCTTGATAGGCAAATCATATTATTTCTTTTTGTTCAATTTTAAACCGAAGTTCTTCTCTAATGCATGATATAGGACCAATTGTTTCCTAATTAAATTTGAAGTGTATGACAGGAGAAAAAAGAGCTTATTATTTAAAGAAAACCATGTTCATTCTGCGCAGTGCTGCTATCTTTCATATCTACAAAAAGGAAAATAAAAATTCAAATAATCAAGTAAATCTATAAATAAATCGGTGCAAAAATAGAGGCATGTTTCTATGATTTGAAGTTCGAACAAAATCAACATGAGTATGGTAAAGTTGAGTAAAATTGAGTTTGGCTGACAAAAATTCATAATATGTGATGACTAAAAAGATTTGATATCATAACAAGATTATATACAGAATAAACAAATGATATTATTTCTTGTGCGTCAAATTTTACGATGAATTTTTTCCTCTTAGGGCATAGTGTCAGACTCTTGTATGACAGACACAAAAACAGAGCTATTATTGGTATCTACAAATATGGGAAACAATATACTACATTAAACCTGGTCAAAATAATATATGATTTGAAATCTATAACAAGTGAATTATTTGCGAATTGTGAATCATTGGGCACATTCTTTGGTTAACATTCAAATGCATGAATCTTTCAATCTAAAACAAATGGCCAAAAGAAAGGAAAATATGTTCATGATTTGACATTTAAAAAGGGACTAAATATATACCTAATGAGTGAATGGATAGCAGAAGAACTGATGCCATCATCAGTGAGAAGCTCACTTAAAGTTGCTACTGCATCATCTTCAGTGCTAACAAAAGGAATGCAAGAAACCTTTGCCCAATATTTTCCTTTCTACCTTTGGATATGCTTTTTGAGCAAGGGACAGCCCCTGATCCTTAGTTGACAAAGAGAACCAGGCAAACCCTCCTTTGGAAAGTATTGGAGTTTAGGACAGCCACAAAATCCCAAGAGTTCCAAAGAGGTCAAGTGGCAAAGACCTTTGTGTTCCAATGATCTAAGATTGGGGCAGTTATGGAACAGAAGGCAAATAAGAGAAGGTGGAAGTAGTCCAATATCAAGAAGAGACTCATCATCTGCATCTCCAATATGTATGAAATGTAGTGATGTAAGGCTACTTAGATGCCATCCCATTCGAGAGGCTATGAGTTTCGAGAATTCTAAGACCTCAAGATATTTGAGATTTGATGGGAAACCTCCTCCTGAAAATGATTCCACTAGCGGACAGCATTTTATTAACAGATATGTGAGGGAGTGAAAGAGAATGTGCATGTTCTCTGGGAGCGATTTCAAATTCTTCAATTCTTCAATGCAACAAAATTCTAGTTTGGGGGCCAAAAACCCTCCTTCAGGGAAAAATACAAATTTAGGACACTTTCGTATGTACAAGCTTGTAAGAGAATAATGGTGCCCCTCTAAAACAGATATCATTTCAAGATTATTACAGTCAATCAACTTCAATGATTGAAGCTTTGGGAATAAATCTAGTGGAAACGACTTAAGAGAGTCACAGCTTCCTCTTATATCCATTTCAAGGACGAAGTTATGACAAGATCTCAATGGGAATTCTAGGTGAGGACAATCGGAAAACTTCAACTCTTCAAGGCTATAATTGGCGATGAAATTTTCAATTTTGTCGACTGATAATAATTTTTCGAAGCATCCAGAAATCTCAAGGACTCTTAGAGCTGATGGAAGACTTTCCAATTGCTCGTTTCTGCAATCTTTTAGAACCAGTTTATCAAGAGATGAAACCCATGGAATTGAAGACAAAAGCTTCTCACAATTGGAAATTACTAGCATCCTTAAAGAAGGAAGTTGTTGAGGAAGTTCCCCTTTCAATTTGGGACAATTTTCTACACTCAACTCTTGAAGATGAGGGAAAGTAAGAGACAAAATTTCACATTTCCATTCTTCCCAAGCCTTCATATCTCCAAACCTCAGGATTTCTAGGGATGAAGCATTAGAGCTATTTCCACAAAATTCTGGACCAATAGCTACTATGCTATGAAACCCTATAATTGACAATGACTTGAGAGATGGAAAGAGGCCAATTGATGGCAAGGATCTACAGTACTTGCAATGCCTTAGCTCTAGGGACACTAAATTGGACAACAAATGATTAGCAAGCCAATTTGGAAACTCGATAGCACCATAGTTTCCAATTGATAGCTTTTCCAAATTTTGATGAGGTTGGAAGTTCTCCAGCACATCCTTGTCATGCTGTGATTTTCTATTATCTATGCACCATTCCAATGTTAACTCCTTAAGGTGTATCTTGCTTCTCAAATTGACTGCTAAAGCATGTGAGGGAGAAACTATATTCTACAATTCCAAGATGGAAACTAATCCATGAAGATTAAGTCCTTCTAAATGTTTGATGTTGGTCTCTCCAGATTTGTCTATAATAAATGATGACAGAACTTGAAGATTTTTCAATGTATCCAATTGCTTTGGCATCTCTCTCACCTGAGTTTCACGAAAATCAAGGTGACGCAAATTTATGAGTTTATGAAAATCTATTGGCTATTTTTCCAAAAGACGACAACGCCACAACTTTAATGTTTGCAAACGATGAAGTTGACATATTGAATCAGGCAACTTCCTTATTCTAGTTCCTGATAAGTCCAAATAACGTAGATGTTTCATATTTCCTATTGATTTAGGAATCTCTGAGATGATATGATCACACAAAGATAAAACTCGCATGCAAATAAACTTGGATGGCAAATCATTAATAACCTTGTGAGATATGAAGTGACTAATAGAGGTATAGCTTGTATTTCTATGACCTTGCATGAATAGAGGCAAGAATGTGCGCAACTTATTAGCCTGGTATGTAACCTCAAATCGTTTGGATGGATCAATGTCGTTTCTCAAAAATGAAATATGCCGAGTCATTTTTGTCAAATTATTTACATCATCTACCTCCAACCTGTGGCTAAACTTTCCATATTCAACTTTTGCCATATCATTAATAAGGTCATGCATGACAAAACGGGTTTCATCTATTGTTGATCGTTGAAAAAGTGACCTCAACAACAGGTCATGAAAGAATTGTTCTCCTACTTCTTTCCCATCTTTGCTTTGATGAGCACATGTCAGAAAATTTTCTGCCATCCACAATTGAATTAAATGCTCCTTATCAAAATCATAATCTTTGGGAAATATTGAACAATAAGCAAAGCATCTTTTCAGATGAGAGGGCAGGTAGCAATAACTCAATCTCAAAGCAGGGAGAATCTTGCTATCCTTTTTTTCCTCCCAAATCTCACTTTTCAAAATGCCATTCCACCTCTCATGAGATGATTCTGTGTACAAGAGGCTCCCAATGGCTTTTAAAGCTAAAGGCAGTCCTTTGCATTTTTTACTTATTTTTCTACCAATTTCTTCAAGGTCAGAGTTTGAACAAAGAATATTTCCATCATGGAAGGCATATTTGCTAAACAATGACCAACTATCTCCTTCCGATAAGGGCTTCAATGAAAGTATCTTAGTAGAACGCATGGTCGAAGCAACTTTTCCACTGCGAGTGGTTCGAAGAATTTTGCTTCCCAGAGCCCCATGATTAAATGGTGATTGCAAGGCCTCCCATAGCATATAATTTTCATTCCACACGTCATCTAAAACAAGGAGAAATCTCTTTTGAGTTAGTTGTTGTTTCAATTTAATTTGAAGCATATTTAAATCATTAGTATCATACTTATATCTAGTGATTGCCTCATAAACTGTTCTTGTTACTCTCAACACATCGAACTCATCAGAGACACACACCCAAACTTTGAGGTTGAATCCATCCCTCAGCCTTCTATCATTATATACAAGCTGGGCAAGAGTAGTTTTACCCAGACCACCCATACCCACTATAGAAATCACAGATAGTTGGTTGTTATACTTTTCTGACATAAGACATTCAATGATGGTTTCTTTGTCATCATCTCTACCATATATTCCGGCTTCATCCACTAAAGATGTAGTTGGCAATCTATCTGGTATAGCAGTTCTCAATCCAGCACGACTATCACGTTCATTCAATCTTAATATGTCCCTTTGAGATGCAAGATATTCTAGATTTTCAAGGACATTTTTCGTCTTGGATTCAATTTCCTTCTCAAATGAACTAACGGGAGTACTAAAGAAGTTTCGTACCTTGCCAATAGCACTGGTTTGACTCTCTTGTTCAGCTTCCAACTTGCGCTTGCACATTTCATAATCAATCTCATCCAGGACATCCTCAGCATCGAACACGGCATCTTTGACCAAATCAATCCATTCCTCCACCTTCGGATTGGTGATCTGCTTTTGCTCTGCATCGTCAAGCACAGCGTCGATGGATAATAGCACCATCTTCAACTTATTGAGCAATGTCTGGTTCAATTTTGGTTTTTTGAAGAAGTCCAGAACATCCCGAGAAGCCAGCCTATCGAAAGCCACCTGAAGAAAAGCAGAAAGAAAAGCACCACCAACCAAAGCTCCTGCCATAGATGAAGTTGTTCTGCTTGTACACATGCAAAACGAAAAGAATGAGATGAAAATGCAGAAGTGGGAAAGGTTATTACAATGCTAGGAAGGTGTGACTTTGTGGGTTTGGTGAGTGAAGCAAGAAAATGCGTTCAGCTTTCAGCCATAACCGTCAACCACGCCAGACAAGATTTGACTTTCAAGTTCGCAGTTCTGACTTCTAACGTCGGGTCACAAAAAAATAAAAAAATCTAACTATCAAATTCATTCCATTGTTTTGCTTTAAAAAAAAAAAAATCATTCCATTGGTTTTTTTATTGGTTTTTTTTTTGCCAAACATTGTTTTATTTCTGTTTTTGATTGAATTCTGGAGACTCACTACATCCTCATAAGATAAGAGATATATCTTTACTAATTAAACTAATCTTTATTGACTATAAGAGTGTAATACCTTACTTTTATATATGAATTTATGTATAGATACATTATGATTCAATTAATTATATCTTTCCATAAATTATTCATAAATATTTAAAAAAAAAAGGTTACACAGTTATTTGATCTCTCTTGGTTGAAAAATAAATTATAGTATTTTTAACTTATGAATAAGGAAGAATCCTACAAAAAGAAATTTGAAATTACTAAATCCTAAATCCGATTTGATAAAAACATCTTAATAAGTTTTGATAATACTAGACTTGTAAATAACAACATATTTTTGTTACAATTTCTTACTTAAAATTTAGTAATTTTCATTTTTTTTATTGGATGGTTAATCAAACTTATGTCACCTCAAAGGCATGAGCGCTACCAAAATACAGCGTTTCTTTAAATGTCATGTCATTTTTATGAAGCACAAAATTACAAGCCTTCAATTAAGCTTCAAACAAATGCAAGCCATGTTTCTCCTTCTTATTGGGACCAAGAGTTTGCGAGTAGATGGTCTTACTCTTAAATACTGCCATCCAAATAGAAGGCTATACATTTGTATAGGGGGCAAACTTTGATCTTCCAAAACACACATCTCTTAAAACCTTCTATGGATTTGAAGTGTGAAACTAACAGTCCTAACAGGTTTTTGCAAGTTCCAAATGAACCATATTCATAACACTATCATTTTTCAAGAACCAAGCGTGGTGGTAGCAAGTTTCTACCCTTCTCTGGGTTAATAAGATGAGTCATCAGTCATCATCAACATCAAATAAAAATTTATAGTAAGCTACGTTGTTCACAAGTTGCGAGCAACAATAACAAGTTTTATTTCATTGAGTGGGGTAGATCACACAGTCACATTAGACCACTGAGACTTATTTCTTAAATTCCATGTAATTTAGAAGATATTACTTCACTTACACAACAGCACCAAAACCATTATGGGGAGTAGATGACAGAAGTAGTTATGTATGGTTATGAGTAGTTTCAAGTATCAGCTGTAGCTTTTGTACAGATGAGGATTAACATTATTTATTATTAAGTGTATCTATGTGACAGTGATACAAATGAATAACACACCGATTTCCCTTTCTCTGGAACCTCACAGCTATGAAAGAAGACGAGGTGTGAGAGTGAACAGATGCCTATATTTATATACCAAAAAATTTGTTTAAATTCTCTTCCTCAAGGCAACAAGTATTACCATGAAGATAGGAGAAATAAGAAAGGGAAGATATGGCAGAACTTGATCCAGTGCCCTTTCTTGCACATTGAGGTCTTCCTCTAAAGGGTAGTTCGACTTGTTTTCTATAAAAGCATCAAAATAATTCTGTTAGCCTGTCTTCAATGAAAAAGGAGATCTTGTTGTTACCTTGGTTTCCCTAGCCTGCCAGGTTTTAAAATCTTCTTGCTTCATGTTCATGCTCTTCCGGGCCTTAAAAATACTTCTCCTTCCCGACAAGAAGCTCTTCAGTCGAGGCAAAGGAGCACGCGGATGGCCATTAAGAGAGTAAAATGTATCTAGGCAAACCTGATAAGTATATATTTTATAATTAAATAGGTTAGATATTGAAATATATTTAGCCAAATTTGTGAATATCTTATACCTATTTAATTAAATTTTGATATGTTTCCTCCTCTTCAGTTAGTTATAGGATAAAAATGAATCTTTGTGCAAAATCTACTCAATTTATTGTTTATTTTGCAGAAAATATTTTAAACATAAATGGAGAGTTAGGAAAGAATATATATATATATATATATATATCTCTCTCTCTCTCTTATGAGAGGCGTCAAGAGTGGAGATGAGAAGCAGCCGTGGGTCCCGTTGAAGAATGAAGGAATAAGTCAATTGCAATTGTAATAATATAATATATTATATTATATTGAAGGTATATGGATAGATATGGATAAGAGGCGGTGATCCAAGGGAGAGAAGAGGCACAACCATTATAAATAGGAATTGGGAGAGCAGCGAGTAGAGAGAGCAGTGTTGAATCAAATCACTGTGACGGCAGCGAGGAATTGGGACGAACAGGATTAAACATAGCGAGCAACCAGCGGGATAGCAGCGAAGCATTCATCTGATTCTTAATTCTTTTTCTAGCAATAGCAGCAAAAGGAAGAAGGATTATACAACGTTTTGCTATCTGCTCTTCATCTTTTGTTCTTCTATTATTTCATTCTGAATATTTATCTTTCACGTTATGGATTTGATTTTAGCCATGTGTGGCTAGTTTTCTTTTGACTTAGAGTAGCTATGAACTTATTTCTGGATTAGACTTTATTTTCATTTAATTAATTATGCTTGATGTTAATTTTGGTTACTTAGTCCTGTTTTAATATATCTATTTAATGTTTGGCCACCGTTAAATATGAGTTTGAGCATTAAGGTTAGCTTTGACGAAGGAAATCTTAGTTAGGCTCTAAGATTGAGTAATATGGAATTAGATTTTTATCTGATTTGCAAGTGGGATAGAAATATACCTAGGAGCCCCATATAATTGATGAAAAGTAAAATCAATTTATCCTCTTAAGTATTTGAGTTAGACATAACCTTATTATTTAGGAGAGGGTTATAAGTGAATCAAAAGACACTTTTAGCTATAAATACTCTAGATTAACTAAATTAACATTGAGACTAATTAGTTAAATAAAAGTAAAAGTCTATGAAACTAGTAAGCAATTAGTAACTCTAGGTTACCTTTAATATTGAATTTTTTCTGCCTTTATTTGTTTTATCTGATCAACCATAATTTAGCTTGCTTAACTTAATTGAAAATAGGAAATTTAATGCCTAAACACTATTTTATCTGATTCTCCGTGGGAACGATACTCTATACTTACTCTTTATTACTTGATCGACACATGCACTTGGGTTATTCACAATTTGTGTGCATCAAGTTTTTGGTGCCGTTGCCGGGAATTAAGGCAATTAGTTTTTAGAATTAGAGGACCTTTAGTAATTTAAGCTTAAGCATTTAGTTTTTTTTTTCTAATTTATTTTTGCTTATTTTGATAGTTAGGACAATTTTCTTTACTTAAATTTTTTTTTTCATTGTCCAATTCGATGCTTGATCTTTCCCTCTTTGTCTTTGCAGTAATTCATAGTATATACCACGTAGATCAAGAAATACACCTGTGAAGACAAGGATCGTGAACGACCTTCTAAAGACAACACCACCTGAGCATCCAGTTTGCAAAACTCTAGAAAAAAAGATGGCTGAAGATGAGAATGATAGATTGGGTGTTAGTGACTTCTTGGGAAAACAACCTCGAGGGTACCAATCTGGAATCAAAGTACCCCAGTTCCAAGCCACTAATTTTGAGATTAAGCAAACAATGCTCAAGATGTTGGAACTTATTGGACAATTTAGGGGATGCAATAACCAGGATCCCAATCGACATCTGGTCGAATTCCTTGATGTGTGTGACTCTTTTAAGCAGAATGGAGTTCCGAGTGATGTCATTCGTCTATGGCTCTTTCCTTATTCTTTACAAGGGAAGGCTAAAGAATGGCTCACCAACTTGGAAGAAGGAAGCATCTCATCATGGGATGACTTAGAAGAGAAGTTTCGATCCAGATTCTTTCCTCATAACAGGATAGTGGATGCCAGAACCAAATTGATGAATTTTAGCCAACAATTTGATGAACACTTGTATGAAGATTGGGAAAGATTCAAGCTGCTGGTCAGACAAAGCCTAAGACAAATCAAGAGAAGTGGGTCCTACTTAAAATCTTTAGTAGTCGGTTGACACTTGAATCAAAATCGGAATTAAATGCCGTTACTAATGGAGGAGTTAGCAAGCAACCGGTGAACCATGTTTGGAGTTGCTTGGACGACTTGGCTACTGATTATATTCAGAATAGTAATGAACGGAGACAAGTGAAGTCTGTAGAAAAAGTTGCTGATGACTCTTCTTCACAAGTAATAGCTATGCTCAATACTCTCAACAAAAGATTTGACCACTTAGAAGCTCAAGTTGACAGGTCCAATAGAGGACAACTAGGGGTTAATGCCATATATACCCCATGCGATTATTGTGGAGATAGACATGCTTCTGAACAATGCCCTACCTTTCAACAAGTAGAGCCAGTGAACTATGCTGGAAATTTTCAGGGTACTAATCAGAACAATCCTTATGCCAATACTTACAACCCAGGATTAAGGAATCACCCTAACTTGTCTTGGAAACATGGTTCAACACATGATCGAGTGTCAACTTCTAGTGTAAGGCAAGTTTCACCTCCTGGATTTTCTCAAGTGGAAAGGCAACATATCCCTAACCAAGTGCCCAAGGTTGATTTAGAGGAAATGATAGCTAAGCTCATGTCTTCTCAGATAAAAAGTACACAAGAGCAAGCTAACATAAATGCAAGAGTGGACGCGGCCCTCAGGAATCTTGAGGTGCAAGTAGGACAGATCCCAACTGCTGTTAATGCACTACAACAAGAAGGACTACCAAGTAATCCTATATCTAATCCTCGTGAAGATTGCAAGCAGGAGTGCAAGGCGATTACTTTAAGGAATGGCAAACAATTATCAGAGATACCTCCTTCTACATCAAAGTCTAAATTGAAAGAAGAGGTTGATCAAACAATTGAGATACATTCAGATTGTGAAACTAGAAAAAGAAAGGGTAAGATAGATGAGCGTCCTAAGGTGGTGCCATCCCTTCCTTTCCCGCATGTGTTTAGAAAGAAGGTTGAAGATCAACAATATTCCAAGTTTTTAGAAATTTTTAAGCAACTTCATATCAATATTCCATTCTTTGAGGCACTGGAGCAGGTGCCGAAGTATGCCAAGTTCCTTAAAGATATGCTCTGTAAGAAGAAGCGCCCTACTGAATATGCAACTGTGGCACTAACCAAGGAGACTAGTAGTATCATCAACCCACAAAGTCCCCTTCAGTGTAAGGATCCTAGCTCTTTTTCTATTCCATGCTCGATTGGTGAGAATTTTGAAAGTTGTGCATTATGTGATTTGGGATCTGCGATGAACCTTATGCCCTTATCTACTTTCAAGAAGCTTCATCTAGGAGAGGCCAATTCTACAATTGTTACACTTCAATTAGCTGATAGAAGTCTTTCTCATCCATATGGCATTATTGAGGAGGTACTTGTTAGAGTTGGATCGTTTGTTTATCCTGTCGACTTCATAATTCTTGACATGAAAGAGGATAAAGAGATTCCATTAATTTTTGGAAGACCATTAATGGCCACATCCAGAGCATTGGTAGATGTAGAAAAGGGGACAATAGCTTTACGGCTTGGCAATGAGCAAATTACATTTAGTATGGATAAAGCAACAAAGTATTCAAATAGAAAGAATCCATGTGAAAAGGTTTCTGTAACAGATGAGGTCAATTATAATGAACTAGATCTTTCTGCCAACAAAACCCCCCATTTAAGGTGGAAATAACCATTGATTATGGAAGAATGGAAATTTTAAGACTGATGCTCAGGAGCTTAATCGCCAATTAGGAGGTGATGTAGAGAGGCTTAAGATCTCTACTGATTGGTTAGAACCACCTTGATGATCTGAGAAAGTCCGACTGTGGACTATAAAACAAGCACTTGTTGGGAGGCAACCCAATAATTTTATTTTCATTTATTGTTATTTTTTGTTCTGTCTATTATTCAAGTTTGCAAAGCCTCGCTTGTGGTTCCAAGCCATTGCTCTCACTCACTCTTCTCTTTTTGGAAGATGGTGCATCATTAAAGGATCTAAGGAAGACCTCCAAATCATAGTTAGAAAATTAAATCAAGGGAGTAATAGTTCCTTTCTCTTTTATTTCCTTTATGTAACATTGAGGACAATGTTTGATCTAAGTGTAGGGGATGATCTAAGAAATTTAAGGGTTTAAGATTTTTTTTTTAATAACTTGAATAATTTGGAAAGAAAATAGGCATTTTGCTTTGATTTTGAGACTACGGGGACTTAAATAAGTATATCTTAGGAGCTAGTTGCATTAAGGGAAGTTGATTGCATGTACTGAAATTTATGTGATGATGCATTGTTTAGCTTGATTAAGTTGAGTAAGATGGTATAACCCTATTGGAAGGAATTTTGAGCTTGAACATTCAATTCTAGTGTGATTTTTCACTTGTTTGAACTTACTCTTCAGAATTTGTCTTAATTCTTTTCACAACTACCTTACACATGTGAAATTCTTTAATATGATTGAGGCATTCATATTGCTAGCCAGCTAGACCAAATGGCTGACCATTTAACATATACATCCTTTGTTACCCCTTTCAGCCTACTGGTTTTTTCTTCCATCTATTATTCATCACATAACACCTTTCATACATGAATGCATTAATTATTTTATTTTAACCCACCCTACTTGGAGTATTATCATTAATAAATAGCATTATGCAGTATTGTATCCTTATGATCATGTAAAACGCATGCTAGTAGTTAGGGTGTGAAAAAAAAACAGAGAGAAAGAAAGCAAAAGAAAATTTCAAAAAAAGGGAAAAATGAAAAAAAAGGGAAAAATTTTTGCAAAAGAAAAAAAAAAGGACTCTTACACCCCAATTACTTGATAGGAAACTCATTTATGAATAAATATTGCATATATTTTTGTACTCCAAGTTATTTTACATCAATCCTTCCCATTAATTTCATGCACTCTTGAGAAATTATTTTCATACCCTATGCATTACAAGCTACAAAGTCCTCTTGATTATTGAATGCACATGTAACCGGTGGTAGGGAACTAGAACTACTACAAGCCTATGGTAAAGTAACTGAGCAAGTGAACTGAGTGAAAAAGAACCCCAATGCTAGTAAGTTGAGTGATACACTTTATCTCCTTGAGTGACTATCTTGCTTGAATTCAGCCTTATTAAGCTTTGTATCTTAATGAGTTTCTTTATATGTGATTGATGACTTGGATTGTAGACTTAGTTCCTAAGCTATGTCTACTTTAATCTTTGAAGTCTCTTAGTCAATTCAATTTGTCTCTCTTCTTAACTCCTCTCTCTTCTAGATTAATTTTTGCCCAGGAGTGCAAAAGTCTAAGTGTGGAGGAATTTGATAAGTATATATTTTATAATTAAATAGGTTAGATATTGAAATATATTTAGTCAAATTTGTGAATATCTTATACCAGTTTAATTAAATTTTGATATGTTTCCTCCTCTTCAGTTAGTTATGGGATAAAAATGAATCTTTGTGCAAAATCTACTCAATTTATTGTTTATTTTGCAGAAAATATTTTAAACATAAAGGGGGAGTTAGTAAAGAATATATATATATATATATATATATATATATATCTATCTTGTGAAGAGGCGTGAAGAGTGGAGATGAGAAGCAGCCGTGGGTCCCGTTGAAGAATGAAGGAATAAGTCAATTGCAATTGTAATAATATAATATAATATATTATATTGGAGGTATATGGATACACATGGATAAGAGGCGGTGATCCAAGGGAGAAAAAAGGCACAACTATTATAAATAGGAACTGGGAGAGCAGCGAGTAGAGAGAGCAGTGTTGAATCAAATCACTGTGACGGCAGCGAGGAATTGGGACGAACAGGATTGAACGTAGCGAGCAGCCAGTGGGATAGCAGCGAAGCATTCATCTGGTTCTTAATTCTTTTTCTAGCGACAGTAACGAAAGAAAGAAGGATTATACACTGTTTTGCTCTCTGCTCTTCATCTTTTGTTCTTCTGTTATTTCATTCTGAATATTTATCTTTCACATTATGGATTTGATTTTAGCCATGTGTGGCTAGTTTTCTTTTGACTTAGAGTAGCTATGAATTTACTTCTGGATTAGACTTTATTTTCATTTAATTAATTATGCTTGATGTTAATTTTGGTTACTTAGTCCTGTTTTAATATATCTATTTAATGTTTGGCTACCGTTAAATATGAGTTTAAGCATTAAGGTCAGCCTTGATAAAGGAAATCTTAGTTAGGCTCTAGGATTGAGTAATATGGGATTAGATTTTTATCTGATTTGCGAGTAGGATAGAAATATACCTAGGAGCCCCATATAATTGATGAAAAGTGAAATCAATTTATCCTCTTAAGTATTTGGATTAGACATAACCTTATTATTTAAGAGAGGGTTATAAGTGGATCAAAAGACACTTTTAGCTATAAATACTCTAGATTAACTAAATTAACATTGAGACTAATTAGTTAAATAAAAGTAAAAGTCTATGAAACTAGTAAGCAATTAGTAACTCTAGGTTGTCTTTAATATTGAATTTTTTCTGCCTTTATTCGTTTTATCTGATCAACCATAATTCAACTTGTTTAACTCAATTGAAAATAGGAACTTTAATGCCTAAACACTATTTTATATGATTCTCCGTGGGAACGATACTCTGTACTTACTCTTTATTACTTGATAGACACGTGCACTTGCATTATTCACAATTTGTGTGCATCAAAACCTTAACTGAAGTTCTCTCTGACTCAGTAACTGGCGGATTAGGCATGGGGCATTTAGGAAACAAAGAGTTCTTCAAAGTTGAAAAACAGGTAGTTCTCGGTGCAAGTAGAGCTACTTTGCAGGATTTTCTTGGTCATTGCGGTCTCAACTAAATTCCTAGTTATGACAGACAGTTAAAATCTATTAGCTGCTTGTTTGGTAAGGCGTTGGTGGGGAGTAGCTTACAAGTGTGATAGTTCAGTTTGTAAATTTGAGAGCCCACCTTTTAGCCAATTTGATTTATGGGTGAAAAGCTATTTTTTTAAGTATGATTATAAAAGTATCTAAAACTTATTTATAACTTATGTTGTTCTTATGCTTCTCTCTATATATTTTTTATGCTTTCCAATTAGTTTTTACTTATTTATTTTTAATATTTTCTTAAGTAAAAATAATTTTTAAGTTTTTATAATATTTTTAATATTATTTTTATTATATATATAAAAATTATGTAGAGTATATCATCCAATTAATTATGTAATATTATTTGGTTCAAAATTTTTTATATTACTATGATTTCTAATTTAAATATATTTTATTCATTAATTATAACTTTTTCCTATTATAATAATTTAAAATTATTATATTTTATAAATTCATTTTTAATCATTTTTTATTATTTAATAAAGGCCATACCTATTTTGGTCATTGTACAAACTAAACTTACTTTTTTTTATCATAATCTAAATAACTTTTTTACTTTACAAACTAACTTTTACCAAAATCAATCTAAATATAAATCACATTATACAATCTAACTTTTTTAAAAGTTAAATTAAAAATAAGTTATTTTTTTTACAGCTAATCCAAATAGACCCTAGGATTATCATGAGATGGGAAAACGCAATAGAACAGGAAACTCATATTTAGTAGATAATTATGTGATATTATGCTATCACAAGTACTTGCAGATTTCTGGTATACAGTATCAGCATTTAGTTATTAAGTAATTCTTAATATATAAAAGGTCCATTTGGACTAGTAATAGAAAAAATAGTTTATTGTCAATTTGACTTTTGAGAAAGTTAGATTGGGTAAAAGTCAAATTAGGTAAAGCGAATTGTGTTTTGATTGAATTTTATAAAAGTTAGTTTATAAAAGTTAGATCAGATAAAAAGTTATTTGGATTATGATTGAATAAAAATAAATTTAGTTTGTAAAATTATCAAAATAGGTATGAGTTTTATTAGATAATAAAAAATAATAAAAAAATGAATTTACATAATACAATGAACTTAAATTAGCAAGTGTAGTTTGTAAAATTATTAAAATGAGTATGAATTTTATTAAATAATAAAAATCATTAAAAAAAATGAATCAATATTCAATGTTTAATGCATACATAAAAACTCTTCCAGTAAGCTACCTCAAAAAATAGCTTATCATTGGCTTTACACTGAAATTACTATTCACAAGCCATCATGAGGAATGTGTGGCTTGCAAAAAAAAAAGTTCTCGGGCTTTGTGTCTTATGGCTCATTTAAATGACTGTTTTAATAAATTTTGGGATCCGTACAACATTGGAGATTATATTTATATAATCTCGTAAAATTTTTATTTCTTGACTTTCTTTTCTCTGTTTTAAATATCTAGATTTTAAGTCTGGTAGAAAAAAGGGGTTTGAGATCTCTTTCTTCCCTTTCTTTTTATAAATTAGAGAAACCTATTTTTAAAATTATTCCATATCTTTAGGAGTTTCTTTTAAACCACCTTTTATTTTTTTATGAGCTATTACATTCACTACCTTTAATTATTCAATATAATCTTATAAAATTTTTATTTTGTATTTTTTAATCTATTTTAACGTTGAATTTTTTTTAAGATTATTTTTAAATTATTCCATATCCTATGAAGTTTCTTTTAAGAATAAAATCTCATAAACTCTTTTTTTTTTTCCAAATCTTGATACCTTTTTTTATTATTCAATATAATATAATTGCATAAAATTTTTATTTCACGTTTCTTTCTCTATTTTAAATACATGATAATAATTATTATTGAAAATATATAATTAGCTTTTCAGAACTTTTTAACATAAAATTTCATTGTATAACAATTAAAAACAATCTACCTTGGCTTGAAGACAGAAGGGAGACGGAGAGGGGAGTAGAGATTATAAAAAATAAAATGGTTCCATTTAAACCATGGCCCTTCACGCTGCTCGGGGATGGGAAGAACAGAAAAGGGTGAAGCGGTGAATTCAGAGTGGCAGTGATGCAGAACTGTAGGAGTCTGAATCGCAGGCCGAGAAGCATAAAGAGGGAGAAGAGGCCAAGAACTCTAGATGTGAGAGAATCTATTTCCATTTTCAGTCGGTCCTTAATGCTTGGAGAGGTAAGGTCCTTTCAAATTCAAAATTCAAAATTCAAAATTATTTCTCCCCTCCCTCAAGCATCAAACCCGATAGAAAGACTCCAGAAGGATGTGATCAAATTTCTCTCCCTTACATTCTCATCTCTCTAATCCTAGGTAGAAGCTGGCTTTATCAGTTTTATAAATGAACGGGAAAATAGCTTTGTCAGGCAAGGATGCGAGCGTGGAGAGGAACCAGTGAGGCAGAGAAAGAAGGCACCCTTGAAGCGAGATAAGTCCTTGTATCAAGCTTTCTCTGAATAACTCTCTCTCTCACTCCACTGAATCTTCTATCCCGAATGCAACATAGATTTTTTAGGAAGCTTGACCAAGAAAGCATGCATCAAAATATGTTTTCTTATGGGCAATTCAAATTTTTTGTCGTTCAGTTCTGGATTCTCTTATGGGCAACTTTTTTTGTGGGAGTAATTCATTGGTGGTGAGTCTGGAAATTAAACTTTTGGACACGAATATTTTCTCATTTGGTTTATATGCTTCTCCCTCCCTCTCTGCATTTCAGTTTCCTTTTATTCTTTGGCAGCTTTTCATTTTGCTTGCTTACCCATGGCCATCAACATTTCTTGAAATTTCAATCATCTTTATCTTTGGCTTGAACTACCACATTCTTACTGCGTTTTCTTTTCTTTTCTTCTCTCTCTGTTTTTTGTAAAATCGTACTTTGTTAACTTCATTGATCTCACAAGATTCTGGCAACTTGGCGAAGTATTGCCTTTTCTTTAGAGCATTTGTGCTTGCTCTCACAAGATTCTAAGCAACTAAATAATCAGCATAATCATGTAAAAGCTATTCTTCTAGATAAGTATATGATGATTATGTATCTTGATCATTGTCAAGTGCTTAAGACCGGAAATTTTCCAACACAGGCAAATGAATTTTCTGATGTGGAATATACTTTGTTTCAGACTAATGCTTATGTAAAGGTGGAGGCAGCAATTGCTGGAAAATTTTCAACACAGGCAAATGGAGGTAGCAAAAGCTTGTGTCATGTTTCTCTATCAAATCTGGCTTTAGTTTGGTGGCAATATATTTGGAATCTGCTCAGCCTTCAATCTACGGTAAAGTGCTTATCCTTTACCAACCTTTTTATTTCATCACATTCTGAATTCATTCATCTAGAAATCTCAGATTTGCTGATATATAGAAATTTTTTGACATGGCTAAATAAAGGCAGCAAAGTACAGCTAAATTGATCATTCATTTTCTTGCTTACAAATTCATCATTTTGAAATTTTTGACTTGTCATATCAGAGCTTCATGTTCATGTTGCAGAGATGTTGGCAAAGTGATGAGCTTTTTTTAATATTTGGATTAGATATTTACTCTACTAATGACATATATGACAGCATGTGCATGATTTCTTTTGACTTGGATGCAGGTGACTCTCCTTTGTTTCAAAAAGAATGCAAGTGGTTTGTATGACCATAATTAGATCTTTCTGTATGAAAGAAATCCTATCATAGATAACTTTAGTTTTGGAAATTGCTACTTTGTGCGTGTATTCGGTTTTCATGTGTGTTTTTGTTTTCATCTTGCTGGTCACTCTTTTTTGCACTTCTGCATTCAAAGAATTGGTTTTGTGGTTTTCTTGGATCTTCAAAGTTGCAATGTAGAGTGTAGATTCTCACTTGCTTCACTATTTGGGGTATGTTGAAGTTGTGTAAGGAGGATGATGCAAAGGAAACTAGTGTGCAGGGTAAGAAAATATTTAAATATCATCTTTAGTTGCTTGAAGATTAAATCCTAAGTTCAAAATAAGCTTTGAACTAATTGTACTTTATTCCTCATTTATTTTTGAATCTAAGCCACAATAATTTCATATTTAATATATGAATGTACTGAATATTTAATTTATTTGCATATACTCCTTTTTTTTTTTTATTATAATCCTTGCGTGTACTTTATTTGTAGATAGTGATTTATAGTTTCACTCTCGAGCATTTAAAACATACAAATAGGATTTTTTGCTCATGCCAAGCCTATCCACAAGGGTTAAATCTCATTACCTTCTTTTGCATAGGATGTTCTTATTGCATCTTCCTTTTATTTTTGCAGAAACTCCGCCTTCTTTCATTAGTTTTATGGTTGTCACTGTCATTTTTTTACATAATGTGAGAACTTCTTTTCTCCTTGAGAAACTTGTGTTTAATGCATGCATGCTCCGTAAGAAAACATCTGAAATGCTTACCGACAAAATTGTGTATATTTTCCTGTGCACAGTGCTGCAAGAACAAATGGAAGTAGAAAGCATAGAAGATCTGTGGTGAGACGAGTTGATAGAGGACATTGAACAAAAGGTTGTGGTTGAGGGAATCGGAATATATAGGAAAGAATTGATTGGAAATACTGTTTGCTGAAACACGATTATGTGATTTTTCTTTACCTTTACTTTCAATTTCAATTAATTTTGTTGTGTGGGATTTTTCTTGAGTGATTGCGTTTATAATGTGGGGGTATAACCGTGCCAATATGTTGCTTTTTAAATTAAGTCCAAATGTCCGATCTTCACTAGCCATAAGAGTAATGAGCAGCGATGCTATAATCTAACATAATGCAAGATTATTTGTTTTTACATCTTGGTAGGGACTGTGGTTTCTATTTAATGATATGCATTGTTTGAAATTGATGACTGTTTAAAATAAAATTGGAATTGAATATTTGAACAATTTTTTCTTTGGTGAAATGTTGGTTGAACAACTTACATTGATGTGAATTTCTAGCTAACTGAGACTTATACTTGAATATGCTTGTATTCTATTGCTCGTTTGATTTGAGTTTCCTTCTCCAAGTCTTCATTATTGTGAAGAGTTAAAAATAATTTCACATATGCACCTACTTTTACTCTAAGAGTATTTGGGCTTGTGACGTAATTTTTTTTTTTTCCACTTTATGTGAATTAGTTGTACTAATTTCAAATAAAAAATAGTATACTCCGCGTATTGCGCGGGGTAATATATGCTACTTTACATAATACAATTGATTTAAATTATTTTAATATGAAGAATCAAACTTTCATGACTGAAATATATTTTAAAACATTAGAGATATCATAAAAAATTATTGTAAATGTAAAGTGAAACATAATTTCAATGGATGAAATATTTTTAAATTAAAATTCATAGTAATGTGACAAGCTTGAAACCATTGGTGCCGAATTCACAAACCACTAGAAGGTTGTGTAGTTATTTTTTTGTTTGATTCAATGAAAAGGAGTTTCTCATTACTCAAAAGATATACACAAGCTTCAAAAGGCCAAAAGAATTACAAGAAGTTGGGAAACCAAAAGTGAGATTCAACCTATATCTGGGTGACTAAACTTTTCATTAACAAAAACAATATAATGAGTTAAGGTAATAGCTTCATTAACTACAGAGCGTTTCTTGTCCCTGTAATGGTTTGGGGAACGATGAAAAGAGCAATGTCAGAGGAGATAAACAATTGAAAAGAATGAGGACAGGGGATGCTCAGTTTTTTCAATCCCACTTTCTCCTCCTCTTTCATTAAAGCACTCATCATAACATCCAAAACAACAGTCTCTGCCTAATAGTTCAAAGAGGTAAGAAAAACGATATTGACACAAGTTTTAGACTTCCAATCAATTGCCTGAAGTTCTACGATGAAGCTCTTTTTCTTTAATTAAAAAAAAAAAACCAAATCCGGCCAATATCGTATGTATTGGCTAAACTTTTGAAACCAAAGATGTCACAGAGGAACAATACCAACGACACAGATTAGACAAGAACAGGGAACCAAAAACATTAAACAACTTAGCAAAGGCACAGATGAACAACACAAACAACTCCACATGGAAGGAACAATCAGATCGCATTGAAACTTTAGGGACTCCAATAGAAAAAGCAAGAGAAACAAATTTTCTGCCAACCTGTACTAGATCGGCGACAATGAAGGTTGATGAAGGTAGATCGGAGAGTGTATTCCACTGGGAGGCCAAGATCTCCTTGCACAACTTACATGTAAAGCTCAGACGGCAAGTACCTCAGCTGGGAGACGGTGACTGCAGATCAGACAAGGGAAAAGGTTTGAAGTGGCAATGAAAGAGTAACAGAAGGAGATGACCCTACGCCAAACCTAACGGGAGATGGAGCTCACAGCAGGGAGCAAACAGAACTGATGGCGGAGACACAACGGAGCTAACGGTTAGGAGTTAGGACACAACGGAGCTGTGATGTCCAGCAGCAGAGAAGAATGAGTGTGGGAGAAAACGAGAGCTTTAAGTGAACAATGAGAGAATAACGAGGGACAAGTGAGAGAAAAATGACGTGACAAGTAATTATTATTCCAACGGTCCACCAACCATAAGCACGATTTAAGTTCAAAAAGCATCTCAGATGAGCAAAAAAAAAGTCGCGCTTTCAATCCCACTTTTAGCTCATAAGTAAGATAGGCAAAAGCTCATCGAAACACGCTCCAATTTTTCAAGCGGACCTCAGCTGAAAATAAGTAACTTATGGAGAGCCAAATAGGCTCAAAATCTGTTGCTTTGTTCACCTTATATTGGAATTTTACCACCGTACAAAAAGAAAATCAGTTGAATTCCCCATCTGATGTGTTGTGAAAACCGTTATTTCATTTTAAACTTTTCAAATTTTAACAACTCCACCGTCTTGTTCCGCTTCCCACAGATTAGATTATATCTCTTTGATGGTAAAGATTGGAGTATTGTTTGAATGAAATCCATCAAGGCCTTGAGAAACAACGATAACATAATTAGTATTAAGGTCACCAGCCAAGTCATTGTTTTATGCCTTTTTCTAATATTCGTGTTCCCAAGGAAGCTTGAGAGTGCTTCTAATAAGAAGAGGAATTCATTCCCAAATAAAATGCAATTCTCAGAGTCATGGTGGAATACCAGAATCAATAAATGATAGTACAAACATGTACCCACCGGTTGACTTAGTCGAATGGGAATTTAGGCAAATTCTCAATGAATTTTCTTAAAGCTATAAATGAAAAATATAACAGGAGTTGCTAAATCGTTTTAAACAACTAATTACTCTATATCTGTCTATATTTATAAAATTGTAATCAAATTGTATTGTATATAAAATAATAAAGTATATTATATATAATATATTATATATTTATCTATCTATATAATAAATAATAAATTCTATTTAATTATTATTAATTATTAGAATATAAGAATATCACCACTTCATTATTAATACTATAGTCTTGAATTCTGCTAGAATTGCAAGTATATATGTACTTAGTTGAATGCTTTGAATATCTCATTTGTAACGGAGTTTAATAGCGAAGCTGGAATCAATAAAATATTATTTTTAAAATAAAGTTCTTCTGGCAAACGATTTATGCAAGAAAAGTGCTTGAAGATGAAGAGCAGATGAAGTAAGAAAATGACACAGCATATAAAAATCTGGACACAAATTGAAAGTTTAATGAAGAAGGCAATCAGGTTTTTACTATCCGTAATGATAACACCAGTAAGCTATCTACAGCAGTGATGCCATTTAAGGCCTTGACACCCTAATGCAATCCCACACAACTGGAATTTTACTTAAGAAAGAAGGGAAGCTATTGCTTACAGTATCTGCTCAAAAACTCATCTTTTAAAAGAACATATACTGCAAGACCAATAGAAACTTAGAATGTGAAGAATATAGGTTTTCAGCAGCATTGAAAGCATGTCATCTTCTTGCAATCTATTTCATGGGAGTTGTATTTCTGAATGAACACTGAGCAGTTGGAGGTCTGTCTTGCTCTATCATGATATAGCTTCAAGCAAGGGATATGCTATCTTGCTCCTGATGTTAATGGAAAAGGAGGGGGCCTTCATTAGAAATGGGACAATATGAGGAGAAGAGTCTCTTATGTTCACTGGACACAATATGAGAGCCTGTCAAACAAAAGAAAAGTAAATCAGTTTCTGTTTGCTCAATGCCCTTAAGATTTTTTTCATTGGGATTTCAAATTGCATGGAACTCATGGATTCATGATATACTCCTCCAGTCCTAAATATAAGACTCTTATACACACTAGTATAAGGGTCTTATATTTAGGACCGGAGGAGTATTTTGTTTTTATAACTAACAAGTAAACATAACTTTTTGAAAGATCTGGGATGCAGGGACATGCAAGAAAAATCTTATGCTTCAACACTAGTAGTATCATGTTTATGTATTGGACTTATCCCTTTGGCATTACCCAAAAGAATAATAAAAAGAAGTATAAAGTGCATGACTAAAAGATTTGAAATAAAACAGGGGGAAAAAATACTGACATTAAGTGTATATTATAACTTTTGTAATTCTGACACAAGTGTAGATAAGGCAGGTGAAATACCGTCAGTTAGTTAACAAACTAGCCACTATTAATTCCTCATTTCCCTGCCTATAAGTGTACCCCAATATATAAACATCACACGAGTGTACCAAGATTGAATAGAATTGCAATTCTCAGTCTCTGTCTCGTACCATTGTTCTCTCTTCTATCTTCTAATTTCCTCATCTCTCCCCTGCTCTTCCTTCATTTCAACTCTTTCCCTCTTTCTTATACTCCCAATATTACAGAAGTATGACAGTTACAGTGTACCTTTGTGAAGCTGGTACAATTGGTGCTCGATACAATCATCAAATGCTCACTTTCAGACAATGTTCTGTCAATATGACCATCTGAAAAGCTGTGTTAGACATTCTGTATGATAGACAGTATGTTTGAAGTATAATTGGTAATCGGCAAGTAAAAGATCAATGTAACCTGAATAAGAACATGCTCTACACACTAGAGTTTAGTCTGATCAGGCTCTGGCGTTTGGCGTTGTTGCAGCATTAAACCTGCTCATCTCAACTGTCAAATTCAATAGCAACGGAAAGCAGGTTAGTTTGGGCCAATTCCATCAACCAAAGCTCATGAACCACATCATAATCACCCTTTTTATTATATAGTTGAGTCAAATTGAGTTTGGTTAAAAGGAATTCACAATACGTAAGGACTAAATCTCTTTAACAAATTCTAAATTGTTCTTAAATTTAAACAAGAATTAGAATTACATTCTTTATCTGCTTTTAGCAAAATTTTTTTTAAAAAGTTCATATTTCGACGCATGAAGATAATAATAAGTAAATCATATTATTTCTTTTTATTCAATTTTAAATCGGACTTCTCTAATGCATGATATGGGACCTACTGTTTCCTAATTAAAATTTAAAACTGCATGATTTTTTTGGGATAATCCCATTTAAATCAAACTAAAATACTAAAATTTGAAATTACGCCTACACTTTGAACAAATCCCGAATCAGGCCAAGAGGTCAAATTAGTAATTTACAGATATTGTTAAAAGTCAAGAATACCTTCTATAATTATATTATGTGTTGTTATCTTTATATTTTTCTTCCTCACAAATTCTTTTCCTGAAAATTTTTTTGTCATATTTTCCTAAAATTTGAAAATAGTAAATTTTTAGTAAATGACATGAAATTACAATATAGTCCTTGATTCACATTAATAATTACACCAACACCATCATCAATGTAATAGTGTAGGTAATGATAGATTTTAATTTTGGATGAGTTTAATTTCTACTTAGTTTTAATATTGATCCATCCTTTATATATTTTATACACACGTACAATTTTTTTATTAAACTCGTATATTTTTTTTAATAGAATACACCTACATTTTAACAGTGAACAACTAATTCAGACAACAAACTTTTTACAGATTTTGAATCAAGGACAGTGTTATAATGTATTATTTTCATGTTTTAAGAAAAAAATTTATAAGGGAGAAAAATATATAAGTATCAACTCATATTTTAATTATGGAGGGCATTTTAGTCTTTTAACAACATTCATAATTTTGAATTTCTATTTCAAAGGGATTTAAAAAGGATTCTTCCTTTTTTTGGGGAGGGGGAGCTGCGTATTTAGAGAAATTTTGAGAATTTAACGCAGCTTTGCAGCTTTGGTATCATTGATATATACAAAAATGAAAATTTCAAATAAATAAGGAAGAATCCCACAAAAAGAAGTTTCAAGTTACAAAATTCTAAATTACGTTTGGTTCAAATACTTCAATAGGTCTTGACAATTCTAGATTTGCAAATAATAATACATTTTTTAGGGAATTCTTTTTTTGGGATTCAGTAATTTCAAGTTTCTTTTTGTGGGATTTTCCCGGTAAACAAGTAAATCTATAAATAAATTGGTGCAAAAATAAAGACACATTTTTATGATTTGAAATTCTAACAAAATATGCATGACTATAGAAAAGTTGAGTAAATTTGAGTTTGGCTAATAACTAAGGATTTCACATCGTAATTCAACAAGATTGTATACAGAAAGTAAATGATATAATTTCCTTTTCATCAGATTTTAAAATGATCTTTTCTTCTTAGTGCATGGTATGAAACCAACTACTGCCATATTTATTAGACTTATGTATGACAGACAAAAAATAAGCTACTCGCGTTAAGAAATGTTCATTTTTGGTAGTCTGAGCTATTAATTGTATTTACAAATATGGGAAAAATATTTTACATTAAATCTGAAAAAAAAAAAAACATATTCTTTGAAATCTATAACAAGAATGATTAATGAATTATGAATAATTTGGCACATTCTTTAGATACCCTTCCTTAGATGAACCTACATCTACATTTTGTGCAGCACATTGCTTGCCGCCCAAACACCCCCGGGGGGGGAGGTGGGGGACATAGCATCGAACACCACACTGTTCGTAGGATTGCTCGGCAACACTACAATGTGCAGCATTTGCACAACAGACAAAGAAAGCTTTTAGTTTTTAAGATTTGAAATTCAAATAATCAAGCAGACATTAAATCTAAAGAGACATGGCCAAAAGAAAGAAATATATGTGCATGATTTGAAATTTTAACGAGGAGTAAATATATACCTAATGAGTGAACGGATAGAACGAAAGCTGATGCCTTCACGAGAGAGAAGCCCACTTAAAGATTCGGCTGCATCCTCTTCAATGCTAACAAAAGGGATGTGAGAAATCGTTGCCCAAAATTTTCCTTTACGCTTTTGGATCTGCTTTTTTAGTAAGGGACAGCCCACAATCAGTAGTTGACAAAGGGAACTAGGCAAGCCCTCCTTTGGAAAGTATTGGAGTTGAGGACAGCCACAAAATCTCAAGATTTCCAAAGAGGATAAGTGGCAAAGACCTTTGTGTTGCAACGATCTAAGATTTCGGCAGTTATAGAAACTAAGGCAAGTTAGAGTAGGTGGAAGTAGTCCAATATCGGGAAGAGACTCATCATCTGCATCTCCAACCCCAAAGTATTCTAGCGAAGTAGAGCTACTTAGATGCCATCCCATACGAGAGGCTGTGAGTTTTGGGCACCCCAAGACCTCAAGATATATGAGATTTGATGGGAAACCTCCCTCTGGAAATGATTCCACTTGTGGGCAGCATTTTATTAAAAGACATGTGAGGGAGGGAAAGAGAATGTGCATCTTTTCTGGGAGTGATTTCAAATTCTCCAATTGTTCAATGCAACAAAATTCTAGATTGGGAGCCGAAAACCCTCCTTCAGGAAAATATACAAATCTAGGACACATTCGTAAGTACAAGCTTGTAAGAGAAAAATGTTGCCCCTTTGAAACATATATCATTTCAAGATTATTACAATCAACCAACTTCAATGATTGAAGCTTCGGGAATAAGTCTAGTGGAAAAGACCTAAGAGAGTCACAGCTTCCTCTTATCTCCATTTCAAGAATGAAGTTATGATGATAGCATAATGGGAATTCTAGGCGGGGGCAATGAGAAAACGTCAACTCTTCAAGGCTACAATTGGAAATTATATTCTCAATTTTGTCAACTGCTAATAAGTTTCCAAAGCGTCCAGAAATGTCAAGGACTTTTAGGGTTGATGGAAGACAATCCAACTGCTCATTTCCGCAATCTCTTAGAACCAATTTATCAAGAGATGGAGCCCGTGGAATTGAAGATGAAAGCTTCTCACAATTGTAAATTACTAGCGTCGTTAGAGAAGGAAGTTGTTGAGGAAGTTGCCCTTTCAATTTGGGACAATTTTTTATACTCAACTCTTGAAGATGAGGGAAAGTAAGAGACAAAATTTCACATTTCCATTCTTCCCAACCCTTCATATCTCCAAACCTTAAGATTTCTAGGGATGAAGCATTAGAGCTATTTCCACAAAATTCTGGACCAATAGTTACTATACTATGAAACCCTATAATTGACAATGATTTGAGAGATGGTAAGAGGCCAATTGATGGCAAGGATATACAGTATTTGCAATGCCTTAGCTCTAGGGACAGTAAATTAGACAACGAATGATCACCAAGCCAATTAGGAAACTCAATACCACCATAGTTTCCAACTGATAGCTTTTTTAAATTTTTATGGGGTTGGAAGTTCTCTAGCACATCCTTGTCATGCAGTGACTTCTCTTTGTCTATGCACCATTCTAACGTCAACTCCTTTAGGTTTATCTTGCTTCCCAAATTGATTGCATGAGCTGCTGAAGGAGAAAATACATTCTGCAATTCCGAGATGGAAATTGATCCATGAAGATTAAGTCCTCCTAAATGTTTGATGTTGGTCTCTCCAGATTTGTCCATAATAAATGATGATAGCAGTTGAAGATTTTTCAATTTATCGAATTGCTTCGGCATCTCTCTTACTTGAGTTTCACGAAAATCAAGGTGACGGAGATTCACAAGTTTATGGAGATCCATTGGCAACATTTCCAAACGATGACAACGCCACAACTTTAGTGTTTGCAAATGATGAAGTTGACATATTGAATCGGGCAATTTCATAATTTTAATTCCTGATAAGTCCAGATAACGTAGATGTTTGAGATTTCCCACTGACTCAGGCAAGTGCTTGATGAAATGATCTGATAAAGATAAAACTCGCATGCAAATAAACTTGGATGGCAAATCATGAATAATCCTGTTGGATATGAGGTGGAGATTAGAGTCAGAAGCATAGCTTGTGCTACGATGACCTTGTATAGAAAAAGGCAAGAATGTGCGCAATCTATCAGCCTGGTATATAACCTCAAATCGTTTAGATAGATCAACATGATTTCTCAAAAATGAAATATGGCGGGTCATTTTTGTCAAATTATTTACACCATCCACCTCCAACCTATGGCAAAACTTTCCATATTCAACTTTTGCCATATCATTAATAAGATCATGCATGACGAAACGAGTGTCATCTACTGGTGATCGTTGAAAAAGTGACCTCAATAACAGGTCATGAAAGAATTGTTCTCCTACTTCTCTCCCATCTTTGCTTTGATGAGCACATGTCAGAAAATTTTCTGCCATCCACAGCTGAATTAAATACTCCTTATCAAAATCATAATCTTTGGGAAATATTGAACAATAAGCAAAGCATCTTTTGAGATGAGAGGGGAGGTAGCAATAACTCAATCTCAAAGCAGGGAGAATTGTGCTATCACTTTTTTCCTCCCATATCACACTATTCAAAATGTCATTCCATTGCTCATGAGATAATTCTGTGTATAAGAGACTACCAATGGCTTTCAAAGCTAAAGGCAACCCTTTGCATTTTTCACTGATTTTTCTACCAATTTCTTCAAGTTTAGAGTTTGCACAAAGAACATTTCCATCATGGAATGCATATCTGCTGAATAATGACCAACTATCTCCTGCTGATAAGGGCTTCAATGGAAGTATTTTAGTAGAACGCATGGTTGAAGTAACTTTTCCGCTGCGAGTGGTTAGAAGAATTTTGCTTCCTAGGGCCCCATTATTAAATGGTGCTTGCAAGGCCTCCCATAGCATATAATTTTCATTCCACACGTCATCTAAAACAAGGAAAAATCTCTTTTGAGTTAGTTGTTGTTTCAATTTAATTTGAAGCATATTTAGATCATTGGTATCATACTTATATCCAGTGATTGCCTCGTAAATTGTTCTTGTTACCCTCAACACATCAAACTCATCAGAGACACACACCCAAACTTTGAGGTCGAATCCATCCAACACTCTTCTATCATTATATATGAGCTGGGCAAGAGTAGTTTTACCCAAACCACCCATACCCACTATAGAAATCACAGATAGTTGGTTGTTATACTTTTCTGACAGAAGCCATTCAATGATGGTTTCTTTGTCGTCATCTCTACCATATGTTCTGTCTTCATCCACTAAAGATGTAGTTGGCAGTCTATCTGGCATAGCACTTCTCAATCCAGCACCACTATCACGTTCATTCAATCTTAATATGTCCCTTTGAGATGCAAGATATTCTAGATTTTCAAGGACGTTTTTCATGCTGTGTTCAATTTCCTTCTCAAATGAGCTAACAGAGGCACCAAAGAAGTTTCGTACCTTGCCAATGGCACTGGTTCGACTCTTTTGTTCAGCTTCCAGCTTGCGCTTGCACATTTCATAATCGATCTCATCCAAGACATCCTCAGCATCGAACACGGCATCTTTAACCAAATCAATCCAGTCCTTCACCTTCGGATTAGTGATCTGCTTTTGCTCTGCATCTTCAACCACGGCGTCGATGGATAACAGCACGATCTTCAACTTATTGAGCAATGTCTGGTTCAATTTTGGTTTGTTGAAGAAGTCCAGAACATCCCGAGAAGCCAGCCGATCGAAAGCCACCTGAAGAAAAGCAGAAAGAAAAGCACCGCCAACCAAAGCTCCCGCCATAGATGAAGATGTTGTGCTTGTGCAAATGCAAAACGAAAAAGAACGTGATGAAAATGCGAAAGTGGGAAAGGTTATTGCAATGGAAGGAGCGTGTGACTTTGTGGGTTTTGTGAGTGGCTAGAAAATGGCAAAATGCATTCACTTTTTATCCTCCCCTCAACCACGATACAAAATATCGATAAAAATGAAGACTTCGAGTTCCCAGTTCATTCCATTATTATATTTGTTTGACATTTCAAAGTGTTTTGGACCGCGTATTAATCATTCCATTATCATCTTCATCCCGTCAACCACGCAAGAAAATATCCATCGCAGCACAGACTTGAAAGCGACCTTGCGTTGTGCTTTACGATTCAATGGAGATCCCGCGTCTTTTATGCGCTGAAATTATATATTTTTATTATAAACATTTATGTAAACAAAAATTAATCCAGTTTTTAATCTCAAAATTTGAGATTAAAAAGAATATTAACCTTTATTTTTTTTAATTAATGAAATGGGTGGTTGATACTCTACTTCTTATATAAATAAATGTTAAATATGAGATATTGTTGTTTTGAAAATATGTATTTTTTTATGAAAGAATAATTTTTTACTTAAAAAATTCTAGGTGAGTTGAATTTCAAAGACTTGTGATGTTGTTGTAGACAAGGTCAGGGAATAGGGTTGCAACTCATCTTTCGAGCTAGATGTCGAACAAGACTCTGGCCTATTCATGTGCTCCCCTAACTGCGTATGGGAGTATTACTCGTTATTTTTATATATGAATTTATGTGTAAAAACATTATGATTTTTACACAGTTATGTGATCTCTCTTACTTGAAAAATAAATTATAATATTTTTAACTCATGTATAATGTTATTTTGAATAAATATTACTCCTCCAGTCCTTAATATAGATACTAATTAAAGAGTTGACACCGATCTTATATGTAAAACCTATTTCACAAGTTTATCAACTTTTTACTTAATTAATCCTATTAATATCTCCCTAATAATAATCAAGTAGGAAAGGAAAGAGAAATTGAGGAAGATTCTTAAAGTCTTTTAGAAAAAAAACATATCATACTCCTCCGGTCCTAATTATAAGACCCAATTCACTTATTTGAGGAGATTAAGAAAGTAAGTTAAGTTAGTTATTTATAATAAATAAGTATTGTCATTCCTAAAATATCCTTGCTAATTAAGTATATTGGCTAAAACTATCATTATTAGAAGGATTATCTTGGAAAAAAATGCATAAATATAAGAGACAAAATGGATTGGGTCTTATAATTAGGACCAAATAAAAAGTCAAATTGGGTCTTATAATAAGGACCGGAGGAGTATTAATTAATTTAATTAACATCATTAATCTACTGTAATTAGTTAATGAGGGTTCACATTAAGCATTGGAGGACTCCACGGTGATTAATTGGTTAATCAAATTCATGACTCTGTGCGTTTAGACTGTGTACTAATTATTTTTGTGCTTATGGTCAAAACGAAGACTTTACCGTGGGAAAATGAAGACCGCGTCTAGACTGCGGCAAAATATCGATCAAAATGAAGACTTCTAAGTTCCAGTTCTTCTGGCCCCAAAAAAAAAAAAGGGACACCTAATTACCAAATTTATTCATTTCATTGTTTAATTTCGTTGACATTATGTGTTTAGACTAGGCACTAATTATTATTGAGCCCAACGCCTAAACCACCGTGCACTGTGATAGACAACTCAATGGAGGTTCATAACATCTTATAAGCTAAAATTATATATTTTCATGCGAACATATAAGCTTGGTTATCTATATTTGTATCAAGTTTCAGTTTAATTTCTTAAAAAAATTTTAAAAATAATTTTTCAATTCCTTAATATTAACATGATTAGTTTTGTTAAAAAAAAAATGTTGACTCAATAAATTTAATCAACAAATTGAAATTATGACTTTACAATTAAATACTGCCATACTAATCTTTAATTTAAAATGTGTGAGTTGAAAATTTAAGTTAAAATTTTACTGAAATATGTTATTAAATTTTTGGTACTTGGTTGGCAAAAAAATATGTTTTATTTTATATTAATGAAATGAATATTTGATATTTTTTATATTAACTAGATGTCAAATGTGAAGATATTGTGGTTAAGAAGTAGTGCAATTGTAATTCATTTTCAAAGCAAGACAAGTCATTGTGGAGTGAAAAAGAAAAAGGATTTCAATGAAGGGTAGTCAGACAAGTCATTCGGGTCCAATGAGGCTTGTTCTTATTTGGATCTCCTAAACTATGAACCAAGACCAAACAATGAAGAGTGCCTAATTATTACTTTCAAATAAGGAGGCCATTGTGGTCTCAAATAAATTCCTAGTTATGACAAACATTTTGTTGAAATTCACTAGGATTATCATGAGATGGGAAAAGGCAATAGAATAGAAAATTAATAATCAAAACTTTCGATTTTTTTGGGGGGCTTGTATTGGAATTTTATCACTTCACAGAAAATAAAATAAGTTGAAGTCTCCATCTCACACGTTGTCAAACTACTTCATTTTAACCTTTTCAAAGTTTAACAACTCCCCGTCTTGTTCCTAAGAAAGCCTCACAATGTTCCTAATAGGAGGAGGAATTCATACCCAAATACTACCTCAGGTCCTCATTACAAGACAGGAGATAGTATAATATAGTATAGTTGTCACAGTCATGGCCGTAAACCAGAATCAGTAAATGCTAGTATAGGTTTTTACCCATCAGTTGACTTAGTTGAATGAGAAGTTAGGCAGATTTTGGATTTCTTAGAGCTAAATCGTTTAAAACAGCTACTTACTCTACGTTGAATGAATCACTTGGTTTATTAATACCCTAGTCTTGAAGAATTCTGCTAGAATTGCATGTCCATATACATAGTTGAATGCTGTGAATGTCTCATTTCTATCAGAGTTTCTCTACAAATTTGAAATCAATAAAATATTGCTTTCCAAATAAAGTTCTTCTCACAAAGTATTCAAACAAGAAAAGTGCTTAGTGAGGTAAGAAAATCACTCACCATGTAAAAATTTGGACACAAATTTCAAAGTCTTATATTCATTTCTCAAGTATAAAATATCTATCCATGGTGAATAACCACAGTTTAATGAAGAAGGGAACCAAGATTTTACAATCCGTAACCATGACACCAGTAAACTATCTACAGCAACGATGCCACTACATCCTAGTGCAACTCCAAACAGCTAGAATTTTACTCAAGAAAGAAGGGAAGTTATTGTCTTACACTATCTACTGAAAAACTTAACTTTCAAAAGACTAACAGAATCTCAGAATGTGAAGAAGATAGGTTTTGAGCAGCACTAAAAGCACACCACCTTCTTGGCGATCAATTTCATGGGAGTTGTACTTATGAATGAACATTGAGCAGTTCGATGTGTTATCTTGCTCCTGATGTTAAGAGTAAAAGGGAAAAAGTGGTGGCCTTCCTTAGCAATTGGACAAGATAAGGAGAAGAGTCTCTCATGTTCAGTGGGCGTGATATAAAAGCCTGTCAAAGAGAAAAGCGAATCAGTTTCTGTTTGTAATGCCCCCAAGACTTTTTCATTGGGATTTCACAATGCAAGGAATTTAAAATGCAGTAAGTTCATTTCATGGATTCTTTATATAATGTTTTTATAACTAACAAGTGAACTTTAAGTTATCAAAATTTTTTTACATTTTTTATGCTTCCAATCGGTAGTCTTCAAAAATAAATTATTACCATTCTCAATCTTTCCAACACACATACTCAAGAACTGCACAAATTCCCATAGGGATATGCTTCAGATCTGGATTTTGTAAGAAAAATGTTATGTTGATTTGAACTTGTACAAATATCGACTTAATGGTATGCCTGAATCAAGAAGAACAAAGAAGAAAGAAAGATTTGAGTTGGATTTGAAGTGGGGAAAATATTTAAATCAAATTTTCTCTCCCATTCTCCTCAATCCAAACATGCCCTTTTCACGATTCTTTTCTCAAGACACTCCAGTCCAATCCTACCAAATATTGGATATGTGACGTGTATGTCCAAGTTGTAAGAATTAGCAGTACACTCAGGACGCCTATTTACGTACTGACTATCTATGGACTTTCTTAAAAAGGGGTTGGGATATGTCAAGTCCTGCGCTTTGAAATTCTTGAAAAAGCTCATTAGCCACTTTTTTCAGTGTTGTGTCTGATGGCTTCTTGAGTCCAGTTTGAGCAATTATGTTCTCTGCATATTCTTTTGTTGAATGAAGAACCCATCTTTCACTATAAAGTAAACATGCCACTGGCAATCAATAAGTTATAGATTAATGGAAAATGATAGAAGATTAAACAAACACCTATGAGTAGAAAGGCCTGGCTTGCTGCTCTTGCAATGAACCCACCTTAAAATGCTAGAATTCTCAATGAAGAAGCCTTTGAAGGGTATCTGAAAAATTTGAATCACATGTTGAATTTATTTCGCAGAAGATTATCTTTAAGTATACATTCAAAAGACTAAACCAAGCCGTTATTTTATTTTAGTATGATCAACTATAATAATTAGACAGACAACTCCTGTCTTCTCTACCAAGTTCAATTTTCAGTTTTGATAGCAAGCCACGGATACAAAAGGAAATAGAAAATGGCCAAGCCAAAAACAATCATGCAGTGAATAACGAAATCAAACAAGCCATTCAGATTACATTCACTATTAATGACAACGTCAAAGGTGTGTAGCTACTATAACTGAGGTTAGAGGCTCTGCAAATGCCAGCATTACAGCAAAACATGGCCTAACAGGAAGATCACGTAACTTTGCTGATAACTTTGGCATCAAATTCATATATGCATTCATCGCAAAAGTCAATCTGCCGCTATTGACAATAGAAATGCCACAGTAAGAATCATTTGACATAAAGCAATCACAGTTTAGATGCTAAGTTTTCACCTTTCAAAATACAAACACACACACACGACCTAGCTAATTACAGTGATGCCCCTACGGCAGATTTGAATATAAAAATAGTCAAAACGTAGTCCATTTGTCCAGCTCATCAATTTCATGTTGGTTCATCTACTAAACCACAAACTACCAAATTAATCTGATATCACTGTTAGTTAACGTAAAGGAATCTTTAATTCACCGCAAAAATGCTGGGTAAAGAGTCTCTCTACTTTTCTTACTCTCAATTTCCATCTACTTCCCATCTCAACATTAAGATTAAAAGTTTAACAGTTTGAATTTCATTATTTAGAAAATAATTTTTAGTATTTTTTGAATTATTCTGGCAAAAATTTATTAGTTTTATTTTATTTTATTTATTTATTAAAAATTTAACAGTTTATTTATAATTTTATAAATAGGAAATCAAATTATTGAAATTTCAATCTTATAATTGAGATGAGAAGTGGATGGAAATAAAGGAGAAGGGAAGTGGAAATACTCCTTGCCCTGTTTTATAAGAGACAAATGATAAAAGTAATAATGCATTGCAATCACTTTTCTTCTCTTCAATTTCTAACAAGGCTTCATACTAAAAATAGAAACAAGCATTTTATATTGATAGTTATTTCCTTTGACAATTCTCACTTTTTTAAGAACATTTCAAAAGCAAGTTGAGATCTTCTTCCATTACTCAACATTCAAAATTTGGGGGGGGGGGGACAGAATAGACACCTAATAAGAATACATGTAGCATTGCCCATGTTTAACAATTTGAAGTAAAAACAAAAGCAAACAACAAAATAATACTCAAGATTCCTAATTAGAATTTGAAGTGTAAAGGAGTTTCTTGCTTAAAGAAATTATGTTCATTTTATGCAGCTTTGCTATTATTAATATCTACAAAAATAAAAATTTCATATAAACAAGCAAATCTAAGAATAAATCAGTGCAAACATAAGGATATATATATATTTACAACTTAAAATTCCAACAAATAAGCATGACTATTGAAAGCTGAGAACCACCATGATGTGCAGCACTTGCGTAGCAAACAAAAGCTGAGTTTTTATGATTTGAAATTCAGATAATCTAGCAAATCGTTCAATCTTAAAAACATAGGCAAAAGAAAGAAAATTATATTCATGACTTGAAACTTTAAAAAAGGAGTGAATATATACCTAACGAGTGTATGCAGAATGGATAATCGGAAAATTGACGCCTTCATGAGTGAGAAGCTCGCCTAACAATGCTGCTCCATCATCTTCAGTGCTACTAAAAGGGATGTGAGAAATAATTGCCCGATATTTTCCATTTTGTTTTTGAATCTTCTTTTTGAGCAATGGACAACCAATAGCCCGTAGCACACAAAGGGAATTGGGCAAACCCTCCTTTGGAAAGTGCTGGAGTTTAGGGTAGACACAAAATCCCAATGTTTCCAAAGAGGATAAGTGGCAAAGACCTTTGTGTTCCAATGATCTAAGATTTGGGCAGTTACGGAACGAAAGACTAATAATAGTAGGTGGAAGTAATCCAATATCAGGAAGAGACTCGTCATTTGCATCTCCAATCCCTAAGTGACGCAGTGGAGGAAGGCTGCTCAAATGCCACCCCATTCGAGAGGCTACAAGTTTTGAGCATTCAAAGACATCAAGATATTGGAGATTTGATGGGAAACCTTCCTCTGAAAATGATTCCACTTGTGGGCAACATCTTATTATCAGATATATGAGAGAGGGAAAGAAAATGCGCATCTTCTGTGGCAGTACTTTCAAATTCTTTAATTCTTTGATGCAACACAATACTAGTTTGGGGGCCAAAAACCCTCCTTCAGGAAAAAGTACAAATCTAGGACGCTTTCAAAGGTACAAGTTTGCTAGAGAAAAATGGTTCCCCTTTGAAACAGATATCGTTTCAAGATTATTACAGTCAATCAACTTCAACGAATGAAGCATCGGGAATAAATCCAGAAGAAAAGACTTGAGAGAGTCACAGCTCCCTCTTATCTCCATTTCAAGAATGAAGTTATGAAAATAGCATAATGGGAATTCTAAGTGGGGAGAATAACACTTCAACTCTTCGAGGTTACAATTAGCAATGACATTCTCAATTTTGTCAAGTGATAATAAATTTTGAAGCCTCCAGAAATGTCAAGGACTTTTAGAGATGATGGAAGACTTTCTAACTGCTCATTTCGGCAATTTCTTAGAACCAATTTATCTAGAGATGAATCCCAGGGAATGGAAGATAAAAGTTTCTCACAATTGGAAATTACTAGCATCCTTAAAGAATAAAGTTGTTGAGGAAGTTGCCCTTTCAATTTGGGACAATTTTCTATACTCAACTCTTGAAGATAAGGGAAAGTTAGTGACACAATTTGACACATCCATTCCACCCAACTCATCATATCTCCAAACCTCAAGATTTCTAGGGATGAAGAATTAGTTCCACAAAATTCTGGACCAATATCTACTATATTATGAAACCTTATAATTGAAACCGACTTGAGAGATGGAAAGAGGCCAATTGATGGCAAGGATATACAGTATTTGCAATGCCTTAGCTCTAGGGACACTAAATCAGACAATGAATGATCTGTAAGCCAATTTGGAAACTCAATACCACCATAGTTGACAATTGATAGCTTTTTTAAATTTTTATGCGGTTGAAACTTCTCTAGCACATCCTTATCATGTGGTGATTTTTTGTTGTCTATGCACCATTCTAATGTTAACTCCTTTAGGTGTGTCTTTCTTCTTAAATTGACCGTTAAAGCAGTTGAGACATTCTGTAATCCTGAGATGGAAAATAATCCATGAAGATCAAGTCCTTCTAAGTATTTGATATTGATCTCTCCATATTTGTCTATAATAAATGATGACAGCACTTGAAGATTTTTTAATTTATCCAATTGCTTTGGCATCTCTCTCACCTGAGGTTCACGAAAATCTAGGTGACGTAGATTCATGAGTTTATGAAAATCCATTGGCAACTTTTCCAAAAGACAACAACGCCACAACTTTAGTGTTTGCAAATGATGAAGTTGGCATATTGAATCAAGTAGTTTCCTTATTTTAGTTCCTGATAAGTCCAAATAACGGAGATGTTTGAGTTTTCCTATTGAATCAGGTAATTGCATGATGAAATGATCAGACAAAGATACAACTCGCATGTAAGTGAACTTGGATGGAAAATTGTGAGTAAACTTGCTAGATATAAAATGAAGAATAGAGTTACAGCTTGTACTTCTATGACCTTGCATAGATAGAGGCAAGAAAGTACGCAATTTATTAGCCCTGTGTACAATCTCAAACCGTTCGAATGTATTAACAGTATTTCTCAAAAATGAAATATGGCGGGTCATTTCTGTCAACTTATTTGCATCATCTAACTCCAACCTATGGCAAAACTTTCCATATTCAACTTTTGCCATATCCTTAATAAGATCATGCATGATGAAACGAGTGTCATCTCTAAGTGATCGTTGAAAAAGTGACCTCAATAATAGCTCATGAAAGAATTGTTCCCCTACTTCTCTCCCATTTTCTCTTTGATGAGCACATGTTAGGAAATTTTTTGCCATCCATAGCTGAATTAAATGCTCCTTATCAAAATCATAATCTTTGAGAAATATTGAACAATAAACAAAGCATCTTTTGAGATGAGAGGGGAGGTAGCAATAACTCAATATCAAAGCAGGGAGAATCTTGCTATCACTTTTGTCCTCCCATATCTCACTTTCCAAGACTTCATTCCATTGCTCATGAGATGATTCTGTGTATAGGAGACTCCCAATGGCTTTCAAAGCCAAAGGCAGCCCTTTGCATTTTTTCCTGATTTTTCTACCAATTTCTTCAAGGTCAGAGTTTGCACAAAGAACATTTCCATCATGGAATCCATATTTGCTAAATAACGACCAACTATCTCCTTCCGATAATAGTTTTAATTGAAGTATATTAGTAGAACGCATGGTTGAAGCAACTTTTCTGCTATGGGTGGTTAGAAGAATTTTGCTTCCTAGAGCTCCACGATTAAATGGTGATTGCAACGCCTCCCATAGCATATAATTTTCATTCCACACGTCATCTAAAACAAGAAGAAATCTCTTTTGAGTTAATTGTTGTTTCAATTTAATTTGAAGCATATTTAAATCATTAGTATCATCCTTAGATCCAATGATTGCCTCATAAACTGTTTTTGTTACCATCAGCACATCAAACTCATCAGAGACATACACCCAAACTTGGATGTTGAATCCATCCATTACCCTTCTATCATTATATACGAGCTGGGCAAGAGTAGTTTTACCCAGCTAGGAGACTTTTGGTATACAGAATCAGCAACATCCTTAATATTCAATATCTCGAGCTTTTCTCTGGCCATATATTGTTCCCCTCATCAGGTAGAAAATCCTGGGAATTGGCATTATCTCCCTCGCTGAGGCTTAAATTACATCGCTTGATGGGAAAGATTTTGTTTCTGGAATGACACACATGAGGGCTTTTGAGGAACCTTACTTGACCCCAAGGTATCAATGCCTGGTTGGGTTTGAATTCTGGGTCATCTCTGTATTCCCAATGCAATTATTATGTTTTTTTGGCATAAGGAGGTCTCGTAGTCAAAATTTTCCTTTTGAATAAAAGACTCCTCCACCAAGAGACAGCCCCGGTTCTCTCTATAATGAAAATATCCAGAGATTTCTTCTAAACCAATGTGTTACAACTAAATTGAATTTCAAATATGATGTGAGAGGCTCTATTTAGGTTCTTTTTTTCTGGGATTATGAGCATGCGTTGGAGGTATATATCCTTTGTCACATTGAAACATTTTGTATCTAAATAAAAGAATTTGGTGCTTGCATCTTGTCTTTCCATGCAAAAGAACATGAAACATACACTACAAAAAAACAGTTGATTAGCGACGGAATTTGCGACGGAAACAAATTCCGTCGCTAATTACTGACAGAATTTACGACAGAAACAAATTCCGTCGCTAATTTCTGACGGAATTGCGACGGAAATTCCATCGCTAATTTTTTCGACGGATTAGCGACATAATTTTTCCGTTGCTAATATTAGCGACGGAATTTCTGTTCGTCGCTAAATTCCGTCGTTAATCTATCGGAAAATCCGTCAGTAAATATTTAGCGACAAAATTTTTTCCGTCAGAAATTTCCATCGCTAAATTGTTTGTCACAGAAGTTTTTGTCACTAATTCCGTCGCTAATTCTATTCCGTCACAATTTCGTTGCTAATCCGTCACTAATTTTAAATTTCGTTATTTTAAATTATAATCTTACAAAAATTCTATTATAACAATTAAGAATATAATGATTTAAAAACATTTTTAATTACAAAATAAATTGATATACTTATGGAGTTGGTATTAATAAAGATATCGTCATCATTCATGTCATCATTATGTATATACTGAAAATAGAAAAATAATTTCTTAGAAAACTTATTTATATTTTGTTAAAATAAATTCCTCTTGATTATTAATAATAATTAAAAAATACAATAAGATTATTAATAACTTTTTTATACAAAATGATATAAGAAAGAAATAATTTTATCTTATGTAAAATATATTGAAATATATAATATGTGATAGAAATTCAAAACGATTTAATAAATTTATATGAATGCAAATTAATATTGAAGTGAATTTTGAATTTCAATCATTAAACAAGAAAATTTAATCACGATATAATTAATACCCATGACAGATTGATTTTGGTCTTAATACAAAAACAAATGGTATATATAAAAAATTTTAAGAAAATAAATTACATAGGATATATATACAAGCAGGAGAATACTGTTTATCATAATCTATTCAAATTATTTAATTTTTTATGTAGAATAATTTATTAGATTTTATTATAGTAGTTATTTTTTGAATAACAAGATTTTTTGACTAATTATAAATTATTTTCTTCAAATATATAAAACACATATAGATAATATAATATAATATAATATAATACATATATCATTAAATTGTATATCTTATCAATGTTAATTAAAAAATAAATTTAAAAAATATTTATAAAAAAATTATTTATGATTTAAAATTCAAGATTAGTGCGGTTAGAAATTAAAATTATATTAAAAATATTTTTTAAGAATAAATAATTATTTAAAAATATTAAAAAATTATTTTTTCATTAAAATAATTATGATTAAAATTATCATATAGTATATTTTTAGTTTTTAATAATATATATAATTTTTTGTGTAAAATAATTTATATATATATATTTAATTTTGCCTAATAAGTTCACAGGTTCATTGCACTCCCGGTAAAGCCGCACGCGCGCCAGAGGAGGTCTTGGGTTCGAGCTGTGGAGAAGTCACTTTGAAGAGGAAATTATGTGGTCACGACACGTGACAGGTAGAGGTGAGGTGGCAGAGACACGTGGAGGTGTTCCCCAGTGATGATGTGGCAATTGGTAGAGGTGCCACGTGACATTTTATTTTATTGTTAAAAATTCGGGTTAGCGACGGAAAAATTCCGTCACTAATTTTGCGACGGAAATTTCGGTCAAGAATTAGCGACGGGAAATTTCCGTCGGTAATTAGCGACGGAATTTTCCGTCGCTAATCAATTAGCGACAAAGGAATTAGCGACGGAACAAATTCCTTCGCTAATCCGTCGTTAGTCCGTCGCTAATTTCGTCGCTAAATAAAAAATTCTGTCGCTAAAAGCATGTTTTTTTGTAGTGATATGGAGGCAAGTTATGTATTATTGGAAGAGAATTATAAAGATAAGTACTAGTCATTGAGATAAATTAACCTTTTTTAATTCTCGAATGAAGAAATAAAAGATGCTGCATTAAACACATACAACACAAAGATTTGAATAACGCCGATCCAGTAAATTCAAGTTTTTTTTTTTTTTTTTTTTGGAATTCAAACTCAGTGGGAGGTTTATATATACCTGCTGAGGGAGTCTTGACAAATTGACCACTGCAAAGCAGCCAATCCATGCAGCTCACTCTGCAGAGACATGATTAATATAAGAAGTTTTCTTTTTCAGTATATTTAGTGAACTCGAGAGGGAGATTAACAAACTTACTAAGCAAAAAGACAGCTTGCACTTCTTTCAGCTTTAGCAAGTAGCAGTTACCTTAAAAGTTAATTTCTCCATAACCTTTTCATAGAATGGCAATGCTTCTCTCAGCTTTCCAGCATTCATTAATGAGTCACCTTCCTTCAATTCCTGCAAGCATTATGTTACTTGGCATAATTATGCTCCAAAGTCATAATAACCAGCTCAAGATTTGGACAAATAAATCCATAAAACAAGAATAGAGACCGAGTCCGTAGAAGTTTGTTGCAATGCAAAATTTGGATGTCATAAGATATCCTTTTGATTCTGATTTTCATGAATACATAAGAACATATCTTTTATGGATGTGTGAAATCATATTGACATGAATTTCTTCAAACTATTTAACAAAGAAGTCTACATCTTATTTTTGTAAGTCAACCAAGAAAATTAAATCCATTTAGCCAGTGATAGCGAGGCAAGAGTTGAAATACTTGAGATGGCATTATATAAACTTACCTCCTCACACTCAGATTTTATCTTTGGATCAATATTTAACCCAATTTTCTTCTTGTAAGCCGCAAGTAATTGTCTTGTTCGTTCTTCTTTAGCAGATTTTTCTTCTTCAGTCTCTAGCGCATCCCCAGGACGTATCACTCTTCCTCCACCGTACTGAAAGCACCCAAAGAAATAATTAAACACAAGATATTTGGGGGGAAAACGGAGGGCAAATTGAGAAATATAACAATTCCTGAACAAGCGAACTGAATTTGAGCAAATTAAGGAAATTGCAAAATTGCAGGGCTCAGTATCAAATATTATATACTGTTTTTGAAATATTGCTGGTTCTAGGAAAGACACCCCGCGTAGAAACTTTTGGCTTGTAAAGATCTGATTCATCTTCCTCAGTTTGCTCAGGCCTGGGAGCTGTTGTTGCAGCATCAAACTTGCTCGTGTCCCCAACAATCAGCTCCACCTCAGGCATATCACTTCTTGAGAAAGAGTCAGAAATTGGAACCAATCCAGGTGGCAGTCCCCTCGTATTTTTCTTATCCGCAAATTCAAGTCCCATGAAATCCATTTTCGAAACTGACAGTTGTCCCTTCTTACCAACACTATTATCCACAATATTACTTCTTGAAGACCCTCCATTCTCTCCCTGCAATCCTAAGAACCAATTCAATTTTCAAATACACATTTCAGCGCAAACTACAAACAGTGGAACACATAGCTTTCCATTTTTAACCATATACTGAATTAAATACATCAATGCAAGAAATTTCTGCTTAGCACAAGATACGCCTGTAGAATTACCTTGACCCGTTTCATCAACCACGCCCCCTCTATTCTCCCTGTACTTCTTGGCTTTCTCCATTGCGATCTTCAGAGACGGTGGCACTTCCTTCTGCCCAACATAATCAACAACATTTTGACCCGAACTCAACCCGTCAGTCCCATTTGATTTTTCAACCGAACTTGCAGCAATGTTTTGCTCAACTTTCAAATCAGAGTTCGATTTCAGCGATTCTCTGTACGCCTTGGCTTTGCTGAAAGCGAGCTTCACAGGGTCAACCGGTTCGGGCTGAGATTCGGGCGTGGTTTCGGAAGATTCAGCATTTTCAGGGTTGAGAGCACAGAAAACTTTTATGGGCTTAAAGGGGGAGGAGAGGAGAAGAGAGGGTTTTGCAGGGGAGATGAGTTTCAATGAAGAGAACCATGAAGGCTGTAAAGAAGCCATCATTTTGAGGATGGTAAGAGAACTAACAGAGGTTTGAGAGGGTGTTTGAAAGGTAAGAAAAGGAAGAAGCCATCGGGAAGATGGAATAACTGTAAGAAAGAGCGATTGCTCACCGCCTTCTGGTTAGATAAGGCAGTAACGGGCGGTTCTCCCTCCCGCCATTTGGATTATTGGGCACATGCAGACCGTTTATAGGTGACCGTCTAAACATAATTTTGTTTTTATTTTTACCTCGTTTTTTTAGCAACTTATTCTGCCTATTACTTAGGATGGAGAAATTGCTGAAAAATTAGTGATTAAAAATTTATAATTGAAATTTGTTTAAATCATAGGTGAAAATAAATGCAACTCTTTTCAGTGAGATACAACATATTTTCAACTCTTTTGTTTTAAAGTGAAAATATAATGATTGGTCCTCATAGTTTACCTTCATTTTGCTTTTGGTCCTTGAAGTTTCAAACCAGAGCTTTTGGTCCCTCAAGTTTGCTCCGTTTAAATCCGTTAGTCCCTCTAATTTAAAAAGGACTTGGTGTTTGTGTTAACGGTGTTAATTATGCTGACGTGTCTTTTGACACCATTTAATTCGTTGACATGGCATGTTGACTGGGCAACAAGGCTTAGTGATTAGTTTGCCAACCTGGATTTGTGATTTTAAAAAAACAAGAAAAAACAAAACAATACCCACACTTGAAACAAAATGCACACGCATGATTGAGTGGGAAAAAAACAAAGACGGTTAAAGGCTAAAGGAAAAAACAAGAAAGTGCTAGGTCAAGTTGGACCCACAGCCAAAGAAGCCTTACATGGCCGTCGCTGGTGCAGTTTACGCCAACGACTGTGGGAGAAGGTCAGTGAAGGTCACAGAAGCATTGTCCTCTGCATTTCATTTTGTTGAAAGGTAAGGATTCTTCTTGTTAGTCTGTTCGAAAAGAGCACGAGCAATGGTCTGTGGTGGTGTGCTCTTTCAATGCTCTATTTTTATTATTATTGGTTCTATAATCAATAGAGCTTTGGTGCTATGCTTATTTGTAGTTTGTTCTTTGATGATTAGTTTTTCTTATTAGTTTTATATTGTAGATGGCATATAGAAAGTAAAGAGATGACTGATTTTTGTGGTTCTTCCATATCTTGTACAACGATAAAATGTGCTCTGTTTTAGTAAATGACAATAGCCAAAGTCATGATTCGATTCTTTGGTTATAGTATATGCTTTGTCTTTTTTTAAAAAAAAAAAATCATGGGTTTGCTATGCGTACATGTTCCAGACTGAAATTACATGTTAATGACAAATTTAGTCTATACTTTGTAGCATAGACTTTGGGTTTTTGTTGAGTCACTATCATTCTTTGCCATTTAGTAAATGGTTTGGACTGAAATCGTGGGTGATGCTATTTTGAAATTTGTGACAATGGCTTGCCTTACCCGGGATTTTCTTGCTTTTTACACTCAAGTGATCATCATGTGAAAAAAAAGAGTAAGCAATCTCTTGATTAAATGTTAATATTTGTTGTCTCATCATAGTATTCTTTGTGTATTACTGTGGAGAAGAATATTGTAACGAGACACTTATGTTGCTAGGTGCAAATGGAGTCAGAGAAAGAGACTGATTACATTGGTGATGGTAGTGACACTAGTGACAACAGTGGGGTGGAGGAGAGTGATGATGGTGCAGAGGCGTCTTTGTGTGATTTTGAAGATAGTGAAGAAGAACATGTGGATGATGACTATTTTAGGGAATATGTTGATGTTGGTGTGGGTGATGTGTTAGATGAAGTTATTAGTAGTTCACAATTGATGATAGTTGAACCTAATGAAGCAGAGCAAAGAAACTTGGTTGAAGAGAGAGAGGAGGACATCTTGGCTTTGTTATCTGATTATGAATTAGAGGATATTGATGAAGTTGATAGATTAAGTGATGATGAGGATGGTCTAGTGGTGAAAGTGAAACACCCCAAATATAATCCCTTGGAGATGTGCAAAGAGTTTCAATTTAAGTTGGGGATAGAGTTCATTTCACTTTAATAATTTAAGAATGCAGTAAGAGAGTATGCCCTACTCAATGGATATGAAGTGAAGTTCATGAAAAATGATAAGGCGAGGTGTCGAGTAAGGTGTGCACAAGCGGAATGCAAATGGTTAATTTTTGTGAGTAAAATAAGAGATGAATTGACATATAGGGTGAAGACATTACAATCTAAGCACACATGTGGTGTCTCCATAAAAGGGAAGAATGCCACTTACAAGTGGATTTTAAAAAAGATAGTGCATTATATGAAGACAAATAAAAACATGAAGTTGGTTGACATAATTGGTTCATTAAGGGAGCACTATATGGTTCAAGGAAAAGTGCAAAGGCAATTATTGATGATGATTTCAAGGAGCAATACCATAAGTTGAGAGATTATTGCAATGAAGTGAGAAAGCACAACTCAGAGACAACTTTTGCTTTAGTTACTGACCAACCATACATAGACCGCTCCCCTATCTTCAAGAGGTTATATGAATGTATAGGCACTGTGAAGCGGGGTTTTTTAGCGAGAGATAGGCCTATTATTGAGTTAGATGGGTGTTTTCTAAAAAGACCGTATGGAGGAATACTACTTGTGGCTGTTGGACGTGATCCTAATGACTAATATTTTCCATTAGCTTGGGCTGTGGTTGAGGGAGAAAATAGAGATTCATGGATATGGTTTTTACAAAATCTACTTGATGATATCGGTAGTATGAAAGAAAGAAGATGGGTCTTCATACCTGACCAGCAAAAGGTATTTTACTACAATTTATGCTTTTATTTCAAGTATATTAATTTGTGATTACATAACTGATTGTTTAAATAACTTGCAGGTGCTTGTTCAAGCAGTTGAAGAGTTACTTGAAGGTGCTAAACATCGATTTTGTGTGCGTTATTTGTATGCAAATATCAAGATCAAATATGGAGGAGGAACTATAGTTCATGATTTAGTCCTTCGTGTTGCGAAAGCCACTACTAAGGCCGAATGGAGGGAACGAATGAATGAGTTGAAAGCAGTGTCAAATGGAACTCATGATCATTTGATGGTAATCCCTCCAACTTGTTGGTCCAAGGCTCATTTTCACAAGGCTTGTAAATGTGACATGATCACCAATAATATTACAAAGTCATTCAATGGAAGATTGTTGGAGGTGAGAGAACTTCCAATTATAAGCATGCTTGACTAGATCCGAACCTATCTTATGACTCGATTTGCTGAAAATTGTGTGAAGGCTGAGAAGTACCGTGAAAAGGGAATAGTTTGTCCACGACCTCGCAAAAGATTGGATAAGGAAGTTGAAGAAAGTTGAAAGTGGATGGTTAGATATGCGGGCAACAATAGATATGAAGTCTCACTAAAGAGACATAAGTTTCAGGTTGATCTTACTACTAGAAACTGCTCTTGTTATTGGTGGCAATTGAATGGAATTCCTTGCAGGTAACTTTTTTTCCATATGTTTAATTTATAAAAGCTAATGTCATTTATAGCCATGACTGACTCCTTATATATTCAATGTAAAACAAAAAAGCCGCACACAATTTATATATGTTGATAATCTTGCCGCCAAAGTGAATATAATAAATGGCTGAATGTTATGTGTCTTAACATTAGAAACAATAAATAATAAATGCTTGAATGTTACGTGTCTTGTGTTACAAGCATGCAATTGCTTGCATATATGTCCAGAGGGAAGATCCACATGATTATGAGGATAAATACTTGAGTTTACAATCTTTTGTTGCCTATTACTCTCCTGTAATTGAGCCTATCAATGGTGAGAACATGTGGGAGAAAGCAAACAGTGAATCGATTGAGCCTCCAATATATCATAAGCGTCCTGGGAGACCAACAAAAAAATGGAAAAAAGGAGCAGATGAGGTCACAACTGGTATAAAGAAGGAGAGACACCAAAATATAACCCTTAAATGTTCTAATTGTAGGAAGCATGGACACAATAAAAGGTCATGCAAGGAACCATCCACAAGCAATGGTAGTAAGAAGAAACCTCCAAAGAAGACACACCGTCCGAAGATTCAAATCAAACAAAATCCAACAACTATGTGCCAACCTTCTTGCACACAAGAGTTTATTAATGTTACTCCTCCAGGAAGCAGTCAGCCTTGAGCTAAGATCTAATATTTTAGTGAAAATATTTTTGATGCAATACTTTAGTGAAAATATTTTGGATGTAATACTTAAGTGATATATTTTGGTTACTTGGATGTAATGAAACCTCACATGGATTATAAGTGATTGTATGGACCTTTTGATTATCCTAACCTTTATAAGTTGGATCACTATTTGTTGTGCAATCCCATACTCATTGGTTCTTGTGTTACTTGTTTTTATGAATATGTTTTTTTAATCATTAATACATTTGTCTGTAGTTGCACTGGGAATATATCTGGAATTTTGACAGTAGGGGAGTACTTATTTTTCTGGTAGATTGATAAATGATAAATTCATATTTATCATTCAGAATATATAGAAAAAATACATTTGTATCAGAAGTTCCATAGATGAACAATCATATTTCACAGACAACTTTGAAATGTGCAAATCTTCTTAAATCATGGCAACACTGTCAAATCCTACACAAAGACCCTTAAGGAAGATAATACTTCTTAAATCAGTCAAATATTAATGTTCAATTCAGCTAAAGGTTCCGTATTATAGCTGGACCCTTGAGGAAGAACAAAACAAGTTTTGGATCTTAAATAATCCATCTTTCACGACGCAAACTGTACTCCCAGGGAAATTCCAACTGTAATGATTATTGCAGAACATAAAGTTAAATGTTGATATATATATATATATATATATATATATGACATATGATTTGCTTGAAATATAAGCATAATATAATAGAGGACCAGGGTGAGATCTAACGATGGCATTAACATAGTAATCATCCTCAAGAAGTCTCTTGATGATTCAGGAACAAATAAAAGCTAGTACCACCAGTAACACATACTCTTCCTTTTCCCTCTTCCATTTGGAGAAGAAGAAGACAGATTCTTTTTATGTTCAATAACACATACTCTTTTTATGTTCAGTAAAGTTTACTAGAATTTTATAACTCCCATATGAATCTCATTGTACCGATTTATGAAAAATTGATCAATATAGATAACTCATTCAATCAAGTTAAATTTTTCTTTGCATTTAGCCATATGTATATGTTTAATCTCTATTCAGGTTTTTTTTTAACAAGTGCGCAATTCTCATTACAAATTCTCTTCAATTTCCCTACTAACCATATCAACATCAATCCTTTCAAAACATCTCTTACACAGTTACACAGATTACTGCACAACTTCAACTAAAATACAACTTTAGCTTCTAAGTTTACAAATTTAGATTGAGTACTTTCCAAACTAAGAACACATTCATAACAGCCATAACACATGTGATTTGTTCCACGAACTTCAATCTCCTTCTACAATCAATATTCTCTTGCTTCATCTTCTTCAGCTCATCTAAAATTGAATTGTCAATTGGTCCATCAAACCAATCAAAGTAGTTGCACCCCCAACGCTCCTGTATGTCAAACAATACACAATAACATAAATTCTTTACCCCAGTTGCTAACTCAAATTATTACGTGAAGATATAATCTACAAACCTTATAATTTGGGCACTTCACAAACCTCCTACCATAATTTTGCTCTGTTCATGAAGTCAAAATTATAACCTCATCTCCACATTTACATCGTTCACCACCCCTCTGGGCTACCCTTCTACCCATGATGTTCGATGAGGAACTTCTAGTAGAAGCCATGAAATTTCACTGCACATAAAATAAAATTATATACAAGGTTGAAGATAGAGAAGAAGGCGAGAGTGCAAAGAAAATCAAAGGCTGTAAATTGGGAGAAAATGAAAACGATTTACCTTTCAATGAAAGTCTCGAATGCTCATTAACCTTCATTGGACCTCCTTTGCATTCACCGAATATTCTCTGACCTTTGCTGAATCTTCTCTGTCTTCTCTAACACTCTGCCCAGCATCGATGCCCAAGTTTCCCTTTTCCTTTTTCCCCTTAACCTCAACCAAGATCTCTCCTGATGCCTTAGCCTTCCCTTTTCCTTCGTGCCCTGTGTGTGTTTTACATTCACATTTGTTTTTTTTTTTAATAAACAATTTTCAGGTCCAGGTCACCCACCCATATAATCACAAATTTATTTTTATAAAAAGGATTTCCAGGTCATAAGTCCATATGGCATGCCACGCCAGCAAATTAAACGGTGTTAAAAGACACGTCAGCATAATTAACATCATTAACACAAACACCAAGTCCTTTTTAAACTAGAAGAGCTAACAGTTTTAAATGGAGCAAACTTGAGGGACTAAGAGCTCCAATTTGAAACTTCAGGGACTAAAAGCAAAACAAAGGTAAACTATGAGGACAAATCATTGTATTAACCCTTAAATGAGAAATCTCTTTTGAGTTAGTTGTTGTTTCATGTTAATTTGAAACATATTTAAATCATTGGTATCATCTTTAGATCCAGTGATTGCCTCATAAATTGTTATTGTTACCCTCACACATCAAACTCATCAGAGACACAGACTCATACTTTATGGTTGAATCCATCCACCATCCTTCTATCATTATAAACAAGTTGGGCAAAAGTAGTCTCACCCGTCCATACCCACTATAAAAATCACAGATAGTTTGTTGTTATACTTTTCTAACAAGCCATTCAATGATGGTTTCTTTGTCATCATCTCTAGCGTATGTTCCATTTTCGTCCATTAAAGATGCAGTTGGCAATCTATCTGGCACAATACTTCTCAATCCTGCACCACCATCACGTTCATTGAATCTTAATATATCCCTTTGACATGCAAGATATTCTAGATTTTCAAGGACATTTTTCATCCTGGATTCAATTTCCTTCTCAAATGAACTAACAGAATCACTAAGGAAGTTTGGTACCTTGCCCATATCAATGGTTTGACTCTTTTGTTCAGCTTCCAGCTTGCGCTTGGACATTTCATAATCAATCTCATCCAAGGCATCCTCAGAATCGAAAACCGCATCTCTAGCCATATCAATCCAGTCCTTCACTTTTAGATTAGTGCTCTGCTTTTGCTCTGCATTGTCAACCACAGCATCGATGGATAACAGCACCATCTTCCACTTATTGAGCAGTGTCTGGTTTAATTTTGGTTTCTTGAAGAAGTCCAAAACATCCCGAGAAGCCAGCCGATCGAAAGCCACCTGAATAAAAGCAGAAAGAAAAGCACCACCAACGAAAGCTTCCGCCATAGATGAAGTTGTTGAGCTTCTGCAAATGCAAAACGAAAAAAAAAAAGCAGAAGTGGGAAAGTTTATTGCAATGCAAGCATTGGCAGTGTGTGACTAAGATTTAGAAGCAGTAGTGGGAATGTTTATGGCAAAGGCCTAGTGGGTTGGCGATGGTGGCTGGAAAAAGGTATATTTTTATCACACTGGCAGGGTGTCACTAAGAACTAAAAGCAGAAGCGGCAGCGGTTGTGGCAAAGGCATAGTGGGTTGGCGATGGTGGTTGGAAAATGGTTTATTTTTTATCATACTGGCATTATTATACTCTTTACGCATCTAATTATTAAGTTGATTTTAGTTTTTTGTTACAAATATAATATAAGACTTATTTTTTATATTTATTAATTTTTTTAAATTATCCATACTGATACTTCTTAAATCATAATCAAATAGGAGAAAGAGAGAAGACATCGAGAAAAATGATTATGATATTTTATGAAAAACATATCATATTTTTTATAATTAACTAACTTATCTAATTTTTTTAATTAAATTAAATTAATTAAATAAATCTGACATTAAAAACGGGAGGGTCTGTTATTCTATTTCTTTGATATTGTGAAGTCTTGTGGAGATTGCGCTTAACACCAAAACGATGGTGCATTGTGCTTTACAGCTCAAGGGAGATTCGTCGCCTCTTATACGCTGAAGTATTTTTTTTTTTAATTTTGTTTTATTTGGTGAGCCAAAAATAAGCTTGTTTTATTTTTTGTTAATGAAATGAATATTTGATACTCCTTATGTGGATAAAGTATATTTTAAGTCAGTTAATTTTATACAAGATTTCAGTTATAGTTCCTTAACTTAAATATATTTTTAGTCCTTTAACTTGAAAATCATTTGCTTTAAATGATTATTTTTTGTAACATTCTTGGTTATTTTAAAAATTAAAAATTTTTTTTACCAGATTTAAAAATTAAACTTGACATGTTAAAATTTAAAAATGTTTTATTAAGATTTGATATCTCATTATCCATTTTCATATTAAATAGATGTTAAATATGACACATGGTAATTCTACAATGGTGGAATTGTAATTCATTTTTATAACAAGAGATATTGGTATATATATATATTTGCAAAAATAGAAATGGATTATAATTATTTTAAATAGAAAAATATGTACTTTTTTTAATAAGGATGTAATTTATCTTTTTAAAAAATTAGATAAGTTAAATTTTAGAGACTGGTTACATTCTTATGGGATTTGAGATGTTTTTATAACGTTACCAATTAGTTGGTATGTCATGTCATCAAGGTTCAACAAGTTTAAAACAAATATTATGCGCTTGTTTAAAGCTATAATTTATAAGCACTTATAAGTACGTTTATGTAAATCGAGATACTTCTTCACATACTTACTTTATATTCTGTAAATTACATTTTAAGCCATTTTAAACAAGAATGCAAGCCATTCTTCTTCTTCATAATGTCCACTTTAGAGGATGCATAGCCCAAGCTTCTATATTCTATAAAGTGGACATATATGTTGCCAATCAATTTTTCTTATCACAGTTTACTAATTTTAGTTTCAATTCAGTTTTCTTCTTATGAGTTAATATATTTTCATTTTGCCTTTTATTGAAAGGGAAAAAAATTGCAATCCAAATAGATGGCTGTACATTTGTCTTAGGGAAAACTTTGATCTTCTAGTATATGTATACATATGTATCTCAAAATCTTCTATGGATTTGAAGTGTGAACTTGCAGGCCTAAAAGATTTTTGCAAGTTTCAAATGAACCATATTCATAAGACTATCTTTTCCCAAAATCAAGTGCGGCAACAGCAATTTGCCATTCTTTGCGAATAAGATGAGTCATCAGTCGTCATCAACCCAAAAAAAAAAATCTGTTTATATGACCGTTATAGTTACGGCCGCCGTTCACCGGGGCTTCGGTCGCCGGCTCCCCTGTCATCAGGTCACCAACTTCCTTGACCTTCCGGCACTGGGCAGGCGTCAGCCCCCATACATGGTCTTACGACTTTGCGGAGACCTGTGTTTTTGGTAAACAGTCGCCCGGGCCTGGTCACTGCGACCGATCTTCTGCAAGGCAACAAGTATTACCATGAAGATAGGAGAAATAATAAAGGGTAGTTAAACTTGTTTTCTATAAAAGCATCAAAATAATTCTGGTAGCATGTGTTCAATGAAAATGGAGATCCTGTTGTCACCTTCATTTCCCTAGCCTGCCAGGTTTTAAGATTTAACCCATCATGCATGGCAACAAGTATATGAAAATAAATGGTCCCCTGTTTTTGTGCCAGGCTCAGGCAGAGAAGTCAGAGCATGTTAATATGCGCATTGTCAAATATTATTTAATTATAACCTTTCTTGGAATTTGAATCAAGCTCAGGGACTCATCACACATAGATCCTCTCTTGAAGCCTAGCTATTCTCAACTTATTGATTCTAAAGCTCTTCAGAGGATTCTACTTTTCTCATTTCATGTCCATGACCTGTTGCTGTTGGTTTTGCTTCATGTTCCTCTACATTGGCGTAGATTTCGATAAAATCTACTTCCGCATCATCACATGCAGAATTGTCGTCATTGACAATTTGCTCAATACCAGAAATTCTGTTTTGAAGGGGGCACCTTTAATCTTTGAAGGCTTAGTTCTTCTTGCTTCATGTTCATGCTCTTCTGGGTCTTAAAAATTACTTCTCCTTTCCCACAAGAAGCTCTTCAGTGGAGGCAAAGGACCATGCTCATAAACTGTTCTTGTTACCCTCAACACATCGAACTCATCAGAGACACACACCCAAACTTTGAGGTTGAATCCATCCATCACCCTTCTATCATTATATACAAGCTGGGCAAGAGTAGTTTTACCCAGACCACCCATACCCACTATAGAAATCACAGATAATTGGTTGTTATACTTTTCTGACAGAAGCCATTCAATGATGGTTTCTTTGTCATCATCTCTACCATATATTCCGGCTTCATCCACTAAAGATGTAGTTGGCAATCTATCTGGTATAGCAGTTCTCCATCCAGCACGACTATCACGTTCATTCAGTCTTAATATGTCCCTTTGAGATGCAAGATATTCTAGATTTTCAATGACATTTTTCGTCCTGGATTCAATTTCCTTCTCAAATGAACTAACGGGAGTACTAAAGAAGTTTCGTACCTTGCCAATAGCACTGGTTTGACTCTTTTGTTCAGCTTCCAGCTTGCGCTTGCACATTTCATAATCAATCTCATCCAAGACATCCTCAGCATCGAACACGACATCTTTAACCAAATCAATCCACTCCTTCACCTTCAGATTAGTGATCTGCTTTTGCTCTGCATCGTCAACCACAGCATCTATGGATAACAGTACGATCTTCAACTTATTGAGCAATGTCTGTTTCAATTTTGGTTTGTTGAAGAAGTCCAGAACATCCCGAGAAGCCAGCCTATCAAAAGCCACCTGAAGAAAAGCAGAAAGAAAAGCGCCGCCAACCAAAGCTCCCGCCATAGATGAAGATGTTGTGCTTGTGCAAATGCAAACCGAAAAAGAAAGTGATGAAAATGCGAAAGTGGAAAAGTTTATTGCAATGCAAGGAGTGTGACTTTGTGGGTTTTGTGAGAGTGGCCAGAAAATGGCAAAATGCGTTCACTTTTTATCCTCCCGTCAACCACGTTACAAAATATTGATCAAAATGAAGACTTTTCAAGTTCCCAGTTCATTCCATTATTATATTTCTTCGACATGACAAAGTGTTTTGGACTGCGTATTAATCATTCCATTATCATCTTCTTCCCGTCAGCCACGCAAGAAAATATCCATGCCAGCACAGACTTCAGAGCGACCGTGCATTGTGCTTTACGATTCAATGGGGATTCCGCGTCTCTCATGCGCTGAAATTATTTATTTTTATCATAAACATTTATGTAAACAAAAAGTAAAAAATTAATACAGTTTTTAATCTCGAAATTTGACTACATTAAAGATTAAAAGAATATTAACCTTTTATTTTTTTTTATATAATGAAATGAGTGTTTGATACTTCTTATATAAGCAAATATTAAATATGAGATACTGTTGATCTGAAATAGTGCAATTGTAATTCATTTGTATAGCAAGAGATATTAGCAAAAAAAATTTTACTGATTTAAAAATGGATTAAATTATTTAAAAAAGAAAATATGTATTTTTTTTAGTAAGAACGTAATTTATTTTATAAAAAAATGAGACGAGTTGGATTTTGGATACTCTCTACATCTTTGTGGGATTTGAGATCCATCTTTACCAATTAGTTAGTTAATCATACTCATGAAAGTGCCTACAAATTTCAAACTCATTCAAGAGATGAGGACCATCAAAATATGTTTATAAAGAACCAAATTCAGGCCATCTTCTTAATGTCCACTTTAGAGAATATATAGCTCATGGCCTCGACATTGTCTAAAGTTGACATATATGTTGCCAAATGCCAATCAGTTTTTCTTATCACAGTTTATTAATTTCAGTTTTAATTCAGTTTTCTTCTATCATTTGTAAACATTTCATGGGTTAATATATTTTCATTTTGCCTTTTTTTTTCAAAAGAGGGGGAAAAAAAAAACTGCAGTACAAATAGGAAGCTATGCATTTGCCTCAGGGCAAACTTGGATCTTCGCACACACACACATCAAAACCTTATATGGATTCAAAGTGTGAACTTAAGCAACAGACTTTTGCAAGTTCCAAATAAACCATATTCATAACACTATCTTTTTCAAGAACCAAATGTGGCAGCAGCAATTTTCCATTCTTCTCTATGCTAATAAGATGAATCATCAGTCGTCATCAGTATCAAATACCAACTTATAGTAAGCTACATTATTCACAAGTTGCAAGTAGTAATGACAAGTCTTATTCTACTAACCGGGGTAGAGCAACATTCACACTACACCGCTGAGACTTGTTTCTTAAACTCCATGAAATGTGGAAGATCTAACTTCTCCACTTCCATAACAGCACCAAAACTATTATAGGGAGTAGGTGACAGAGGTAGTTATGTATAGTAATAAGTAGCTGCAAGCATCAGCTGTATTTTTTTTGTACAGATGTGGGTTAACAGTATTTATTAAGTGTATGTATAAGGCAGTGATACAAATGAACAGTACACCGATTCTCCTTTCCCTGGAAGCTCACAACTATGAAACAAGACATGGTGTGCGTGACATATATATACAATAGAGAAGTTGTCTATATACCCCAAAAAAAAAAAACTGTTTATATTCTCTTCTGCAGGGCAACAAATATTACCATGAAGATAGGAGAAATGAGAAAGACAGGGCAGAACTTGATTAAGTGCCCTTTCTTGCACATTGAGGTCTTCTTGTAAAGGGTAGTTAGACTTACTTTCTGTGAAAGCATCAAAATAATTCTGGTAGTCCATGTTCCATGAAAATGGAGACCCTGTTGTCACCATCATTTCCATAGCCGGCCAGGTTTTAAGATTTAACCCATCATGCATGGCAACAAGTATATAAAACAAAAGGTTTCCTATTTTTGTGACGGGCTTAGGCAGAGAAGTCAGGGCACGCTAATATGTGCATTGTCAAATACTGTTTAGTTATAACCATTTAATTATTATTAATTTTCAATACATGAAAGTATAACCATGCATTATGAGATTCGGAGGTAAAATAAATAGATCTAAGGGAGAATTACAATGAGATCCCAAAGAAGAAAAATAATTACAAAATAAGTACCAAAAATGGTTATTTTCCCCTCTGGAACCTATCATTATAGGTTGATTAGGTTATTATTAGGATTTTTTTAGAAATTATTTTTCTTCCTTGGGATTTGATTATACTTCTCCCTAGATCTAATTAATATTAAGAAGCCCTGATATATATTGTTACCGAAATAAAAAGAGAGAGGGAGAAGATTGAGTCCCACTTTTGTCGATATGATCTCACAAATATGGGGCTTTCCTGTCCTCCCCACCCCCCCAAAAAAAAAAAAAAAACAGCGGCAATATTTTCATGTGGAACAAAATAATTACCTGAAAGCTGAACACAATTAATTGGACCTGTCATACATAAGTCGAGCTTCATTGGACCTGTCAATTAATCAAGTTGTTACACGAGGCAGGAGAAAAAAGTAAAGACCATCTACCTAGCCTTTCAAATCAAGAGGTTATTACGGCCCCAAAATAAGATTTGAATAACGCTGATCCTAGTTATGACAAAGAGTCAAAGGCGATTAAAAATGCAACTCTTATTCAATAGATGGTATGTGATATAATGATCATAGCCAGGAGACTTTTGGTATACAGAATCAGCAACATCCTTAATATTCAATACCTCGAGCTTTTCTCTGGCCATATATTGTTCCTCCCATCAGGTAGGAAATCCTGCGAATTGGCATTATCTCCCTCACTGAGGCTTAAATTACATTGCTTTGATGGGAAAGATTTTATTTCTGGAATGACACACATCAAGGCTTTTGAGAAACCTTACTTAAACCGAAGGTATCAATGCCTGGTTGGGTTTGAATTCTGGGTCAGATCTCTGTATTCCCAATGTAATTATTAGTTTTTTTTGGCGCAAGGAGATCTGGTAGATAACATTGTCCTTTTGAATAAAAGACTCCTCCACCAAGAGACAGCCCCGGTTCTCTCTATAATGAAAGTATTCAGAGATTTCTTCTAAACCAATGTGTTACAACTAAATTGAATTTCAAATATCATGTGAGAGGCTCTGTTTAGGTTCTTTTTTCTGGGATTATGAACATGCGTTGGAGGTATATATCCTTTGTCACATTGAAACATTTTGTATCTAAATAAAAGAATTTGGTGCTTGCATTTTGTCTTTCCATGCAAAAGAACATGAAACATATGGAGGCAAGATATGTACTATTTGAAAAGAAATATAAAGATAAGTAGTAGTCATTGAAATAAATTAACCTTTTTTAATTCTCGAATGAAGAAATAAAAGATGCTGGATTAAACACATATAACACGAAGATTTGAATAACGCTGATCCAGTAAATTCAATTTTCTTCTTTTTGTATTCAAATTCAGTGGGAGGTTTATATATACCTGCTGAGGGAGTCTTGACAAATTGACCACTGCAAAGCAGCTAATCCATGCAGCTCACTCTGCAGAGACATGATTAATATAAGAAGTTTTCTTTTTCAGTACATTTAGTGAAGTCGAGAGGGAGATTAACAAACTTACTAAGCAAAAAGATAACTTGTACTTGTTTCAGTTTTAGCAAGTAGCAGTTACCTTAAAAGTTAATTTCCCCATAACCTTTTCATAGAACGGCAATGCTTCTCTCAGCTTTCCAGCATTCATTAATGAGTCACCTTCCTTCAATGCCTGTAAGCATTATGTTATTTGGCATAATTATGCTCACAAAGTCCTAATAAGCAGCTCAAGATTTGGACAAATAAATCCATAAACAAAAATAGAGACTGAGTCAGTAGAAGTTTGTTGCAATGCAAAATTTGGATGTCACAAGATATGATTTTCATGAATACATAAGAACATATCTTTTACGAATGTGTGAAATCATAATGACATGAATTTCTTCAAACTAATTAACAAATGAAGTCTACATCTTATTTTTTGTAAGTCAACCAAGCAAATTAAATCCATTTAGCCGGTGATAGTGAGGCAAGAGTTGAAATACTTTCGATGCCATTATATAAACTTTCCTCCTCACACTCAGATTTTATCTTTGGCTCAATATTTAACCCAATTTTCTTCTTGTAGGCCGTAAGTAATTCTCTTGTTCGTTCTTCTTTAGCAAAATTTTCTTCTTCAGAGACAGTGGCACTTCCTTCTGCCCACCATCATCAACAACATTTTGACCCGAACTCAACCCGTCATTCCCATTTGATTTTTCAACCGAACTCGCAGCAATGTTTTGCTCAACTGGAGAGAACCATGAAGGCTGTAAAGAAGCCATAATTTTGAGGATGCTAAGAGAACTAACAGAGATTTGAGAAGGTGTTTGAAAGGTGAGAAAAGGAAGAAGCCATCGGGAAGATGGAATCACTGTAATAAGAAAGAGTGAGCGCTCCCCGCTTTCTGGTTAGATAAGGCAAGAACGGATCCCGCCATTGGATTATTGGGCACATGTAGACCGTTTATAGCAGACCGTCTAAACATAATTTTGTTCTTATTTTTACCTCATGTTTTTTTTACCAACTTATTCTGCCTATTATTTAGGATGGAGAAATTGCTGAAAAAGTCATGATTAAAAATTTATAATTGAAATTTGTTTAAATCATAGGTGAAAATAGATGCAACTTTTTCAGTTATATACAACATATTTTCAACTCTTTTGTTTTATAAATGAGAAATCTCTTTGAGTTACTTGTTTCACGTTAATTTGAAGCACATTTAAATTATTGGTATCATCTTTAGATCCAGCGATTGCCTCGTAAATTGTTCTTGTTACCCTCAACACATCAAACTCATCAGAGACACAGACTCATACTTTATGGTTGAATCCATCCACCGTCCGTCTATCATTATAAACAAGCTAGGCAAGAGTAGTCTCACCGGCGCATACCACACTATAAAAATCACAGATGGTTTGTTTTTATACTTTTCTAACAAGCGTTCAATGATGGATTTTTTGTCATCATCTCTAGCGTATGTTCTATTTTCATCCACTAAAGATGTAGTTGGCAATCTGTCTGGCACAACACTTCTCAAGCCAGCACCACCATCACGTTCATTCAATCTTAATATATCCCTTTGACATGCAAGATATTCTAGATTTTCAATGACGTTTTTCATCCTGGATTCAATATCCTTCTCAAATGAACTAACAGAAGCACTAAGGAAGTTTCGTACCTCGCCCATAGCAATGGTTTCACTCTTTTGTTCAGCTTCCAGCTTGCGCTTGGACATTTCATAATCAATCTCATCCAAGACATCTTCAGCATCGAAAACCGCATCTCTAACCATATCAATCCAGTCCTTCACCTTCAGATTAGTGCTCTGCTTTTGCTCTGCATCGTCAACCACAGCATCGATGGATAACAGCACCATCTTCAACTTATTGAGCGGTGTCTGGTTCAATTTTGGTTTGTTGAAGAATTCCAGAACATCCCCAGAAGCCACCTGATCGAAAGCCACCTGAATAAAAGCAGAAAGAAAAGCACCGCCAACCAAAGCTCCCGCCATAGATGAAGTTGTTGAGCTTCTGCAAATGCAAAACGAAAAAAAAAAATGCAGAAGTGGGAAAGTTTATTGCAATGCAAGCACTGGCAGTGTGTGACTAAGATTTAGAAGCAGTAGTGGGAATGTTTATGGCAAAGGCCTAGTGGGTTGGCGATGGTGGTTGAAAAAAGGTTTATTTTTATCACACCGGCAGGGTGTCACTAAGAACTAAACGCAGAAGCGGCAGCGGTTATGGCAAAGGCAAAGTGGGTTGGCCATGGTGGTTGGAAAATGGTTTATTTTTATCATGCTGGCATTATTATACTCTTCGGCTTAATACAGCATCTAATTATTAAGTTGATTTTAGTTTTTAGTTCTAAATATAATATAAAACCTGTTTTTTATATTATTAATTTTTTTAAATTATCCGTACTGATACTTCTTAAATCATAAAAGAGAGAGGGCAGATATTAAGAAAAATAACTATGACATTTTATGAAAAACATATCATATTTTTATGATTAACTAAATTACCTAATTTTTATAATTTAATTAAATTAATTAAATAAATCTTACATTAAAAAAGGGAGGGACTGTTATTATATTTCTTTGACATTGTAAAGTCTTCTGGAGATTGTGCTTAACACCAAAACGATGGTGCATTGTGCTTTACAGCTCAAAGGAGATTCGTCGCTGAAGTATGCTTTTTTTTTATTTAAATTTTGTTTTATTTGGTGGGCCAAAAATAAGCGTGTTGTATTTTTTGTTAATGAAATGAATATTTGATACTCCTTATATGGATAAAGTATATTTTAAGTCCGTTAATTTTATACAAAGTTTCAGTTTTAGTTCCTTAACTTAAATATATTTTTAGTCACTTAACTTGAAAATTATTTGCTTTAAATGATTATTTGTTATAACAATCTTGGTTATTTTAAAAATTAAACTTGACATGTTAACATTTAAAAATGTTTTATTAACATTTGAGATCTCATTATCCATTTTCATATTAAATAGATGTTAAATATGATACATGGTAGTTCTACAATAGTGCAATTGTAATTCATTTTTATAACAAGAGATATTAGTGTGTGTGTGTATATATTTATATATTTGCAAAACTAGAAATGGATTATAATTATTTTAAATAGAAAAATATGTCTTTTTTTAATAAGGATGTATTACCTTCTGTCCTTAATATAAGATTGGAAAAACCATATTGGAGGTACCTATACTTTTTTTCAATTTTCAATTTGGTACCTATATGTTTTTTGTTCTTAACTAAATTTTTATTTTTCCTCTATTAACATCATTAATCCTTATATAGAGACTAAAAATATCAATAGAACAAAGTTATAAGAGCTAATGTTGCTAAAAAAATAAAATTATATGTTTAATTAAAGGGAAAAAAACACATAGGTACCAAATTAAAAATTGAGGAAAAGTATAGGTACCTTCAATATGGTTTTCCCTATAAGATTTTGTTTTTTTTTATATTTTGGTCTTAAATATAAGATCACAATCCACTTTGTCTCTCATATTTATCCAAGGTAGTCTTTCTAGCAATAGTAGTTCTAGCTAATACACTTAATTAGTAAGGATATTTTAGAAAAAATAACATTTATTTATTACAAATAATCAACTTAACTTCTTTCTTTAATCTCCTCAAATTAGTCAACTAGCTCTTATAATTAGGACCGGAGGTAGTAATTTATTTTTAAAAAAATTAGATAAGTTAAATTTTAGAGACTCGTTACATTCTTATGGGATTTGAGATGTATTTTTATAACGTTGCCAATTAGTTGGTATGTCATGTCATCAAGGTTCATTAAGCTTAAAACAAATATTATGCGCTTGTTTAAAGCTATGATTTATAGGCACTTATAAGTATGTTTACGTAAATCGAGATATTTTTTCATATACTTACTTCATATTCTGTAAATTATATTTTAAGCCATTTTAAACAAGCATGCAAGCCATTCTTCTTCTTCATAATGTCCACTTTAGAGGATGCATAGCTCATGCTTCTATATTCTATAAAGTGGACATATATGTTGCCAATCAATTTTTCTTATCACAGTTTACTAATTTTAGTTTCAATTCAGTTTTCTTCTTGTGAGTTAATGTATTTTCATTTTTCCTTTTATTTAAAGGAAAAAAATTACAATCCAAATAGATGGCTGTGCATTTGTCTTAGGGCAAACTTTGATCTTCTAGTATATGTATACATATGTATCTCAAAATCTTCTATGGATTTGAAGTGTGAACTTGACAGGCCTAAAAGGTTTTTGCAAGTTTCAAATGAACCATATTCATAAGACTATCTTTTCCAAAAATCAAGTGCAGTAACAGCAATTTGCCATTCTTTGCAAATAAGATGAGTCATCAATCGTCATCAACCAAAAAAAAAAAATCTGTTTATATAATCTTCTGCAAGGCAACAAGTATTACCATGAAGATAGGAGAAATAATAAAGGGTAGTTAGACTTGTTTTCTATAAAAGCATCAAAATAATTCTGGTAGCATGTGTTCAATGAAAATGGAGATCCTGTTGTCACCTTCATTTCCCTAGCCTGCCAGGTTTTAAGAATTAACCCATCATGCATGGCAACAAGTATATGAAAACAAATGGTCCCCTGTTTTTGTGCCAGGCTCAGGCAGAGAAGTCAGAGCATGTTAATATGTGCATTGTCAAATATTATTTAATTATAACCTTTCTTGGAATTTGAATCAAGCTCAGGGGACTCATCACACATAGATCCTCTCTTGAAGCCTAGCTATTCTCAACTTATTGATTCTAAAGCTCTTCAGAGGATTCTACTTTTCTCATTTCATGTCCATGACCTGTTGCTGTTGGTTTTGCTTCATGTTTCTCTACATTGGCGTAGATTTCGATAAAATCTACTTCCGCATCATCACATGCAGAATTGTCGTCATTGACAATTTGCTCAATACCAGAAATTCTGTTTTGAAGGGGGCACCTTTAATCTTTGAAGGCTTAGTTCTTCTTGCTTCATGTTCATGCTCTTCTGGGTCTTAAAAATTACTTCTCCTTTCCCACAAGAAGCTCTTCAGTGGAGGCAAAGGACCATGCTGATAACCATTAAGAGAGCAAAGTGTATACGGGAAAACCTTAATTGAAGTTCTCTCTGACTTAGTAACCGGCAGATTAGGCATGGGGCATTTGGGCGACAGAGTTCTTCAAACTTGAAAAACGCGCGGGTAGTTCTCGGTGCAAGCAGGGCTACTTTGCAGGATTTCTTGGTCATTGTAATCTCAACTAAATTCCTAGTTATGACAGACAGTTGAAATCTACTAGGATTACCATGAGATGGGAAAACGCAATATAACAAGAAATTCATATTCAACAGATAATTATGTGATATTATGCTAACACAAGTACTTGTAGATTTTTGGTATACAGCATCAGCATTTAGTGATCATGTACTTCTTAATATTCAAACTCTCTAGTTTTATTGGCCTTATATTAGAATTTTATCACTGTACCAAAAATAAAAACCAATTGAAGCGCTCATCTCACACATTGTCAAAACTGCTATTTCATTTTAAACTTCTTAAATTTTAACAACTCCCCCAACTTGTTCCACTTCCCATGGCTTAGATTATATCTCTTTGATGGTAAAGATTTTATTGTTTGAACGAAATCCATCAAGGCCTTGAGAAATCTTCCTTAAACCACAGGTAACATAACCTGTATTAGGGTCACCTGCCAAGTCATTGTTTTATGCCTTTTTCCAATGTTCATGCTCCGAAGGAAGCTCGAGAGTGCTACTAATACGAAGAGGAATTCATGCCCAAATAAAATATTTGTCACAGTCGTGGCCGAAAACCAGAATCAATAAATGCTTGTATAGACATGCACCCACCGGTTGACTTTGGTGAATGAGAATTTAGGCAAATTCTGAATTAATTTTCTTAAAGCTATAAATTAAAAATAAATATATAAGAGGAGTTGCTAAGTCGTTTTAAACAACTAGTTACTCTGCTTTGAATGAATCACTTCATTATTAATACTATAGTCTTGCATTATGCTAGAATCACGTGTGTGTGTGTGTGTATTTATATACTTAGTGCAATGCTGTGAATATCTCATTTGTAACAGTTTCATAGCGAAGTTGAAACCAATAAAATATTATTTTTAAAATAAAGTTCTTCTGGCCAAATGATTTATACAAGAGAAGTGATTGAAGATGAAGAAGAGATGAGGTAAGAAAATCAAACAGCATATAAAAATCTGGACACAAATTTGAAGTTTAATTAAGAAGGTAATCAAGTTTTTACTATCCGCAAGGATGACACCAGTAAGCTATCTACAGCAGCGATGCCCTTTAAGGCCTTGACACCCTAATGCAATCCCAAACAGCTAGAATTTTACTCAGGAAATAAGGGAAGTTATTGCTTACAATATCTACTCAAAAACTCAACTTTAAAAGAACATATACTGCAAGACCAATAGAAACTTAGAACGTGAAGAATATAGGCTTTCAGCAGCATTGAAAGCACACCATCTTCTTGGCAATCTATTTCATGGGAGTTGTATTTCTGAATGAACACTGAGTAATTGAAGGGCTGTCTTGCTCTATCATGATATATCTTTAAGCAAGGGATGTGCTATCTTGCTCCTCATGTTAAGGGAAAAGGAGGGGACCTTCATTAGAAATTGGACTATATGAGGAGAAGAGTCTCTTATGTTCAGTAGACACAATATGAGAGCCTGTCAAACAAAAGAAAAGTGAATCAGTTTCTGTTTGCATAATGCCCTTAAGATTTTTTTCATTGGGATTTCAAAATGCATGGAATTCATTCCACGGACTCATGATATATTTTGTTTTTATAACTGAAAAGTAAACATAACTATTTGAAAGATCTGGGATGCAGGGACATGCAAAAAAAATCTTATGCTTTGACACTCTAATAGTATCATGTTTATGTATTGGACTTGTCCCTTTGGCATCACCCAAAAGAATAATAAAAAACAGTACAAAATACATGACTATAAATGTATGTTATGTGTTTCTAAATTCTAACACAAGGGTAGATAAGTTAGGTGCAATGCCGTCAGTTAGTTAACAAACTAGCCATTATTAATTCCTTATTCCCCTGCCTATAAATGTACCCCAATATACAAACATCAAATATGTGTACTCCTATTAGTGAGTAGAAATGCAAATCTCAGTCTATCTCGTCCCTTTGTTCTCTCTTTTATCTTCCTTCATTTCCACTCTTTCCCTCTTTCTCATACTTCCAATATTAAAGAAGTATAACAGTTGCCGTGTACCTTTGTGAAGCTGGTACAATTTGTGGTTGATACAATCATCAAGTGCTCACCTTCAGACGATGTTCTGTCGAGATGACCATCTAAAAACCTGTGTTAGGCAATCTTTATGATAGATAGTATGTCTGAAGTACAATTGGTAATCAGCGACAAAAAGATCAATGTAGCCTGAATAAGAACAGCTCTACACACTAGAGTTTAGTCTGAACAGGCTCTGGAGTTTGGACTTGTTGCACGATTAAACTCGCTTCTCCCAACTGTCAAATTCAACAGCAACGGAAACCAAGTTAATTTGGGCGAATTTCACCAACCAAAGCTCATGAACCACATCACAATCACTCTTTTTATTAAACAGTCGAGTTAAATTGAGTTTGGTTAAAAAGAGTTCATAATATTTAAGGACTAAATCCCTTTTAAAAATACTAAATTGTTCTTAGATTGAAACTAGAACTAGAATTGCATCTTTTCATCTGCTTTTAGTAAAATTAAAAAAAAAAGTCATATTTGGACACAGCAAGATAATATGCTTGATAAGTAAATCATATTATTTCTTTTTGTTCAATTTTAAACCGAAGTTGTTCTCTAATACATGATATAGGACCAATTGTTTCCTAATTAGAATTTGAAGCGTATGACAGGAGAAAAAAGAGCTTATTATTTAAAGAAAATCATGTTCATTCTGCGCAGTGCTGCTATCTTTGATATCTACAAAAAGGAAAATAAAAATTCAAATAATCAAGTAAATCTATAAATAAATCGGTGCAAAAATAGAGGCATATTTCTATGAATAATATATGATTTGAAATCTATAACAAGTGAATTATTTACGAATTATGAATCATTTGGCACATTCTTTGGATAACATTCAAATACATGAATCTTTCAATCTAAAACAAATGGCCAAAAGAAAGGAAAATATGTTCATGATTTGACATTTAAAAAGGGACTAAATATATACCTAATGAGTGAATGGATAGCAGGAGAACTGATGCCATCATCAGTGAGAAGCTCACTTAAAGTTGCTACTACATCATCTTCAGTGCTAACAAAAGGAATGCGAGAAATCTTTGCCCAATATTTTCCTTTCTGCCTTTGGATCCGCTTTTTGAGCAAGGGACAACCCCTAATCCTTAGTTGACAAAGGGAACTAGGCAAACCCTCCTTTGGAAAGTATTGGAGTTTAGGACAGCCACAAAATCCCAAGAGTTCCAAAGAGGTTAAGTGGCAAAGACCTTTGTGTTCCAATGATCTAAGATTGGGGCAGTTATGAAACAGAAGGCAAATAAGAGTAGGTGGAAGTAGTCCAATATCAGGAAGAGACTCATCATCTGCATCTCCAATATGTATGAAATGTAGTGATGTACAGCTACGTAGATGCCATCCCATTCGAGAGGCTATGAGTTTCGGGCACTCTAAGACCTCAAGATATTTGAGATTTGATGGGAAACCTCCTCCTGCAAATGATTCCACTAGCGGGCAGCATTTTATTAACAGATATGTGAGGGAGCGAAAGAGAATGTGCATGTTCTCTGGGAGCGATTTCAAATTCTTCAATTCTTCAATGCAACAAAATTCTAGTTTGGGAGCCAAAAACCCTCCTTTAGGGAAAAATACAAATTTAGGACACTTTCGTATGTACAAGCTTGTAAGAGAATAATGGTGCCCCTCTAAAACAGATATCATTTCAAGATTATTACAGTCAATCAACTTCAATGATTGAAGCTTTGGGAATAAATCTAGTGGAAACGACTTAAGAGAGTCACAGCTTCCTCTTATATCCATTTCAAGGACGAAGTTATGACAAGATCTCAATGGGAATTCTAGGTGAGGACAATCAGAAAACTTCAACTCTTCAAGGCTATAATTGGCAATGATATTTTCAATTTTGTCGACTGATAATAATTTTTCGAAGCATCCAGAAATCTCAAGGACTCTTAGAGCTGATGGAAGACTTTCCAACTGCTCGTTTCCACAATCTTTTAGAACCAGTTTATCAAGAGATGAAACCCATGGAATTGAAGACAAAAGCTTCTCACAATTGGAAATTACTAGCATCCTTAAAGAAGGAAGTTGTTGAGGAAGTTCCCCTTTCAATTTGGGACAATTTTCTACACTCAACTCTTGAAGATGAGGGAAAGTAAGAGACAAAATTTCACATTTCCATTCTTCCCAGGCCTTCATATCTCCAAACCTTAGGATTTCTAGAGATGAAGCATTAGAGCTATTTCCACAAAATTCTGGACCAATAGCTACTATGCTATGAAACCCTATAATTGACAATGACTTGAGAGATGGAAAGAGGCCAAGTGATGGCAGGGATCTACAGTATTTGCAATGCCTTAGCTCTAGGGACACTAAATTGGACAACAAATGATTAGCAAGCCAATTTGGAAACTCGATAGCACCATAGTTGCCAATTGATAGCTTTTTCAAATTTTGATGAGGTTGGAAGTTCTCCAGCACATCCTTGTCATGGTGTGATTTTCTATTGTCTATGCACCATTCCAATGTTAACTCCTTAAGGTGTATCTTGCTTCTCAAATTGACTGCTAAAGCACGTGAGGGAGAAACCACATTCTGCAATTCCAAGATGGAAACTGATCCATGAAGATTAAGTCCTTCTAAATGTTTGATGTTGGTCTCTCCAGATTTTTCTATAATAAATGGTGACAGAACTTGAAGATTTTTCAATGTATCCAATTGCTTCGGCATCTCTCTCACCTGAGTTTCACGAAAATCAAGGTGACGCAGATTCATGAGTTTATGAAAATCCGTTGGCAATTTTTCCAAAAGACGACAACGCCACAACTTTAATGTTTGCAAACGATGAAGTTGACATATTGAATCAGGCAACTTCCTTATTCTAGTTCCTGATAAGTCCAAATAACGTAGATGTTTCATATTTCCTACTGATTCAGGAATCTCCAAGACAATATGATCACACAAAGATAAAACTCGCATGCAAATAAACTTGGATGGCAAATCGTTAATAACCTTGTGAGATATAAAGTGACTAATAGAGGTATAGCCTGTACTTCTATGACCCTGCATGGATAGAGGCAAGAATGTGCGCAACTTATTAGCCTGGTATGTAACCTCAAATTGTTTGGATGGATCAACATCGTTTCTCAAAAATGAAATATGCCGGGTCATTTTTGTCAAATTATTTACATCATCTACCTCAAACCTGTGGCTAAACTTTCCATATTCAACTTTTGCCATATCATTAATAAGGTCATGCATGACAAAACGGGTTTCATCTATTGTTGATCGTTGAAAAAGTGACCTCAACAACAGGTCATGAAAGAATTGTTCTCCTACTTCTCTCCCATCTTTGCTTTGATGAGCACATGTCAGAAAATTTTCTGCCATCCACAATTGAATTAAATGCTCCTTATCAAAATCATAATCTTTGGGAAATATTGAACAATAAGCAAAGCATCTTTTCAGATGAGAGGGCAGGTAGCAATAACTCAATCTCAAAGCAGGGAGAATCTTGCTATCGCTTTTTTCCTCCCAAATCTCACTTTTCAAAATACCATTCCACCTCTCATGAGATGATACTGTGTACAAGAGGCTCCCAATGGCTTTCAAAGCTAAAGGCAGTCCTTTGCATTTTTTACTTATTTTTCTACCAATTTCTTCAAGGTCAGAGTTTGAACAAAGAACATTTCCATCATGGAAGGCATATTTGCTAAACAATGACCAACTATCTCCTTCCGATAACGGCTTCAATGAAAGTATCTTAGCAGAACGCATGGTCGAAGCAACTTTTCCACTGCGAGTGGTTAGAAGAATTTTGCTTCCTTGAGCCCCATGATTGAATGGTGACTGCAAGGCCTCCCATCGCAGATAATCTTCATTCCATACATCATCTAAAACAAGGAGAAATCTCTTTCGAGTTAGTTGTTGTTTTAATTTAATTTGAAGCATATTAAAATCATTGGTATCATCTTTTGATCCAGTGATTGCCTCATAAATTGTCCTTGTTACCCTCAACATATTGAACTCATCAGAGACACATACCCATACTTTGAGGTTGAATCTATCCATCACCCTACTATCATTGTATGCCAGCTGGGCAAGAGTAGTTTTACCCAAACCACCCATACCCACGATAGAAATAACAGATAATTGGTTCTTATACTTTTCTGACAGCAGCCATTCAATGATGGTATTTTTTTCATCATCTCTGCCATATGTTCCATGTTCATCCACTAAAGATGTAGTTGGCAATCTATCTGCTATAGCACTTCTTAATCCAGCACCACTATCACGTTCATTCAATCTTAATATATCCCTTTGAGATGCAAGATATTCTAGATTTTCAAGGACATTTTTGGCCTTGGATTCAATTTCCTTCTCAAATGAACAACCGGGAGTACCAAAGAAGTTTCGTACCTTGCCAATAACACTGGTTTGACTCTCTTGTTCAGCTGCCAGCTTGCGCTTGGACATTTCATAATCTATCTCATCCAAGACATCCTCAGCATCGAACACAGCATCTTTGACCAAATCGATCCACTCCTCCACCTTCGGATTGGTGATCTGCTTTTGCTCTGCATCGTCAACCACAGCGTCGATGGATAACAGCACGATCTTCAGCTTATTGAGCAATGTCTGGTTCAATTTTGGCTTTTTGAAGAAGTCCAGAACATCCCGAGAAGCCAGCCGATCGAAAGCCACCTGAAGAAAAGCAGAAAGAAAAGCACCACCAACCAAAGCTCCCGCCATAGATGAAGTTGTTCTGCTTGTACAAATGCAAAACGAAAAGAACGAGATGAAAATGCAGAAGTGGGAAAGGTTATTGCAATGCAAGGAAGGTGTGACTTTGTGGTTTTGGTGAGTGAAGCAAGAAAATGCGTTCAGCTTTCCGCCATAACTGTCAACCACGCCAGAAAGGATTTGACTTTCAAGTTCCCAGTTCTGACTTCTAACGTCGGGTCACAAAAAAAAAAAAAATCTAACTATCAAATTCATTCCATTGTTTTGCTCAAAAAAAAAAAAATCATTCCATTGGTTTTTTTTTGGCCAAACATTGTTTTATTTCTGTTTTTGATTGAATTCTGGAGACTCACTACAATGACTACATCCTCATAAGATAAGAGATATATCTTTACTAATTAAACTAATCTTTATTGACTATAAGAGTGTAATACGTTACTTTTATAAATGAATTTATGTATTGATACATTATGATTCAATTAATTATATCTTTCCATAAATTATTCATATATATTATAAAAAAAAAAGGTTACACAGTTATTTGATCTCTCTTGCTTGAAAAATAAATTATAGTATTTTTAACTTATGAATAAGGAAGAATCCTATGAAAAGAAATTTGAAATTACTAAATCCCAAATCAGATTTGATAAAAATGTCTTAATAATTTTTGATAATACTAGACTCATAAATAACAACATTTTTTTGTTATAATTTCTTACTTAAAATTTAGTAATTTTCAGTTTTTCTTTATTGGATGGTTAATCAAATTTATGTCACCTCAAAGGCATGAGCGCTACCAAAATACAGCGTTTCTTTAAATGTTATGTCGTTTTTATGAAGCACAAAATTACAAGCCTTCAATTAAGCTTCAAACAAATGCAAGCCATGTTTCTTCTTATTGGCACCAAGAGTTTGCGAATAGATGGTTTTACTCTTAAATACTGCCATCCAAATAGAAGTCTATACATTTGTCTTGGAGGCAAACTTTGATCTTCCAACACACACACATCTCTTAAAACCTTCTATGGATTTGAAGTGTGAAACTAACAGTCCTAACGGGCTTTTGCAAGTTCCAAATGAACCATATTCATAACACTATCATTTTTCAAGAACCAAGTGTGGTGGTAGCAACTTTCCATTCTTCTCTGTGTTAATAAGATGAGTCATCAGTCATCATCAACATCAAATAAAAATTTATAGTAAGCTACGTTGTTCACAAGTTGCGAGCAACAATAACAAGTTTTATTTCATTGAGTGGGGTAGATCACACAGTCACATTAGACCACTGAGACTTATTTCTTAAATTCCATGTAATTTAGAAGATATTACTTCACTTACACAACAGCACCAAAACCATTATGGGGAGTAGATGACAGAAGTAGTTATGTATGGTTATGAGTAGTTTCAAGTATCAGCTGTAGCCTTTGCACAGATGAGGGTTAACACTATTTATTATTAAGTGTATCTATGTGACAGTGACACAAATGAATAACACACCGATTTCACTTTCTCTGGAACCTCACAGCTATGAAAGAAGACGAGGTGTGAGAGTGAACAGATGTCTATATTTATATACAAAAAAAATTGTTTAAATTCTCTTCCGCAAGGCAACAAGTATTACCATGAAGATAGGAGAAACAAGAAAGGGAAGATAGGGCAGACTTGATCCAGTGCCCTTTCTTGCCCATTGAGGTCTTCCTGTAAAGGGTAGTTAGACTTGTTTTCCATAAAAGCATCAAAATAATTCCGGTACCCTATGTTCAATGAAAAAGGAGATCCTGTTGTTACCTTCGTTTCCCTAGCCTGCCAGGTTTTAAGATCTTCTTGTTTCATGTTCATGTTCTTCTGGGCCCCAAAAATACTTCTCCTTCCCGACTAAAAGCTCTTCAGTCGAGGCAAAGGAGCACTCGGAAGACCATTAAGAGAGCAAAACGTATCTAGGCAAACCTTAACTGAATTTCTCTTTGACTCAGTAACCAGCGGATTAGGCATGGGGAATTTAGGAAACAGAGAGTTCTTCAAAGTTGAACAACGGGTAGTTCTCGGTGCAAGCAGAGCTACTTTACAGGATTTTCTTGGTCATTGTGGTCCACTAAATTCCCAGTTATGACAGGCAGTTAAAATCTACTAGCAGCCTGTTTGGTAAGGTGTTGGCGGGAGTAACTTATAGGTGTAATAGTTTGGTTTGTAAATTTGAGAACACAGCTTTTGACCAATCTCACTTATGTGTGAAAAGCTATTTTTTTAAGCACGATTGCAAAAACGCCTAAAACTTATTTGTGACTTATGCTATTCTTATGCTTCTTTTTATATATTTTTTATGCTTCCCAATCAATTTTTACTTAAAAATAATTTTTAATAATTTTTATAATATTTAAAATTTTTAATATTATTTTTATTACATATTTACATAAATTATGTAGAGTATATCATCCAATTAATTATGTAATATTATTTGGTTTAAAAATTTTCACATTACTATGATTTCTAATTTAAATATAATTTATTCATCAACTATAACTTTTCCCAATTATAATAATTTAAAATTATTATATTTTATAAATTCATTTTAATCATTTTATATTATTTAATTGATCATCATACAAACTAAACTTACTTTTTGCTCATAATCTAAATAACTTTTTTACTTTACAAACTAACTTTCATCAAAGTTAATACAAATATAAATCACATTACCCAATCTAACTTTTTTAAAAGTCAAATTGAAAATAAGTTACTTTTTCTACAGCTAATCCAAACAGACATTAGGATTATCATGAGATGGGAAAATACAAGAGAACAGGAAACTCATATTCAATAGATAATTATGTGATATTATGCTATCACAAGTACTTGCAGATTTATGGTATACAACATTAGCATTTAGTTATTAATTAATTCTTAATATATAAGGGTCCATTTGGACTAGCAATAGAAAAAATAGCTTATTATCAATTTGACTTTTAAAAAAGTTAGATTGAGTAAAAATTAAATTAGGTGGTGTGAATTTTGTTTGGATTGAATTTTATAAAAGTTAGTTTGTAAAAATTAGATTGGATAAAAGGTTATTTGAATTATGATTGAATAAAAGTAAGTTTAGTTCGTAAAATTACCAAAACAAGAATGAGTTTTATTAGATAATAAAAAAATGAATTTACATAATACAATAAACTTGAATTAGAAAGTGGAATTTGTAAAATTACCAAAATGAGTATGAGTTTTATTAAATAATGAAAAATGACTAAAAAATGAATTTACATAATCCAATAAATTTAAATTATTTTAATATGAAGAATCGAACTTTCATAACTGAAATGTATTTTAAAACATTAAAGATATCATAAAAAAATTATTGTAAATGTAGAGTGAAACATAATTTCAATGGATAAAATTATTTTTAAATTAAAATTCATGATAATGTGACAAGCTTGAAATCATTGGTATAAGCCAAATTCACAAACCACTAGACGGTTGCGTAGTTCTTTTTTGTTTGGTTCAATGAAAAGGAGTTTCTTATTACTCAAAAGATATGTACAAGCTTCAAAAGACCAAAAGAATTAGAAGAAGTCGGCAAACCAAAAGTGAGATTCAACCTGTATCTAGGTAACTAAACCTTTCATTAACAAAAACTGAGTTAAGGCAATAGCTTCATTAACTATACAAAGCGTTTCTTGTCGTTGTAATGGTTTGGGAAACGATGAAAAGAGCAATGTTAGAGGAGATAAACAGCTGAAAAGAATGAGGACAGGGAATGCTTTTTTTTTTTTAAATCCCACTTTCTCCTCCCCTTTCATCAGAGCACTCGTCACAACATCCAAAACAACAGTCTTTGCCTAATAGTTCAAATAGGTAAGAAAAAAGGTATTGACACAAGTTTTAGACTCTCAGTTAATTGCGTGAAGTTCTACAATGAAACTCTTTTCTTTAATTATAAAAAAAAAAAAAAAAAGTAAATCAGACCAACATCATATGTATTGGTTAAACTTTTGAAACCAAAGATGTCACAGGTGAACAAGACCAATGACAGAGATCAGCCAATAACAGAGGACCAAAAACATTAAACAAATTAGCAAAGGCACAGATGAACAACACAAAAAACTCCGCATGGAAGGAACAATTAGATCGCATTGAAACTTTAGGGACTCCAACAGAAAAAGCAAGAGAAAAATTTTTTCTGCCAACCTATACCAGATTGGCGACAATGAAGGTTGACACCAGTAGATCGAAGAGTTTATTCCACTGGGAGGCCAAGATCTCCAAGCACAACTTACATGCAAAGGTCAGATAGCAGGTATCAGCTGGGAGACAGTGACTATAGATCAGACAAGGGAAAAGGTTTGGAGTGGCTATGAAAGAGTAACAGAAGGAGATGACCCTACACTAGACCCAACGCGAGACGGAGCTCACGACAGAGAGGGAGTAGAACTGATGGCCAAGACGCAACAAAGCTAATGGCGAGGACTCAACGGAGTTGTGATGTCCCACGGCAGAGAAGAATGAGTGTGGGAGAGAACGAGAGCTTTGAGTGAATAATGAGGGACGAGTGAGAGAAAAATGATGTGACAAGTAATTATTATTCTGACGGTCCACCAACCATAAGCATGATTTAAGTTCAAAAAGCATCTCAGATGAGCTTAAAGAAAATCGTGCTTTCAATACCACTTGTGTTCATAATTAAGATGAGCCAAAAGCTCATCCAAATATGCTCTAATTTTTTTAAAAGGGCTGGAGTTGAAAATAAGTAACTTATGGAGAACCAAATCGGCTCAAAATCTGTAGCTTTATTCACCTTATAATGGAATTTTACCACTGTACAAACAGAAAATCAGTTGAATTCCCCATCTGATGTGTTATGATGAAAACTGCTATTTCATTTTAAACTTATCAAATCTTATCAACTCCACCATCTTGTTCCACTTCCCACGGCTTAGATTATATCTCTTTGATGGTGAAGATTGGAGTATTGTTTGAATGAAATCCATCAAGGCCTTGCAAAATCTTGCTTAAACCAATGGTAACATACTCAGTATTAGGATCACCAGCCAAGTCATTTTTGTATGCCTTTTTCTAATATTCGTGTTCCCAAGGAAGCTTGAGAGTGCTTCTAACAAGAAGAGGAAGTCATGCCCAAATAAAATGTAATTCTCAGAGTCATGGTAAACCAAAATCAATAAATGCTAGTATAGACATGTACCCACTGGTTGCCTTAGATGAATGAGAAATTAGGCAAATTCTGAATGAATTTTCTTAAAGCTATAAATGAAAAATAATACTAGTATATAACAGGAGTTGCAAAATCGTTTTAAACAACTAATTACTCTGCTTTGAATGAATCACTTCATTATTAATACTATAGTCTTGAATTCTGCTAGAATTGCAAGTATATATATACTTAGTTGAATGCTTTGAGTATCTCATTTGTAACAGAGTTTCATAGCGAAGCTGGAATCAATAAAATATTATTTTTAAAATAAAGTTCTTCTGGCAAACGATTTATGCAAGAAAAGTGCTTGAAGATGAAGAGCAGATGAAGTAAGAAGATGACACAGCACATAAAAATCTGGACACAAATTGAAAGTTTAATGAAGAAGGCAATCAGGTTTTTACTATCCGTAACGATGACACTAGTAAGCTATCTACAGCAATGATGCCATTTAAGGCCTCGACACCCTAATGCAATCCCAAACAGCTAGAATTTTACTCAAGAAAGAAGGGAAGTTATTGCTTACAGTATCTACCCAAAAACTCATCTTTTAAAAGAACATATACTGCAAGACCAATAGAAACTTAGAATCTAAAGAATATAGGTTTTCAGCAGCATTGAAAGCACATCATCTTCTTGGCAATCTATTTCACGGGAGTTGTATTTCTGAATGAACACTGAGCAGTTGGAGTGCTGTCTTGCTCTATATGATATATCTTTAAGCAAGGGATGTGCTATCTTGCTCCTGATGTTAAGGGAAAAGGAGGGGGCCTTCATTAGAAATTGGACGATATGAGGAGAAGAGTCACTTATGTTCACTGGACAAAATATGAGAGCCTGTCAGAGAAAAGAAAAGTGAATCAGTTTCTGTTTGCACAATGCCCTTAAGATTTTTTCGTTGCGATTTCAAAATGCATGGAATTCATGGATTCATGATATATTTTGTTTTTATAACTAACAAGTAAATATGACTTTTTGAAAGATTTGGGATGCAGGGACATGCAAAAAAAATCTTATGCTTCGACACTAATAGTATCATCTTTATTTATTGGACTTATCCCTTTGGCGTCACCCAAAAGAATTATGAAAAACAGTAGAAAATGCATGACTAAAAGATTTGAAATAAAACAGGGGAAAAAATGACTTAATGGCATGCCTGAGTCAAGAAGAATAAAGAAGAAAGAAAGATTTGAGTTAGATTTGAACTTGAGAAAATATTTAAATCAAATTTTCTCTCCCATTCTCCTCAATCCAAACATACCTTTTTCACGATTCTTTTCTCAAGACACTGCAGTCCAAGCCTACCAAATATTGGACATGTGACGTATATGTCCAAGTTGTAAGAATTAGCAGTACACTCAGGGCTCCTATTTACATATTGACCATCTGTGGGCTTTTTTAAAAGGGGGTTGAGAAATGTCGAGTCCTATGCTTTGAAATTCTTGGAAAAGCTCATTAGCCACTTTTTTCAATGTTGTATCTAATGGCTTCTTGAGTCCAGTTTGAGCAATTATGTTCTCTGCATACTCTTTTGCTGAATGAAGAACCCATCTTTCACTGTAAAGTAAACATGCCACTGGCAATCAATAAGTGATAGATTGATGGAAAATGATAAAAGATTAAACAAATACCTATGAGTAGAACGACCTGGCTTGTTGCTGTCGCAATGAACCCACCTTAAAATGCTAGAATTCTTAATGAAAGAGCCTTTGAAGGGTATCTGAAAAATTTGAACCGTAGATTGAATTTATTTCTGAGAAGATTATCTTTAAGTATGCATTCAAAAGACTAAATCAAGCCCTCATTTTATTTTAGTGTGATTAACTATAATAATTAGACGGACACCTCCTATCTTCTCTACCAAGTTCAATTTTCAGTTTTGATAGCAAGCCACGTATACAGGAGGAAATAGAAAATGGCCAAGCCAAAACCAATCATGCAGTGAATAAGGAAATCAAACAACCCATACAGATTTCATTCACTATTAATGACAACTTCAAAGGTGTATAGCTACTATCATACTGGGATTAGAGGCTCTGCAAATGCCAGCATTACAGCAAAACATGGCCTAACAGGAGGATCACGCAACTTTACTGACAATTTTGGCATCAAATTCATATCTGCATTCATCACGAAAGTCAATCTGCTGCTATTGACCATAGAAATGCCACAGTAAGCATCATTTGACATAAAGTACCCACAGTTTAGATGCTAAGTTTTCACCTTTAAGAATACAAACACACACACATGACCAAACTAATTACATGGACGCCCCTGCGGTAGATTTGAATATAAAAATAGTCAATACGTAGTCCGTTTGTCCAGCTCATCAATTTCATGTTGGTTCATCTACTAAACCATAAACTACCAAATTAATCTGATATCACTGTTAGTTAACGTAAAGGAATCTTTAATTCATCACAAAAATGTTGGGTAAGGAGTCTCTCTACTTTCCTTCCTCTCCATTTCCATTCACTTCCCATCTCAACCATTAAGATTGAATGTTTAATAGTTCAGATTTCATTTTTTAGAAAATAATTTTATAAAATCATTTTTAGTATTTTTTGAATTATTCTGGCTAAAATTTAGTAGTTTTATTTTATTTTATTTACTGCAAATTTAACAGTTTATTTACAATTTTATAAATGTGAAATCAAACTATTGAAATTTTAATATTACAATTGAGATACGAAGTGGATGGAAATGAAAGGGAAAGGAAGTGAAAATTCTCCTTGCCCTTTTTTATAAGACAGATGATAAAAGTAATAACGCTTTGCAATCACTTTTCTCCTCTTCAATTTCTAAAAAGGCTTCATACTGAAAATAGAAACAAGCATTTTATATTGATAGTTATTTCCTTTGACAAATCTCATTTTTTTCAAGAACCTTTCAAAAGCAAGTTGAGATCTTCTTCCATTACTCAACTTTCAAAATTAAAAAAAAAAAAAGAAAAGAAAAGAAGAGAAACAGAATAGACACCTAATAAGAATAGCCGTAGCATTGGCCATGTTTAACAATTTGAAGTAAACACAACAGCAAACAACAAAATAATGCTCATGATTCCTAATTAGACTTTGAAGTGTAACAGCAAAATCATACTCATGGTTCCTAATTAGAATTTGAAGTGTAACGGCGCTTCTGGCTTAAAGATAAATGAGTGCAAACATAAGGATATATGTATTTATGATTTAAAATTCCAACAAAATAAGCATGACTATTGAAAGCTGGGAACCACCATGATGTGCAGCACTTGTGCAACAAGCAAATAAAGCTGAGGTTCTATGATTTGAAATTCAGATAATCTAGCAAATCTTTCAATCTTAAACACATGGGATAAGAAAGAAAATAAACTATTAACTATCAATCAACTATCATCAATCATCAACTATCAACTATCAACTATATTTTTAAAAACTTGTAATACCCAGTTCATTTAAAAACAAGACGGGTATGACATTGTGACATCCGAATATATTCAATTAATTAATGAAATTTGAATAATATTTTGATTGGGATTTGGATATATTGAATTAAATGAGGGGATCATTATTAAATTGGATTTCAATTGGAGGCTCAAATGAAGAAATTAATAATTAATTTTGAATTCAAATATATTGAATTAAATAAGAAATATCATAGTTAAATAATATGTCAATTGGGGCTTAACTAGAGAAATAAAATAATTAATTTTAAGTTTTTATATGTTCCTCCTAATTTCCAAATTTCTAATTCAAATCTCATTTGAATGAATAAAAAAAATTACACTTCTATAAGAAGTGAATCTTAATTAAGCTCCCTTAGATAATATAATTTATTGAAATCTAAAATTTAATCAAATATTTTATTCTGTGCATTACATGGGGAGAAATTTCTAATTATGTTCATCACTTGAAACTTTAAAAAAGGAGTGAATATATACCTAACGAGTGAATGCGGAATGGATAGTGGGAAAACTGATGCCTTCATGAGTGAGAAGCTCGCCTAACAATGCTATTCCATCATCTTCAATGCTACTAAAAGGGATATGAGAAATAATTGCCCGATATTTTCCATTTTGTTTTTGGATCTTCTTTTTGAGCAAGGGACAACCAATAATTTGTAGCATACAAAGGGAATTAGGCAAACCCTCCTTTGGAAAGTGCTGGAGTTTAGGGCAGCCACGAAATGCCAATCCTTCCAAAGAGGATAAGTGGCAAAGACCTTTGTGTTCCAATGATCTAAGATTTGGGCAGTTATGGAACATAAGACAAGTAATAGAAGGCGGAAGTAGTCCAATATCAGGAAGAGACTGTTCATCTGCATCACCAATCCCTAAGTGATGCAGCGAAGTAAGGCTACTCAGACGCCACCCCATTCGAGAGGCTGCAAGTTTTGGGCATTCCAAGACATCAAGATATTGGAGATTTGATGGCAAACCTTCCTCTGAAAATGATTCCACTTGTGGGCAACATCTTATTACCAGATATATGAGGGAGGGAAAGAAAATGGGCATCTTCTCTGGTAGTGATTTCAAATTCTTCAATTCTTCGATGCAACACAATACTAGTTTTGGGGCTGAAAACCCTCCTTCAGGAAAACGTGCAAATCTAGGACACTTTCGTATGTATAAATTTGCTAGAGAAGAATGGTTCCCCTCTGAAATAGATATCGTTTCAAGATTATTACAGTCAATCAACTTCAATGATTGAAACATTGGGAAGAAATCCAAAGGAAAAGCCTTGAGAGAGTCACAGCTCCCTCTTATCTCCATCTCAAGAATGAAGTTATGAAAATAGCCTAGTGGGAATTCTAGGTGGGGACAATCAGAAAACTTCAACTCTTTGAGGTTACAATTGGCAATGACATTCTCAATTTTGTCACCTGATAACAAATTTTTGAAGCCTCCAGAAATATCAAGGACTTTTAGAGATGATGGAAGACTTTCCAACTGCTCATTTCCACAATTTCTTAGAATTAATTTATCTAGAGATGGATCCTTTGGAATGGAAGACAAGAGCTTCTCACAATTGGAAGTTACTAGCATCCTTAGAGAAGGGAGTTGTTGAGGAAGTTTCCCTTTCAATTTGGGACAATTCACTATCTCAACTCTTGAAGATGAGGGAAAGTTAGTGACAAAATTTCACACCTCCATTCCTCCCAGCTCTGCATATCTCCAAACCTCAAGATTTCTAGGGATGAAGCATTGGAGCTACTTCCACAAAATTCTAGACCGATAACTACAATATTATCAAACCCCATAATTGACAATGACTTGAGAGATGGAAAGAGGCCAATTAATGGCAAGGATTTATAGTATTTGCAATGCCTTAGCTCCAGGGACATTAAATTAGACAACAAATGATTTGCAAGCCAATTTGGAAACTCGATAACACCATAGTTGCCAATTGATAGCTTTATTAAATTTTTATGCGATTGGAAGCTCTCTAGCACATCCTTGTCATGTGGTGATTTTTTGTTGTCTATGCACCATTCTAATATTAACTCCTTTAGGTGTATCTTGCCTTTCAAATTGACCGCTAAAGCAGCCAAGGAAGAAACCACATTCTGCAATCTCGAGATGGAAAATGATCCATGAAGATTAAGTCCTTCTAAATATTTGATGCTAGTCTCTCTAGATTTGTCTATAATAAATATTTGAGTTTCACGAAAATCAAGGTGAAATAGATTCATGAGTTTATGAAGATCAGTGGGCAACTTTTCCAAAAGAAGACAACACCACAACTTTAGCGTTTGCAAATGATGAAGTTGACATATTGAATCCGACAGTTTCCTTATTTTAGTTCCTGATAAGTCCAAATAACGGAGATGTTTAAGGCTTCCTATTGAATCAGGTAACTGCTTGATGAAATGATCAGACAAAGATAAAACTCGAATGCAAGTAAACTTCAATGGCAAATTGTGAGTAAACTTGCCAGATATAAAGTGAAGAATAGAGTTACAGCTTGTACTTCTATGACCTTGCATAGATAGAGGCAAGAAAGTGAACAATTTATTAGCCCTGTGTATAACCTCAAATCGTTCGAATGTATTAACATTATTTCTTAGAAATGAAATATTGCAGGTTATTTCTATAAACTTATTTACATCATCTAACTCCAACCTATGGCAAAACTTTCCATATTCAACTTTTGCCATATCATTAATAAGATTGTGCATGACGAAGCAAGTGTCATCCACTGGTGATCGTTGAAAAAATGACCTCAATAATAGGTTATGAAAGAATTGTTCTCCTACTTCTCTCCCATCTTTGCTTTGATGAGCACATGTCAGAAAATTTTCTGCCATCCACAATTGAATTAAATGCTCCTTATCAAAATCATAATCTTTGGGAAATATTGAACACTAAGCAAAGCATCTTTTCAGATGAGAGGGCAGGTAGCAATAACTCAATCTCAAAGCAGGGAGAATCTTGCTATCACTTTTTTCCTCCCAAATCTCACTTTTCAAAATGCCATTCCACCTCTCATGAGATGATTCTGTGTACAAGAGGCTCCCAATGGCTTTTAAAGCTAGAGGTAGTCCTTTGCATTTTTTACTTATTTTTCTACCAATTTCTTCAAGGTTAGAGTTTGAACAAAGAACATTTCCATCATGTAAGGCATATTTGCTAAACAATGACCAACTATCTCCTTCCGATAAGGGCTTCAATGAAAGTATCTTAGCAGAATGCATGGTCGAAGCAACTTTTCCACTGCGAGTGGTTAGAAGAATTTTGCTTCCTTGAGCCCCATGACTGAATGGTGACTACAAGGCCTCCCATCGCAGATAATCTTCATTCCATACATCGTCTAAAACAAGGAGAAATCTCTTTTGAGTTAGTTGTTGTTTCAATTTAATTTGAAGCATATTAAAATCATTGGTATCATCTTTCAATTTAATTTGAAGCATATTAATATAAGACCTATTTAACTAATTTGATTAGATAAAGAAAATTAGGTAAGTTAGTTAATTATAAGAAATATAACATATTTTTCCTAAAATACCATAATCATCTTTCTTAATATCCTCCCTCCCTCTTCTACTTAATTATGATTGAGAGAATATCCACAGAGATAATTTAGGAAAAATTGATAAATATGAGAAATAAGTCTTATATTTAGGACCAAAATCAACTCAATAATTAGGTCATATATTAAGAACCCTAATTAGTATTAAATATGAGATATTGTTGATCTGAAATAGTGCAATTGTAATTCATTTGTATAGTAAGAGATATTGGTAAAAAAAATTTACTGATTTAAAAATGGATTAAATTATTTAAAAAAGACAATATGTTTTTTTAGTAAGAATGTAATTTATTTTATAAAAAAAATGAGATAAAGTTGAATTTCGGAGACTCTCTACATCCTTGTGAGATTTGAGATCCATCTTTACCAATTAGTTAGTTAATCATATCCATGACATCTCAAAGTGCCTACAAATTTCAAACTCATTCAAGAGATGAGGACCATCAAAATATGTTTGTAAAGCACCAAATTCATGCCATCCACTAAGCTTCAAACAAATACAAGTCATGTTTTTTTTTTTTGATATACTGGAAAATACTAACCAAAACAAAATACCAAGTAAAACAAAACACTCTAATCTCCTGTGTCTTCTTGAACGAGACGCATGACGGCTTCCAGACTCATAATTTGCAAACCCACACTGTTAGCTAAAGCATGCTTCGCCATTCTATCTGCCAAATGATTCTCCTCTCGTGGAAGAAACTGAGTCACCACCTTCCAGTCCCTCTGCAATATGTCTCTAACTTCTAAGATCAGCCTCAGGTTTTCGTGGAGGTCCGAAGGTTCAGTCTGAAAGAGCGCTAAGGCTTCTTGAGAATCACTGCTTAGCCTGATATTTCTGAAGCCACAGTCCCAAGCTCTCTTGAGGCCTAAAAGGCAGCCCCATATCTCTGCAGAAAGAGCGTCACCCATTGGTAATTTAAATTGAAAGCCTTCAATGATCTTCCCATTGCTATCTTTAAGGACTCCTCCACAGGCAGCACTTCGGTTCATAAGAGAGAAAGCTCCATCCACTTCGACATACGCTTCATAACCAGAAATGGCAATACTGTCCAGATTAGCAGATTTAGAGGAGTTACTAAGATGCGCTCCTCTAACTTTGGCAATGGCTCTTGTCATGCTACCCAGAATTGCTATGGCTCGAGCCACGAGGCTGGATGACTTCTGACTAGAATTATTGTGAACTCTATTATTTCTATCACACCAAATTAGCCAACATATAATGATAAATAACTCCTTCGACGCTCCTTGGGAAATACACACATTACGTTTCATATTCAACTCACACCACTCCTTAGACTGTGCTAAGAAGAAATGATTCTGGGAGGAGGGCTTAATTATGGATTTCCACATTTGTTTGATGCCGTGACAGTCTCTAAAGGCATGTAAGCCATCTTCCACGTCCGAGTTGCATCTATCACAGAACCCTGTAGGGTGAAGGTTCATTTTCTACTTTCGGGCATTGGTTGTAAGTCTTCCATGTAACATTATCCATGCAAAAGTTTTGCATCTTTGGGGAATTTTAAGTTTCCAAATATCCCTCCATTTGCCAGTGGCATTCAACAGGATGGTATTAAGAGATTGATAAGCAGAATGGACTGTGAATTTACCACTTTTCTCCTACTTCCACCTAGCTTGAATCTTGCCGTGTCGATCTGGAACCTGTTGAATGCCTTCCTCTACCTTGCTCCAGTTCTGTTTTATGCCGTTCCAAGTATTAGAACCTGGTTTTTTCAAATTGACTCTTGGTAGAAGGTCGTTGCCACACCCATACTTTCCCCTGATAACTTTAACCCAAAGTGAACTGCGATCATTCACGAGACCCCATCCAAGTTTCATCATAAAAGCTTTATTTTGTTGCTTGATATGCCTCATCCCCAATCCTCCGAGTCTTTTTTCGTGACAGACTGTTTCCCAAGAAATAGAGTGCAGCTTCCTTTTCTCCTCAGTGGAGCCCCACAAAAATTCTCGGGCCTTCCTCTCAATAGCATCACAAGTAGTAACTGGGATGTTCGCTGTTTGCATAGAATAATTCGGCATGGCTGAAATAACAGATTTGACCAGAGTATCCCGTCCAGCAAGCGAAATACAAGAAGCGTTCCAGTTATTCAATCTATCTCGTACTTTATCAATCACATAATTATAAGTGCCTGGGTTCACTTTCTCATGATGAAGAGGTACTCCAAGATATTTGCCCAAGTTTGCAGTGCTTGCAAAGCCTAAGGCCTCACTCATCTGATTAACTCGAGTGTGGTTGATATTGCGAGAAAAGAAGACCTTGGTCTTGGAAGTGTTGATCTTTTGTCCTGACATTTTGCAAAATATATCTAGACAGCTTTTCAAAATGAGCACTTGCTCCATGCTAGCTTCTGCAAACAATAACAAATCGTCAGCGAAAAAGAGATGGGATATAGGAGGTCCTTTCTTACCAAGACGAATAGGTTGCCAACGTTTAGCCGTAACCTCTTTTTGAATTAAAAGGGCGAGTTTTTTCATGCAAATAACAAACAGATATGGGGATAAAGGGTCTCCCTGTCTCAAACCACGGGATGGCAAGAAGCTTTCTGCTTTACTTCCTTCCCAAAGGATCTGCATGGACGAAGAAGTAATGCAAGCCCGAATGACCTCACTAATTTCTGTAGGAATTTGGAGCTCCTCAATACATTGCATGACAAAATCCCATCGGACTCGATCATAAGCTTTTTCTAAATCGATCTTAATCGCCATAAAACCTTTCTTGTCAGTCATGTTTCTCATAGAGTGTATGACTTCCTGAGCTACAATGATATTATCTGAGCTTGTTCTGCCAGGTACAAAACTGCATTGGTTGGGAGAAATTACCTGCGGAAGAAAGCATTTAATACGATTAGATATAACTTTCGTAATGGCTTTATAAATAACATTCAAAGACTAATAGGTCGGAAATCACGTATAGTTTCAGGAAACTCCCTTTTTGGAATCAAAACCAGGAAAGTATGATTAAGGTCTTGAATATTGCGGGGATCCTCGAAAGCTTTCCTAACCACACGAGTAACTGAAGGGCCCAAAATCTCCCATTGACTTTGAAAGAACAAAGCATTTAGACCATCCGGACTCGGTGATTTAAGAGCTCCCATGCTGAAAATAGCAGAACGTATCTCATCACTTGAAACCTCCTTTCTCATATCTTCTTTCCACACGTCGTTGATCGAGGTAAAGGAGCAACCATTGAACGTTGAAATGGGGCACACTTCATCCTCCTCAAATAGACCTCTGAAGAAATTAGTAGCTAAAGCTTTAATCTCTGTTTTGTCATCAATCCATTCATTCAAATCATTCTTGATTGCTTCTATTTTATTCTTGTGCTTCCTACCATTTCCACGGGCATGAAAATATTTTGTATTCTTGTCACCCAATGAGTACCAACTACATTTGGCTTTCTGTGCCCACATGAGTTCTTCCTTGATCAGTACCTCCTCTAACTCCAGCCAGAGCTTCGTTTGGAGTTGTTCAATAGAAGAGGGAATGCTTGAGTGATTGTACTGTTTGTTGATACCTTCGAGTCTACCCATTAGCCGACTCTTGAGCTGTCCCAAATGTTCAAAGACGTTATGACTCCAAAAGCCCACTTGCAACGTAAAATTCTCAACATTATCTTTCCAGCAGACATTCACATCCCAGTTGTCCTTAATCAATCTGGAGAAATCCTCGTGGATAACCCATGAAGCTAAGACTCGAAAGGGACGTTCAATTTTTTGCCTGGGATTGACTAAGGACAAGTTAAACAAGATGGGTCTATGATCTGATTTAAACCAAGGTAAGTGCTTGACGGAGGCATCAGTGTATCTCTCCTTAAACATATTATTAGCCACCACTCGATCAATACGACTTTCCACACCTTCCCTGTGCCAAGTAAAATAAGGGCCAACACATCCTAAGTCATTAAGCTACAAATTTTCAGACCATCTGACAAAATCTTTATCCACTGAGATGGGATTATTCGCGTTCGATCTACAGTCTCGATGGTAAAGAGTTGCGTTAAAATCTCCTCCAACAATCCATGGCCAGTTTTCAGTTGGTTGAATATCCGAGATCTCTTCCCAAAGTTGTCTTCTACAATTTACATTTGTGCTAGCATAAACTGAAGTAATAAATAACTTCTCATTGCCTTTTCCTGCTAGCACGTGGATAAATTGATTAGATTTTTTAACTATAGAGATGTTGAAACCCACGTCATCCCAGGCAATCCAAATGCCACCACATAACCCGTCTGAGTCGACAGTCTCACAATTATTGAAGCCTAGTTTCTTGCAACGATTCTGTGCCATAGAGCCGCTGCATTTCGTTTGAAAAAGAGCCATAAAATTGATGGAGTAACATTTTTTAATCTCCTTTATGAGACCCGTGAAGGATTTTGATCCTGTTTCTCTACTATTCCAAAATAGACAAATCATGGGGTGCCAACTATAGGGGAGACAGTGCTTATAGGTCCCCTTAATTCAAAAATATTATCTTGTGAGTGAGAGTGTGGAGATGGGTTCATGTAAGTAGAGTCTTGAGGAGTGGCACCATGCATCTCGAGGGCTGTAGAGTCAGCTGGATCATCAAGAGAGCAGTCTATTTCAGCGTTTTCATTTACCACTGGGCTTGCTTTCTGTTGTTTAGACAATATTATTTCCATTGACCCATTACCAAGCTCTGAGGATAAGACTTGAAAAGGATTGGGTGAGTTCAAAAAGTTTGATTTACCATCATGGGCTATCTGTAAGGAAGGCCCAGCTTTGGAAAAACTGATTCTCTTGCTTTTCTCCTTACCCTTAAGCCTCCGATCTCCCTTATTCTGACTTCCCTTTGTCACCGGGACCCACATCTTTTGATTACTTTGTTCCTTGCTAAGTATAACAACAGAATCGTGCTTCTTCTCCTTGATTGTTGCCTCTGAAATCCCGGTTGCCTCATTAATACTAACGTCTCTTTCCCGTGAAATCTTCACTTCCCTCTTCTCTTGCGTGATCTTCGTGAAACTCTGATTCTGATCTCCTGGTTTCCTGGACATTCCTGGTTTGCTTCGCCTTATGCGTTGAACGAGGTCCCAGACTCCGAAGCCCTCCGTTTGTGGTTGATCGCCGACGACCTCCGATGTTACACCGACATTCACTTCTCTGGTTCGTTTTCCGCCTTGGTGTTCAACCTCCTGTTCAGCACTAGCTTCTTTAATTGCCTCAAAGGTCTTCGTCATAGGAGTGGTGCCCTTTGGTTGATGCTCCTCCTGTTCCTTTGCTGTATTCTAATTAGTAGTTTTCTCAGGGCAGGAGTCTTTGTGGTGGCCATATTTGCCACAGCAGAAGCAGATTAGGTGTAGTCCCTCGTATTCGACACATCGACATCTCCCAAATATGTTAACGGCTGACTTTAGACGTTTTTTAATATCTATTTCTACACATATTCGAGCATACTTACCTCTTTCGCTTCCATAAGTGACCCGATCAATTTTCAGAGCTCGTCCAATCAAAGAACCAATCATCTTTAAGCTTTCAGCATTAAAGAATTCTAACGGTAGTAAAGGTATCCTGATCCATACTGCTATCTTCTTTTGCAGATCAGCACTCCATGGATCAAAGTTTGGTCGCCAACGTTGGACAACGAGGTACCTGTTCGACACCATCCACGGACCTTCCTGATAGATACGATTCAAATCCTCCTCGTCTTCAAAAGAGACCACAAAATAACCATTATCGATATCTCTGGTAGTGAAGGCTTTGGTCGTTTTCCACATCCACTTTAGGCTGTTCTTCATGACCCATAGCAGGACTGATTTCCCAAGCAGCTTCACAATCAGTGACTTTCTCCAAGGAGCACACCATCTCTCGTAGTCCGCTCTCGACACCTTCAGTGTTGGACAGTCCTCATCGTCATCGGTATCCACATCCTCAGTATCATCTCTTACCCCATCCATATTTTCCTTACTGAAATAACCTTGCAGACCATCAATGTATTCAGCCCAAGCTTCGTCGAAGACACTAGCGCCTTTCCTGTCTCTTGACACCTGATCTGAAGAGGTACCCAGAAGAGTGGCTTTAAAAGATTTGGACGTTTCCTGCGTAGGCTCATCTTTCTCTTTTCCATCTGTATCCGCCAGCGGTGGATGTTTTACTTTCTTTCTTGTTCTTTTTGCCTTCTCGCCGTCGTCTGTTCCTTCCCCTCCGTCGGTGTGTTCGCTCTCAACCATGCGTTCGCTCTCAGCCATATCCTATTTGTTACAAGTCATGTTTCTTCTTCTTAATGTCCACTTTAGAGAATATATAGCTCATGGCCTCGACATTATCTAAAGTTGACATATATGTTGCCAAATGCCAATCAGTTTTTCTTATCACAGTTTATTGATTTCAGTTTTAATTCAGTCTTCTTCCATCATATGTAAACATTTCATGAGTTAATATATTTTCATTTTGCCTTTTTTTTCCCCAAAAAGAGAAGAAAAAAAAACTGCAGTCCAAATAGGAGGCTATACATTTGCCTTAGGGCAACTCGGATCTTCACACTCACACACACACATATATGTATCAAAAGTTTATATGGATTCGAAGTGTGAACTTAAGCAACAGGCTTTTGCAAGTTCCAAATAAACTATATTCATAACACTATCGTTTTCAAGAACCAAATGTGGCAGCAGTAATTTTCCATTCTTCTCTGCTAATAAGATGAATCATCAGTCGTCATCAGTATCAAATAAAAACTTATAGTAAGCTACATTATTCACAAGTTGCAAGTAATAATAACAAGTCTTATTATACTAACTGGGGTAGATCAACATTCACACTACACCGCTGAGACTTGTTCCTTAAACTCCATGAAATGTAGAAGATCTAACTTCTCCACTTCCATAACAGCACCAATACTATGATAGGGAGTAGGTGACAGAGGTAGTTATGTCTAGTATTAAGTAGCTGCAAGCATCAGCTGTATTTTTTTGTACGATGTGGGTTAACAGTATTTATTAAGTGTTTATTAACAGTATTTATTAAGGCAGTGATACAAATGAATAATACACCGATTCTCCTTTCCCTGGAACCTCACAACTATGAAACAAGACATGGTGTGCGTGTGACATATATATACAATAGAGAAGTTGTCTATATACCCCAAAAAAAAAACTGTTCATATTCTCTTCTGCAAGGCAACAAATATTACCATGAAAATAGGAAAAATGAGAAAGAGAAGATAGGGCAGAACTTGATTAAGTGCCCTTTCTTGCACATTGAGGTCTTCTTGTAAAGGATAGTTAGACTTGTTTTGTATGAAAGCATCAAAATAATTCTGGTAGCCTATGTTCGATGAAAATGGAGATCCTGTTGTCACCTTCATCACTTCCATAGCCTGCCAGGTTTTAAGATTTAGACCATCATGCATGGCAAGAAGTATACATGTTAGATTTTGGGCTTGGATCCGCCCTTGATGGGCCGGATTATTTGATCGGATATAAAGAGAATATACCAGTCAAATATCCAAGCGATATTGTGATATGTTTAACTTAGTCAAATACCCTAAATCATATCTAATTGGTTACGATATAAATCTAATTAATTTATATTAAATTAATTAATTTATATTGTGTGGATTAAATATATATTAAGTATATATATTTAGAATTGATTGTGATTGATTCTAGATTTAGATTCAAATATCACAATATTATAAGATAAGGATATATTTATATATCTTATCTCATATCTTATCTGATGGGCTTAGTGGATATTTTTGGCTACCCAAAATACCCCTAACAAAAGGCTATAAATAGAGGCTTCCCCTCATCAGTTCAAATCACTCCAGTAGTAGAGCTTTCCTACTATATAAATCTCTCTCTCTCTTATTTTCTTTCTTGCAACGAGGTGCTCTGCTATGCACTTAAAAGCTTAGATTTTTATAGTCTAGCTTAAGTGTGAGTTAAGAAGATCTGACGACCCTACTCGAAAACCGACCCAGTATGTTTTCGATCCATTGTCATTTTATTCTAACAATATAAAACAAAAGGTTTCCTATTTTTGTGACGAGCTTAGGCAGAGAAGTCAGGGCATGCTAATATCTGCATTGTCAAATACTATTTAATTATAACCAGTTAATTATTATTAATTTTCAACATACAAAAGTATAACTTATGAGATTTGGAGGTAAAATAAATAGATCTAAGGGAGAATTACAATGAGATCCCAAAAAAAAAATTACAAAATAAGTCCCAAAAATTGTCATTTTCTCTTTTGAAATTTGTCATTGCAGGTTGTTTAAGTTATTATTAGGATTTTTTAGTAATTATTTTTCTTTCTTGGGACTTGATTATACTTCTCCCTAGATCTAATTACTTTAAGAAGTCCTGATATATATTGTTACTGAAATAAAAAGAGAGAGGGAGAAGATTGAGTCCCACTTCTGTCAATATGATCTCACAAATATGGGGCTTTCCTGTCCTCCCACCCCCCCCCCCAAAAAAAAAAAAAAAGCAGTAATATTTTCATGTGGAACAAAATAATTACCTGAAAGCCAAACACGAACTGTCTTGCTTTCTTGCTCACTTTAGGATTTGGGTGAGATTGGAGTTTCTCATACATACACGAACTGTCTTGCTTTCTTGCTCACTTTAGGATTTGGGTGAGATTGGAGTTTCTCATACATAAGTCGAGCTTCTTTGGACCTGTCAATTAATCAAGTTGTTACGCGAGGCAAGAGGAAAAAGCAAAGAGCATCTACCTAGCCTTTCAAATTAAGAGGCTACTACGGCCCCAAAATAAGATTTGAATAACGCTGATCTTAGTATGACAGAGTCAAAGGCAATAAAAAAGGCAACTCTTATTCAATAGATGGTATGTGATATAATGATCATAGCTAGGAGACTTTTGGTATACAGAATCAGCAACATCCTCAATATTCAATATCTCGAGCTTTTCTCTGGCCATATATTGTTCCTCTCATCCGGTAGAAAATCCTGGGAATTGACATTATCTCCCTCACTGAGGCTTAAATTACATCGCTTTGATGGGAAAGGTTATTTCTGGAATGACACACATCAAGGCTTTTGAGAAACCTTACTTAACAGTTAACCCCAAGGTATCAATGTCTGGTTGGGTTTGAATTCTGGGTCAGATCTCTGTATTCCCAATGTAATTATTATGTTTTTTTTTTTTTGGCATAAGGAGGTCTGGTAGATAACATTTTCCTTTTGAATAAAAGACTCCTCCACCAAGAGACAGCCCCGCTTCTCTCTATAATGAAAATATCCAGAGATTTCTTCTAAACCAACGTGTTACAACTAAATTGAATTTCAAATATGATGTGAGAGGCTCTGTTTAGGTTCTTTTCTTCTGGAATTATGAGCATGCTTTGGAGGTATATATCCCTTGTCACATTGAAACATTTTGTATCTAAAAAAAGAATTTGGTGCTTGCATTTTGTCTTTTCATGCAAAAGAACATGGAAAATATGGAGGCAAGTTATGCATTATTTGAAGAGAAATATAAAGATAAGTAGTAGTCATTGAAATAAATTAACGTTTTTTAATTCTCGAATGAAGAAATAAAAGATGCTGGATTAAACACATATAACACAAAGATTTGAATAATGCTGATCCAGTAAATTCAAGTTTTTTTTTTTTTGTATTCAAACTCAGTGGGAGGTTTCACTACAAAAAAATATGCAATTTGTGACGGAATTTTTTATTTAACGAACGAATTAGCGACAGAATTTGTTCTGTCGCTAATTTCTTTGTCGCTAATTAGATTATAATTCCGTCACTAATTTCTTTATCGCTAATTAGATTACAATTCCATTGCTAATTACACACGGATTAGCAACGGAATTTTTCATCGCTAATTGCTGATGGAAATTTTCCGTCGCTAATTAATGGTAGAAATTTTCGTCACAAATTAGCCATGGAATTTTTCCGTCGCTAACCTAATTTTTGAAAAAATAAAATAAAATTTCACGTGACGCCTCTACCAGTCACCACATCATCACTAGCGACACTCGTCGACCACCTCCATGTATCCTTGCATCCTCAGCAAGGATTGCCACAGGTTACTACCACCTCACTTCTACCTACCACGTGTGCTACCACCTCACATGTCACCTTGTGAGACCATATGTGGCTATCATATAATTCCTCCTCAAAATGACTTCTCCATGACTTGAACCTAAGACTTCATCTGTGCGTACGTGCAGCTTTACCAATTGGGCTATAATGAACCTGTTAACTTACTATGCAAAATTTTATATATATATATATATATATATAATATTCTTTTACACAAACAATGTTATATACATATATATTATTAAAAACTAAAAATAAGCTATATGATAATTTTAATCATAACTATTTTAATGACAATATAATTTCTAAATATCTGTTTTACTATTTATGTTATAATGTTTGATTTTTTTAAAAAAATATTTTTAATATAATTTTAATTTCTAATGACACAAATTTTGAATTGTAAATCATAAATAATTTTTTCATAAATATTTTTTAAAATTTATTTTTTAATTATCATTGATAAGATGTCCAATTTAATTATATATATATTACATTATATTATATTATCTATATGTGTTTTATATAGTTGATGAAAACCATTTATAATTAGTAAAAAATCTAGTTATTCAAAAAGTAACTACTATAATAAAATCTAATAAATTATTCTATTAAAAAATTAAATTATTTGAATAGATTATGATAAATAATATTCTCCTACTTGTATATGTATGCATTCTATGTAATTTATTTTCTTAAAATCCTTTATATATACCATTTGTTTTTTTTATAGAAGACTAAAATCAATCTATATTATGGGTATTAATTATATTGCGGTTAAATTTCATTGTTTAATGATTGAAATTCAAAATTCACTTCAATATTAATTTGTGTTCACATAAATTCCTTTTTTGGTTTTGAATTTCTATTATATATTATATCTCTCAATATATTGTAAATATGATAAAATTATTTCTTTCTTATATCAGTTTGTATAAGAAAGTTATTAATATCCTTATTATATTTTTTTAACTATTATTAATAATCAAGAGGAATTGATTTTAATGAAATATAAACAAATTTTCTAAAAAATTATCTTTCTACTCCCAATATATACCTAATGATGATATGAATGATGATACCTTTATTAACACCAACTCCACAAATATTTCAATTTATTTTACAATTAAAAATATATTTAATTCATTATATTCTTAATTATGTTATTATATAAATTGTTGTAAGATTATAATGTAAAATAATGAAATTTAAAATTAGTGATGGATTAGTGAAGGAATGGCGACGGAAATTTTTGACAAAAAAAATTCCATCGTTAATTCCGTTGTTAAATATTTACTGACAGATTTTTTGACTGATTAGTGACAGACAAAAATTCCTTGGCTAATCCGTTAAAAATTAGCGACGGAATAATTTTCCATCAATAATGAGCTGTTTTTTTTTGTAGTCTTTACATATACACAAAGATTCAGAGATTTACAACTCAAATTCAGATATTCACAAAAAACATAAATATTACAAAACTTATAAGAGAATTCACAACCTCAAAAATTTTGCTAATTAAGGCACCGGAGCTTATATTCAGGGAGGCTTCATTTGTGTTGTGAATTTCATTATGCTGCTTAGATGCATTGTGCATTAATTTAAATTATGCTTCAAATATCTAGATTTATTTTTTTTAACTTGTGAATTTATTCATTATGATCTATTAAATATATAGAAGTTAAGAGTTGATTATCAAAGGCTTCGATATGTGTGTGTGTGTGTGGAGCCAAAAGAAATGAAGACTATACGTGAAGAATTGTATTATTGACAATATGTCATCCACATAACATTTATTTATACCGCAAATTAAACCATATTTTAATATCTTATTCGTTATGAAAAATTATAATATAATTACATTACAATGTATCTGATGAAAACAAAATGGGTAAAAGAGCTAACTTGAGATCATTAGCGTTATGAGAAATAGAAATTAAATACAGGCAATATGTATTTAATTTTGCACAAATTCCCACAGGGATATGCTTCAAATTTGTTTTTTGTAAGAAAAATGTTTTGTTGATTTGAAGTTGCACAAATATCGACTTAATGGTATGCTTGAATCAAGAAGAATGAAGGAGAAAGACATATTTGAGTTAGATTTGAAGTTGGGAAAATATTTAAATCAAATTTTCTCTCCCATTCTCCTCAATCCAAACATGCCCTTTTCACGATTCTTTTCTCAAGACACTCCAGTCCAAGCCTACCAAATATTGGATATGTGACGTATATGTCCAAGTTGTAAGAATTAGCAGTACGCTCAGGACTCCGATTTACATACTGACCATCTATGGGCTTTCTTAAAAGGGGGTTAAGATATGTCCAATCCTGTGCTTTGAAATTCTTGGAAAAGCTCATTAGCCACTTTTTTAGTGTTGTGTGTGATGGCTTCTTGAGTTCAGTTTGAGCAATCATGTTCTCTGCATATTCTTCTGTTGAATGAAGAAACCATCTTTCACTGTAACTCTGTAAGGTAAACATGCCACTAGCAATCAATAAGTTATCATCAATTAATGGAAAATGATAGAAGATTAAACAAATGCCTATGAGTAGAACGGCCTGGCTTGCTACTCTCGCAATGAGCCCACCTTAAAATGCCAGAATTCTTAATGAAGAAGCCTTTGAAGGGTATTTGAAAATTTTGAACCACAGATTGAATTTATTTCACAGAAGATTATCTTTAAGTATACATTCAAAAGACTAAATCAAGTCGTTATTCTAGTTTAGTATGATTAACTATAATAATTAGACAGACACTTCCTACCTTCTCTACCAAGTTCAGTTTTCAATTTCGATAGCAAGCCACGTATACAGAAGGAAATAGAAAATGGCCAAGCCAAAACCAATCATGCAGTGAATAAGGAAATCAAACAACCCATACAGATTTCATTCACTATTGATGACAACTTCAAAGGTGTACAGCTACTATCATACTGGGATTAGAGTATCTGCAAATGCCAGCATTATAGCAAAATATGGCCTAACAGGAAGATCATGCAACTTTGCTAATAACTCTGGCATCAAATTCATATCTGCAATCATCGCAAAAGTCAACCTGCCACCATTGACCATAGAAATGCCACAGTAAGTATCATTTGACATAAAACACCCACAGTTTAGATGCTAAGTTTTCACATTTCAGAATGCAAACACACATACACACACGTGATCAAGCTAATTACATCGACGCCCTTGGGGCAGATTTAATATAAAAATAGTCAATACATAGTCCATTTGTCCAGCTCATCAATTTCATGTTGGTTCATCTGCTAAACCATAAACTAGCAAATTAATCTGATATCACTGTTAGTTAACATAAAGGAACCTTTAATGCATCACAAAAATGCTGGGTAAAGAGTCTCTCCACTTTCCTTACTCTTCATTTCCGTCCACTTCCCATCTCAACCATTAAGATTAAAAGTTTAACAGTTTAAATTTCATTTTTTAGAAAATAATTTTATGAAATAATTTTTAGTATTTTTTGAATTATTCTTGCTAAAATTTAGTAGTTTTATTTTATTTTATTTATTTTATTGAAAGTTTAACATTTTATTTTTAATTTTATAAACATGAAATCTAAACTATTAAAATTTTAATCTTGTGATTGAGATGAGAAGTGAATGGAAAATGGAGGGGAAGGGAAGTGAAGACAACCCTTACCCTATTTTATAAGACAAATGATAAAAGCAATAAAGCGTTGCAATCATTTTTCTCCTCTTCAATTTCTCATAAGGCTTCATACTAAAAACAGAGACAAGCATTTTATATTGATAGTTATTTCCTTTGAAAATCCTCGGTTTTTAAGAACCTTTCAAAAGCAAGTTGAGATCTTCTTCCATTATTCAACGTTCAAAATTTTAAAAACAGAAACATGAAACAGAATAGATACCTAATAAAAATACCTGAAGCATTGGCCATGTTTAACAATTTGAAGCAAAAACAACAGCCGGCAGCAAAATAATACTCATGATTCCTAATTAGAATTTGAAGTGCAACGGAGGTTCTTGACTAAAGAAATTATGTTCATTTTATGCAGCTTTGCTATCTAAGATCTACAAAAATAAAAATTTCATATAAACAAGCAAATCTATAAATAAAGTTAGTGCAAACATAAGGGGAGATATATATATATTTACGATTTAGAATTCCAACCAAATAAGCATGACTATTGAAAGTTGGGAACCACCATCATGTGCAGCACTTGCGCAACAAACAAATAAAGCTGAGTTTTTATGATTTGAAATTCAGATAATTTAGCAAATCTTTCAATCTTAAACGCATAGGCAAAGGAAAGAAAATTATGTTCATGACTTGAAACTTTAAAAAAGAAGTGAATATATACCTATTGAGTGAATGCGGAATGGATAGCATTAGTGGGAAAACTGATGCCTTCATGAGTGAGAAGGTCACCTAACAGTGGTACTCCTTCATCATCAATGCAAATAAAAGGGATGTGAGAAATAATTGCCCGATATTTTCCATTTTGTTTTTGGATTTTCTTTTTGAGCAAGGGACAGCCCATAATCCGTAGTGTACAAAGGGAATTGGGTAAACCCTCCTTTGGAAAGTGCTGGAGTTCAGGGCAGCCACGAAATCCTAGTACTTCCAAAGAGGATAAGTGGCAAAGACCCTTGTATTCCAAAGATCTAAGATTTGGGCAGTTATGGAACGAAAGATGAGCAATAGTAGGCGGAAGTAGTCCAATATCAGGAAGAGACTCGTCATCTGCATCTCCAATCCCTAAGTGGCTTAGTGAAGTAAGGCTACTCAGATGCCACCCCATTCGAGCGGCTACAAGTTTTGGGCATTCCAAGACATCAAGATAATGGAGATTTGGTGGTAAATCTTCCTCTGAAAATGATTCCACTTGTGGGCAGCATCTTATTACCAGATATATGAGAGAGGAAAAGAAAATGCGCATCTTCTCTGGCAATGATTTCAAATTCTTCAATTCTTCAATGCAACATAATACTAGTTTGGGGGCTGAAAACCCTCCTTCAGGAAAACGTACAAATCTAGGACACTTTCGTATGTACAAGTTTGCTAGAGAAAAATGATTCCCCTCTGAAATAGACATTGATTCAAGATTATCACAATCAATCAACTTCAATGAGTGAAGCATCGGGAAGAAATCCAAAGGAAAAGACTTGAGAGAGTCACAACTCCCTCTTATCTCCATTTCAAGAATGAAGTTACGAAAATAGCACAATGGGAATTCTAAATGGGGAGAATCAGAACACTTCAACTTTTCGAGGTTACAATTGGCAATGACATTCTCAATTTTGTCAACTGATAATAAATTTTTGAAGCCTCCAGAAATGTCAAGGACTTTTAGAGATGATGGAAGACTTTCCAATTGCTCATTTCCACAATTTCTTAGAACCAATTTATCTAGAGATGGATCTCATGGAATGGGAGACAAAAGCTTCTCACAATTGGAAATTACCAGCATCCTTAGAGAAGGAAGTTGTTGAGGAAGTTGCCCTTTCAATTTGGGACAATCCTGTATACTCAACTCTTGAAGATGAGGGAAAGTTAGTGACAAAATTTCACACTTCCATTCCTCCCAGCTCTTCATATCTCCAAACCTCAAGATTTCTAGGGATGAAGCATTAGAGCTACTTCCACAAAATTCTGGACCGATAACTACAATATTATCAAACCCCATAATTGACAATGACTTAAGAGATGGAAAGAGGCCAATTAATGGCAAGGATATGCAGTATTTGCAATGCCTTAGCTCCAGGGACATTAAATTGGACAACGAATGATCTGCAAGCCAATTTGGAAACTCAATACCTCCATAGTTGCCAATTGATAGCTTTTTCAAATTTTTATGCGGTTGGAATTTTTCCAGCACATCCTTGTCATATGGTGATCTTTCGTTGTCTATGCACCATTTTAATGTTAACTCTTTTAGGTGTATCTTGCTTCTCAAATTGACCGCTAAAGCTGCCAAGGGAGAAGCCACATTCTGCAATCCCGAGATAGAAAAGGATCCGTGAAGATCAAGTCCTTCTAAATATTTAATGTTGGTCTCTCCAGATTTGTCTATAATAAATGATGACAACACTTGAAGTTTTTTCAATTTATTCAATTGCTTTGGCATCTCTCTCACTTGAGTTTCACGAAAATCAAGGTGACGTAAATTCATGAGTTTATGAAAATCCATTGGCAACTTTTCCAAAAGACTACAACGCCACAACTTTAGCGTTTGCAAATGATGAAGTTGGCATATTGAATCAGGCAACTTCCTTATTTTAGTTCCTGATAAGTCCAAATAACGTAGATGTTTGAGATTTCCTATTGATTCAGGCAACTGCAAGATGAAAAGATCAGACAAAGATAAAACTCGCATGCAAGTGAACTTGGATGGCAAATTGTGAGTAAACTTGCCAGATATAAAGTGAAGAATGGAGTTATAGCTAGTACTTCTATGACCTTGCATAGATAGAGGCAAGAAAGTGCGCAATTTATTAGCCCTGTATATAACCTCAAATCGTTCGAATGTATTAATAGTATTTCTCAAAAATGAAATGTGGCGGGTCATTTCTGTCAACTTATTTACATCATCTAACTCCAACCTATGGCAAAATTTTCCATATTCAACTTTTGCCATGTCATTAATAAGATCATGCATGACGAAACGAGTGTCATCTGCTAGTGGTCGTTGAAAAAGTGACCTCAATAAAAGGTCATGAAAGAATTGTTCTCCTACTTCTCTCCCATTTCTGCTTTGATCAGCACATGTCAGAAAATTTTCAGCCATCCACAACTGAATTAAATGCTCTTTATCGAAATCATAATCTTTGGGAAATACTGAACAATAAGCAAAGCATCTTTTGAGATGAGAGGGGAGGTGGCAATAACTCAATCTCAAAGCAGGGAGAATCTTGCTATTGCTTTTGTCCTCCCATATCTCACTTTCCAAAATTTCATTCCATTGCTCACGAGATGATTCTGTGTACAAGAGACTCCCAATGGCTTTCAAAGCCAAAGGCAGCCTTTTGCATTTTTTACTGATTTCTCTACCAATTTCTTCAAAGTCGGAGTTTGCACAATGAACATTTCCATCATGGAATCCATATTTACTAAATAATGACCAACTATCTCCTTCTGATAATGGCTTCAATTGAAGTATATTAGCAGAACGCATGGTTGAAGCAACTTTTCCGCTACGGGTGGTTAGAAAAATCTTGCTTCCTAGAGCCCCATGATTAAATGGTGATTGCAAGGCCTCCCATAGCAAGTAATTTTCATTCCACACGTCGTCTAAAACAAGGAGAAATCTCTTTTGAGTTAGTTGTTGTTTCAATTTAATTTGAAGCATATTTAAATCATTGGTATCATCCTTAAATCCAGTGATTGCCTCATAAACTGTTTTTGTTACCCTCAACACATCGAACTCGTCAGAGACACACACCCAAACTTTGAGGTTGAATCCATCCATCACCCTTCTATCATTATATACGAGCTGGGCAAGAGTAGTTTTACCCAGACCACCCATACCCACTATAGAAATCACAGATAGTTGGTTGTTATACTCTTCTGACAGAAGCCATTCAATGATGGTTTCTTTGTCATCATCTCTACCATATGTTCCGGCTTCATCCACTAAAGATGTAGTTGGCAATCTATCTGGTATAGCAGTTCTCAATCCACCACGACTATCACGTTCATTCAATCTCAATATGTCCCTCTGAGATGCAAGATATTCCAGATTTTCAAGGACATTTTTCGTCCTGGATTCAATTTCCTTCTCAAATGAACTAACGGGAGTACTAAAGAAGCTTCGTACCTTGCCAATAGCACTGCTTCGACCCTTTTGTTCAGCTTCCAGCTTGCGCTTGCACAATTCATAATCAATCTCATCCAAGACATCCTCAGCATCGAACACGGCATCTTTAACCAAATCAATCCAGTCCTTCACCTTCGGATTAGTGATCTGCTTTTGCTCTGCTTCGTCAACCACGGCATCGATGGATAACAGGACGAACTTCAACTTATTGAGCAATGCCTGGTTCAATTTTGGTTTGTTGAAGAAGTCCAGAACATCCCGAGAAGCCAGCCTATCAAAAGCCACCTGAAGAAAAGCAGAAAGAAAAGCACCGCCGACGAAAGCTCCCGCCATAGATGAAGATGTTGTGCTTGTGCAAATGCAAACCGAAAAAGAACGTGATGAAAATGCGAGAGTGGGAAAGGTTATTGCAATGGAAGGAGTGTGTGACTTTGTGGGTTTTGTGAGTGTGGCCAGAAAATGGCAAAATGCGTTCACTTTTTATCCTCCCGTCAACCACGCTACAAAATATCGATCAAAATGAAGACTTCGAGTTCCCAGTTCATTCCATTATTATACTTCTTTGACATTTCGAAGTGTTTTGGACTGCGTATTAATCATTTCATTATCATCTTCATCCCGTCAACCACGCAAGAACATATCCACCACAGCACAGACTTGAAAGCGATCTTGCATTGTGCTTTACTATTCAATGGAGATTCCTCGCCTCATACCCTGAAATTATATATCTTTATTATATAAATTTATGTAAAAAAAATTTAATACAGTTTTTAATCTCGAAATTTAACTTCATTAAAGATTAAAGAGAATATTAACCTTTTATATTTTTTTTATATAATGAAATGAGTGTTTGATACTTTTTATATAAGTAAATACTCCTCCAATCCTTAATATAAGACCTATTTAACTAATTTGATTATATTAAGAAAATTAGGTAAGTTAGTTAATTATAAGAAATATAACATATTTTTCCTAAAATAACATAATCATCTTTCTTAATATCATCCCTCCCTCTTCTACTTAATTATGGTTAAGAGAATATCCACAGAGGTAATTTAGGAAAAATTGATAAATATGAGAAATAAGTCTTATATTTAGGACCAAAATTGACTCAATAATTAAGTCATATATTAAGAACCCGATGAGTATTAAATATGAGATATTGTTGATCTGAAATACTGCAATTGTAATTCATTTGTATAGTAAGAGATATTAGTAAAAAAATTTACTGATTTAAAAATGGATTAAATTATTTAAAAAAAGACAATATGTTTTTTTAGTAAGAATGTAATTTATTTTATAAAATAAAAATGAGATAAAGTTGAATTTCGGAGACTCTCTACATCCTTGTGAGATTTGAGATCCATCTTTACCAATTAGTTAGTTAATCATATCCATGACATCTCAAAGTGCCTACAAATTTCAAACTCATTCAAGAGATGAGAACGATCAAAATATGTTTATAAAGCACCAAATTCATGCCATCTACTAAGCTTCAAATAAATACAAGTCATGTTTCTTCTTCTTAATGTCCACTTTAGAGAATATATAGCTCATGGCCTCGACATTCTCTAAAGTTGACATATATGTCGCCAAATGCCAATCAGTTTTTCTTATCACAGTTTATTGATTTCAGTTTTCATTCAGTTTTCTTCCATCATATGTAAACATTTCATGAGTTAATATATTTTCATTTTGCCTTTTTTTCCCCAAAAAGAGAAAAAAAAAAAAAAACTGCAGTCCAAATAGGAGGCTATACATTTGCCTTAGGGCAAACTCGGATCTTCACACTCACACACACGGGCGCACACACATATATGTATCAAAAGCTTATATGGATTCGAAGTGTGAACTTAAGCAACAGGCTTTTGCAAGTTCCAAATAAACCATATTCATAACACTATCTTTTTCAAGAACCAAATGTGGCAGCAGCAATTTTCCATTCTTCTCTGCTGATAAGATGAATCATCAGTCGTCATCAGTATCAAATAAAAACTTATAGTAAGCTACATTATTCACAAATTGCAAGTAATAATAACGAGTCTTATTCTACTAACTGGGTTAGATCAACATTCACACTACACCGCTGAGACTTGTTTCTTAAACTCCATGAAATGTAGAAGATCTAACTTCTCCACTTCCATAACAGCACCAAAATTATTATAGGGAGTAGGTGACAGAGGTAGTTATGTATAGTAATAAGTAGCTGCAAGCATCAGCTGTATTTTTTTTGTACAGATGTGGGTTAACAGTATTTATTAAGTGTATGTATAAGGCAGTGATACAAATGAACAGTACACCGATTCTCCTTTCCCTGGAAGCTCACAACTATGAAACAAGACATGGTGTGCGTGACATATATATACAATAGAGAAGTTGTCTATATACCCAAAAAAAAAAAAAATTCTCTTCTGCAGGGCAACAAATATTACCATGAAGATAGGAGAAATGAGAAAGAGAAGATAGGGCAGAACTTGATTAAGTGCCCTTTCTTGCACATTGAGGTCTTCTTGTAAAGGGTAGTTAGACTTGCTTTCCATGAAAGCATCAAAATAATTCTGGTAGCCTGTGCTCCATGAAAATGGAGATCCTGTTGTCACCTTCATCATTTCCATAGCCTGCCAGGTTTTAAGATTTAAACCATCATGCATGGCAACAAGTGTACAAAACAAAAGTTTTCCTATTTTTGTGACGGGCTTAGGTGGAGAAGTCAGGGCATGCTAATATGTGCATTGTCAAATACTATTTAATTATAACCAGTTAATTCTTATTAATTTTCAATATATGAAAGTATAACTATGCATCATGAGATTCGGAGGTAAAATAAATAGATCTAAGGGAGAATTACAATAAGATCCCACAGAAGAAAAATAATTACAAAATAAATCCCAGAAGTTGTCATTTTCCCTTCTGAAATTTGTCATTACATGTTGCTTAGATTGTTATTAGGATTTTTCAGTAATTATTTTTCTTCCTTGGGACTTGATTATACTTCTCCCTAGATCTAATTACTTTAAGAAGTCCTGATATATATTGTTACTGAAATAAAAAGAGAGAGGGAGAAGATTGAGTCCCAGTTCTGTCAATATGATCTCACAAATATGGGGTTTTCCTGTCCTCCCACCCCCCCCCCAAAAAAAAAAAAACAGCAGCAATATTTTCATGTGGAACAAAATATTACCTGAAAGCTGAACACGAACTGTCTTGCTTTCTTGCTCAATTTAGGATTTGGGCGAGACTGGAGTTTCTCATACATAAGTCGAGCTTCATTGGACCTGTCAATTAATCAAGTTGTTACACGAGGCAAGAGAAAAAAGTAAAGAGCATCTACCTAGGCTTTCAAATCAAGAGGCTATTATGGCCCCAAAATAAGATTTAAATAATGATGATCCTAGTTATGACAGAGTCAAAGGCAATAAAAAAGGCAACTCTTATTCAATAGATGGTATGTGATATAATGATCATAGCTAGGAGACTTTTGGTATGCAGAATCAGCAACATCCTTAACATTCAATATCTCGAGCTTTTGTCTGGCCATATATTGTTCCTCCCATCAGGTAGAAAATCCTGGGAATTGGCATTATCTCCCTCAATGAGGCTTAAATTACATCGCTTTGATGGGAAAGATTTATTTCTGGAATGACACACATCAAGGCTTTAGAGAAACCTTACTTAACCCCAAGGTATCAATGCCTGGTTAGGTTTGAATTCTGGGTCAGATCTCTGTATTCCCAATGTAATTATTATGTTTTTTTGGCATAAGGAGGTCTGGTAGATAACATTTTCCTTTTGAATAAAAGACTGCTCCACGAAGAGACAGCCCCGGTTCTCTCTATAATGAAAATATCCAGAGATTTCTTCTAACCAACGTGTTACAACTAAATTGAATTTCAAATATGATGTGAGAGGCTCTGTTTAGGTTCTTTTTTTTTTTTTTTTTTGGAATTATGAGCATGCGTTGGAGGTATATATCCTTTGTCACATTGAAACATTTTGTATCTAAATAAAAGAATTTGGTGCTTGCACTGTCTTTCCATGCAAAGGAACATGAAAAATATAGAGGCAAGTTATGTATTATTCGAAGAGAAATATAAAGATAGGTACTAGTCATTGAAATAAATTAACCTTTTTTAATTCTCGAATGAAGAAACAAAAGATGCTGGATTAAACACATATAACACAAAGATTTGAATAATGCTGATCCAGTAAATTCAAGTTTTTTATTTTTATTTTTATTTTTTTAATTCAAACTCAGTGGGAGTTTTACATATACCTGCTGAGGGAGTCTTGACAAATTGACCACTGCAAAGCAGTTAATCCATGCAGCTCACTCTGCAGAGACATGATTAATCTAAGAAGTTTTCGTTTTCATTATATTTAGTGAACTCGAGAGGGAGATTAACAAACTTACTAAGCAAAAAGATAACTTGTACTTCTTTCAGTTTTAGCAAGTAGCAGTTACCTTAAAAGTTAATTTCTCCATAACCTTTTCATAGAACGGCAATGCTTCTCTCAGCTTTCCAGCATTCATTAATGAGTCACCTTCCTTCAACGCCTGTAAGCATTATGTTATTTGGCATAATTATGCTCCAAAGTCATGATAAGCAGCTCAAGATGTGGACAAATAAATCCATAGAACAAAAATAGAGACTGAGTCAGTAGAAGTTTGTTGCAATGCAAAATTTGGATGTCATAAGATATCCTTTTGATTCTGATTTTCATGAATTCTCTTTTACGAATGTGTGGAGTCATATTGACATGAATTTCTCCAAACTATTTAACAAATGAAGTCTACATCTTATTTTTTGTAAGTCAACCAAAAAAATTAAATCCATTTAGCCAGTGATAGTGAGGCAAGAGTTGAAATACTTCAGATGCCATTATCTAAACTTACCTCCTCACACTCAGATTTTATCTTTGGATCAATATTTAACCCAATTTCCTTCTTGTAGGCCGCAAGTAATTGTCTTGTTCGTTCTTCTTTAGCAGATTTTTCTTCTTCAGTCTCTAGCGCATCCCCAGGACGTATCACTCTTCATCCAACGTACTGAAAACACCGAAAAAAATAATTAAACACACAATATATTTGGGGTGGAAAACGGAGGGCAAATTGAGAAATACAACAATTCCTGAACAAGCGAACTGAATGTCAGTATCAAATATTATATACTGTTTTTGAAATATTGCTGGGTCTAGCAAAGACAACCCAAGTAGAAACTTTTGGCTTGTAAAGATCTGATTCATCTTCCTCAGTTTTCTCAGGCTTGGGAGCTGTTGTTGCAGCATCAAACTTGCTCGTGTCCCCAACAATCAGCTCCACCTCAGGCATATCACTTCTTGAGAAAGAGTCAGAAATTGGAACCAATCCAGGTGGCAGTCCCCCCGTATTTTTCTTATCCGCAAATTCAAGTCCCATGAAATCCATTTTCGAAACTGACAGTTGTCCCTTCTTACCAACACTATTATCCACAATATTACTTCTTGAAGATCCTCCATTCCATCCCTGCAATCCTAAGAACCAATTCAATTTTCAAATACACATTTCAGCGCAAACTACATACAGTGGAACACATAGCTTTCAATTTTTAACCATATACTGAATTAAATACATCAATGCAAGAAATTTCTGCTTAGCACAAGATATGCCTGTAGAATTACCTTGACCCGTTTCATCAACCACGCTCTCTCCTTATACTTCTTGGCTTTCTCCATTGCGATCTTCAGAGACATTGGCACTTCCTTCTGCCCACCATCATCAACAAAATTCTGACCCGAACTCAACCCGTCATTCCCGTTTGATTTTTCAACCGAACTCGCAGCAATGTTTTGCTCAACTTTCAAATCAGAGTTCGATTTCAGCGATTCTCTGTACGCCTTGGCTTTGCTGAAAGCGAGCTTCACAGGGTCAACCGGTTCGGGCTGAGATTCGGGCGTGGTTTCGGAAGATTCAACATTTTCAGGGTTAAGAGCACAGAAAACTTTTATGGGCTTAAAGGGGGAGGAGAGGAGAAGAGAGGGTTTTGCAGGGGAGATGAGTTTCAATGAAGAGACCCATGAAGGCTGTAAAGAAGCCATCATTTTGAGGATGGTAAGAAAACTACCAGAGGTTTGAGAAGGTGTTTGAAAGGGGAGAAAAGGAAGAAGCCATCGGGAAGATGGAATAACTGTAATAAGAAAGAGTAATTGCTCCCCGCCTTCTGGTTAGATAAGGCAGTAACGGACGGGTCTCCCTCCCGCCATTCGGATTATTGGGCACATGTAGACCGTTTATAGCAGACCGTCTAAACATAATTTTGTTTTTATTTTTACCTCATGTTTTTTTTAGCAACTTATTCTGCCTATTATTTAGGATGGAGAAATTGCTAAAAAATTCGTAATCAAAAATTTATAATTGAAATTTGTTTAAATCATAGGTGAAAATAGATGCAACTTTTTCAGTGATATACAACATATTTTCAACTCTTTTGTTTACAAATGATTAAAAATACAAGGAAAATTAATTTTTTAGTCCTTTAATTTTTAACTCGCTTATAACTCAATCTCTTAATTATAATTCCATACAACTTGATCTCTGAACTTTTGACTCGCTTATGACTTAGATTCTCATCTTTTTTTTTTATTATCACCCTTATCATCTATAACTCAGCTATGACTCATCCTATGTGGCTCCAACTCAGCTCCATGTGGGTTTTTTTTATATATATAAAATTTAAGCAAAAGAACAAATGATTGGAGGAGATGACGGAAGGGAGTTCCAGTCGATGGTGAGCTTCAAAGCTTCCACTAAGCTCTTCTTTATGTTCTTCACAAGAAGTTTCTGAATCAAAACCCCAACATTTGCGCTTACATATGGCACCTCGTTGGACGTGCGTCGAGATATAATGACAATAGAGGTGCCTGAGCTTGGAAAAAAGCCACCCGCGATTTAAGGCTATCCAACAAAAACTTGCCATAGCTAATCTATCTCTCTACCCTCTGGACTACAAAAAAATCCTCATAAAATTTAGACTATGGATTAAACTAGGAAGCTCTCTAAGGAACACCTGCAAGCAAGCTGCAACCGGAAGATATGAAGCCTCCTTTAATCCATATTCAATCAGTAATGATGCCTCGTCCATATCACAAATCACAGGTGCAAATTAAATGGATAATCACAAGCAGACATCATCTCCTTGCAACAAAACTTGTTAGCGAAAGAGAGAAGCTCAAAAACAATGTCGGGAAAATAAAATTAACCTTTTTGCTCTACTGATTATCTCAGCAGCCTTCATTATTTCTGCAGAAATCCCAGACGGTGACAAAAAATTATCTTCTCTCTTCTTGATTCTACAAAGACACTAAAATGTATCAATTTTTCGATGTAAACTTGATTCTTCGATGAAGTGCCCGATTTTCCAACTAGCATCAAACCTCCTGCCGGACCCTGACGAAGCAATCAGTGCACACCTTCAGTGATCGGGTCTCATGATTCACTTTTTATAAAGATGTGCAGAGCATAATCGCAAAGAACACAGAGGAGAGGTTAGTGGAAGCTTTGAAGCCCATTGGCATCAGCATCACGAGTGACTGGAAGTCTGGAACTCCACTTCGTCCTCTCTGGTCCTTCATTCTTTTGTTTAAATTTAATCAAAAATGCGACGCGGAGCTGAGTTGGAGCCACATAAGATGAGTCATGATTGAGTTGTAGATGATAAGGATGATAATATAAAAATTAAAAAGATAAGAGATTGAGTCACAGATGAGTCAAAAGTTCAGGGACTGAGTCGCACCGAATTATAATTGAAGGATTAAGTTGTAAATGAGTTAAATGTTAAAAGACTAAAAGATTAATTTTTCCAAAAATATATTATATACAGGTGAAGAAAAATTACGCAAACAATTCGATATTTTGATTTTAAAAAAAAAAACTCAATAATTTACTTCTGTGTTTTTATAATTCTTTGTCCTTTTTTTAAGCATGCTTTTGATTTTAACCTTAAGTAAGAAAATTTGTTATTATTTGAAGAGTTTTGCATTCATTTAGTCTGACTTAATTTAATCTGAATTAATTAAATCTAAGCGTATAGTCATGAGAATTAGTTTACATATAAAAGAAATTTATATCCTCTCAATATCTCACTCTCTCCTTTTTCTCTTAAAATCTCATAAAAAATAGATAGTTCATGTTTAATATGTCGAGAAATTATTATTAAAATATTTTTTAAAAATAAACAAATGAAATTCAATAATTGAAAAAAAATTAATTTATAGAATATTTTAATAATAGTTTTTAAAAATATTTTCACTGGTTACTCTCCTGTGTGAAAACTTTTTCTCTCTCCCCGGTGAGAGTTAGTTACAATGGTTATCGTCGTTTCTGTGTGCGCAATCTGTCGCCTACTACAACAGTGACTAAAGAGTGTCCAATTGGAGAGGTATGGAGATCGGTGTGGAAGGGCAGTGTAGTGGTGAAAGTGGTGCGAGGAGAAGGAAAGGGAAGGAAGTAGAGTTGATTTGGAAGAAGAGCAATCATCGGCAGTTATACGGTGGTGTGCTTGTTGGAAGAATGATGACGATAAAGAGTTTCAATGCTCTGATGGTGATCAAGATGATCAGGAAGGGTTAGAACTTAGAGAAGCATGAGGATCTGTAGATTATTGAAATTGAGGATCAATCGTTTATTTTTGAGTTCTATCGTAGAGAAGATTACTTAAGGATCTTACTTATCTCATGTGTCACAACTCAAAAAGTACCACCCAGATCCATCTCATGTGATCGAGTTACAAGAGAATCTTACTTTTAAACCCGAACCTGAACACAATCTAGACATTAAGGATAAGCAACTTCAGAATAAAACTATTCGGTTACTTAAGGTTTTCTGGAAAGGAATTTCTCCTAAGGATGCCACCTAGGAAACTAAAGAGTGAATGCGGCGTGATTTTCCTAACTTGTTTAATTAGGAAGAGTTAGTGTTGTGTTAGTTTTGGTAATTATGTTGTGGTATACTTGTACTTGCTTGAAGTAATTCTTCTCTTTTGGACAAAATCCTTTTTAGATGGAAAGAATTGTAACATACTATATTTTTTTAAAAAATTGTAATAATATATATAAATAAAATAATATTTTATTTTTTTTAAAAAAAATATCTTTTCCACCGAATTCGGTGGAAAAGATGGGGGAAGGGGGAGTTGTATTAAATGAAAGAAGAATTTGGGGAAGATGTAATTAATGAAGTTGAAAAATGGAGAGTATTAGTTGAAGAAGGAAGAGGAGGGAGGACACAGTTGAATATAAAAAAAAAATGGAGGGGGTGTAGGTTGAAGAAAAATAAGGGCAGAGGAGTAAATGCGAGTATGTTAAATATCTTAAAAAGGCAAAGATAAAATAAAAGAGAGAGCAGAAGAGAACAGGAGAGCAGGAGGGAGAAGGAGAGCAAGGAGCAGGAAGAGAGAGCGTGAGAGAAGTAGAAGTATTAACATTTTGAAGGGTAATACAAGCTTTAAAGATCATTTAGATACACAAATATACTTCTTTTTATCAAATTTTATTTATGGGTATTTTCTATATATTTAGAGCCTTATATTATTAGTTTCATTATAAGTTTAGTGAAAATTTTACCGCCTGGGTATAAAGTAAATATAAAGTTTTGACAATATATAATTGTAGAAATTTAAGGATACATTATTAAGGAATTTTAATTAGTTTATATTTGTTTAATGATTGTTTTGAGAATTTTAAATTAAGATTTTAGTTGAAAAATTTGTTATTCAAAGATATATAAAATGTTTTTACCGATTAAATTTAAGTTCAATAATTTATTTGAGTTATTGCATATATTATTGATGTTTTAATCGGTTTAAATATTGAATAAGTTAAAGATCTATTGTTGAAATAATTTTTGAAGGCTTGAAAAATTGTAAATTGAGAATTTTAATATAAAATATTTAGATTTTGGGCAATAAAAATATATTTATTTAAGTTATTAAATTTAAATAGTCTTATATGAAAATTTTATTTTCAAAATAATATTGTATCTATTATAAATAGCTAGATCTAGGAGAGCTAATATATTTTTGTAATTTTAGCTTAGAAGGTAGTCTTAGAATTTTAGAATAATTTTAGAATAGGTTTGTTATATATTAATAAATATTTATGTGCAATTTTGTAGACTCTTGAGAATTTTAAAATAATCATTGTGTGAATATTTGTAAGCTAAAGAACAGTAGGTAACTTTGAAAAATTTTTCATGTACATGTGAATTATGTATGATCATATTATGGATTCACTAATTTTATATCATATTGAAATATAATATTTTAATTTTTCAAATAAATGTTTTGATATGTTACTCTATTTTGCTAAGATTTATTGTTATTAATTATTATCAATATTTAAATATATTGATAGCTATGGAATTATACCAAGTTGCTGTTAAATGGTACAAAAATGTTATTGCTATTTTACTTCTAATGTAACATTATTTGCATATGACATATGTATTGTTGGGCTAAAGATAGAAGGAAATTTGCATAGATATAAAATTACCATGTGGTATGCCATTACTTAGTGCACAGTGGATGGTACTTGTCAAGGCTCCTTCTTCCATGTTTTTCTTTGGCTGGAAATCCATTGGAGCTATGAAACATATGACGCATTCTTATTTTATTTGCAAAGAAGGGGAGCCATAGTCCAAACTTGAACTCTATATCTTTGGCCAGATATATCTCCAGTTTCAGTGAACTTGGAATAATTCAGCAACATAGATTAGTTCTTATTGGACTATGTGTTAGTCTATGGCTCCAGTCAGCGGTATAAGGGTAGATGGTGATATAAGGGAGGACGTATATTGTATTATTTTAGTATATTAGAAAATGATATTGGTATATTATTAAATTGAAAATGAAATTAAGTTGAATGTATACATCCGTGATTTTCATACACAAATATATATACATACACATAAAATCATATTTTTGTTTGTCATATATGGTTTGCTTGTATAGATTAGAATTTTAGTAGTTACTAAGACGTTAAATCTCATTCCTTATATTAACATTTTCATGTGAAGGATTTAGAAGGAATCAAGGGAAGACACTGATGGAGTGAGCCGTAAAGCCTTCTATACTCTTCAAGCACATGCTATGTTATATTTTTATTTGCCATGACTAAAAAACTTCAATAGTTATTTTGTTAAGTTACATCAGAAAAATGTTTTGAAATTATAACCTCTTTTAAATACTAGAAATACGTATGGATTTTTAAATGAAGTACATCGCATATATAGATATAATTATGTGAGATGTTACAAAAAATCTTTAATAAGGTAAGAAAATTACTCAACATGTAAAAATTTGGACACAAATTTCAAAGTCTTATGTTCATTTCTCAAGTATAAAACAAGAGAATCTCTATCCATGGTAAGTAACCACAGTTTAATGAAGAAGTGAATCAAGTTTTTACAATCCGTAATCATGACACCAGTAAACTATCTACAACAGCGATGCCACTACATCCTAGCGCAATCCCAAATAGCTAGAATTTTACTCAAGAAAGAAGGAAAGTTATTGTCTTACAATATCTACTGAAAAACTCAACTTTTAAAGGACTAACAGAATCTCAGAATGTGAAGAAGATAGGTTTTGAGCAGCACTGAAAGCACACCACCTTCTTGGCAATCAATTTCATGGGAGTTGTACTTATGAATGAACATTGAGCAGTTGGATGTTCTATCTTGCTCCTGATGTTAAGAGTAAAAGGTAAAAAGTGGTGGCCTTCCTTAGCAATTGGACAATATGAGGAGAAGAGTCTCTCATGTTCAGGGGACACGATACAAGAGCCTGTCAAAGAGAAAAGCGAATCAGTCTCTGTTTGTAATGCCCTCAGGACTTTTTCATTGGGATTTCACAATGCAAGGAATTTAAAATGCACTAAGTTCACTTCATGGATTCTTTATATCGTGTTTTTATAACTAACAAGTGAACTTTTAAGTTATCAAAATTTCTCACATTTTGCATGCTTCCAATCCACGGTCTTCAAAAATAAACTATTACCATTCTCTATCTTTCCAACACACATACTCAAGAACTGCACAAATTCGCACAGGGAAATGCTTCAGATTTGGATTTCGTAAGAAAAATGTTATGTTGATTTGAACTTGTATAAATATCGACTTAATGGTACGCTTGAGTCAAGAAGAACGAAGAAGAAAGAAAGATTTGAGTTAGATTTGAAGTTGGAAAAACATTTAAATCAAATTTTCTCTCCCATTCTCCTCAATCCAAACATGCACTTTTCACAATTCTTTTTCACGAGACAGTCCAATCCAAGCCTATCAAATATTGGATATGTGACATATATGTCCAAATTGTAAGAATTAGCAGTGCACTTGGGACTCCTATTTACATATTGACCATCTATGGACTTTCTTAAAAGGGGGTTGAGATATGTCGAGTCCTGTGCTTTGAAATTGTTGGAAAAGCTCATTAGCCACTTTTTTCAGTGTTGTGTTTGATGGCTTCTTGAGTCCAGCTTGAGCAATTATGTTCTCTGCATATTCTTCTGTTGAATGAAGAACCCATCTTTCACTATAAAGTAAACATGCCACTGGCAATCAATAAGTTATAGATTAAAAGAAAATGATAGAAGATTAAACAAATACCTATGAGTAGAACGGCCTGGCTTGCTGCTTTCCAATGACCCCACCTTAAAATGCTAGAATTCTTAATGAAGAAACCTTTGAAGGGTATCTGAAAAATTTAAACCACAGATTGAATTTATTTCGCAGAAGATTATCTTTAAGTATACATTCAAAAGACTAAATCAAGCCCTCATTTTATTTTAGTATGATTAACTATAATAATTAGACGGACACCTCCTGTCTTCTCTACCAAGTTCAATTTTCAGTTTTGATAGCAAGCCACGTATACAGAAGGAAATAGAAAATGGCCAAGCCAAAACCAATCATGTAGTGCATAAGGAAATCAAACAACCCATACAGATTTCATTCACTATTAATGACAACTTCAAAGGTGTATAGCTACTATCATATTGGGATTAAAGGCTCTGCAAATGCCAGCATTACAGCAAAACATGGCCTGACAGGAAGATCACGCAACTTTGCTGATAAGTCTGGCATCAAATTCATATCCGCATTCATCGCAAATGTCAATCTGCCACTATTGACCATAGAAATGCCACAGTAAGTATCATTTGACATAAATTACCCACAGTCTAGATGCTAAGTTTTCACCTTTCAGAATACACACACACACACACGTGACCAAGCTAATTACATCGATGCCCCTGGGGCAGAATTGAATATAAAATAGTCAAAAATCAAATCAGAGCCCATTTGTCCAGCTCATCAATTTCATGTTGGTTCATCTACTAAAACATAAACTACCAAATTAATTTGATACCATTGTTAGTTAACGTAAAGGAATCTTTAATTCAACACATGTTGGGTAAAGAGTCTCTCCACTTTTTTTCCTCTCTATTTCCATCCACTTCCCATCTCAACCAATTAGATTAAAAGTTTAACGGTTCAGATTTTATATCTTAGAAAATAATTTAGTATTTTTGAAATTATCCTAGCTAAAATTTAGTAGTTTTATCTTATTTATTTATTTAGTAGTTTTATCTTATTTATTTATTGAAAACTTAACATTTTATTTATAATTTTGTAAATATGAAATCTAATCAATTAAAATTTCAATCTTATAATCCAGATGAGAAGTGCATGAAAATAGAGAGGAAGAGAAGTTAACACATCCTTACCCTATTTTATAAGACAAATGATAAAAGCAATAAAGTCTTGTAATTACTTTTCTTCTCCTCTTCAATTTCTAATAAGGCATCATATTGAAATTAGAAACAAGCATTTTATATCGATAGTTATTTCCTTTGAAAATTCTCGGTTTTTAAGAACCCTTCAAAAGCAAGTTGAGATCTTCTTCCATTATTCAACATTCAAAATTTTTACAAAAGAAACATGAAACAAAATAGATACCTAATAAGAATACACGGAGCATTGGCCATGTTTAACAATTTGAAGTAAAAACAACAGCCAACAGCAAAATAATACTTATGATTCCTAATTAGAGTTTGAAGTGTAACGAAGCTTCTTGTATGTTCATTTTATGCAGCTTTGCTATCATCTACAAAAATAAAACTTTCATGTAAACAAGCAAATCTATAAATAAATCAGTGCCAACATAAGGGGATATAAGGGGAGATATATATATATATATATATATATATTTATGATTTAGAATTCCAACAAAATAAGCATGACTATTGAAAGCTGGGAACCACCATGATGTGCCGCACTTAAAGCTGAGTTTTAATGATTTGAAATTCAGATAATCTAGCAAATATTTCAATCTTAAACACACACAAAAGGAAGAAAAATATGTTCATGACTTGAAATTTAAAAAAAGGAGTGAATATATACCTAACGAGTGAGTGCGGAATGGAGAGCGTTAGTGGGAAAAACTGATGTCTTCATCAGTGAGAAGGTCGCTTAACAATGTCAATACTACTCCATCATCTTCAATGCTAATACAAGGGATGTGAGAAATAATTGCCCGATATTTTCCATTTTGTTTTTGGATTTTCTTTTTGAGCAAGGGACAGCCCGTAGTCCGTAGAACACAAAGGGAATTGGGCAAACCCTCCTTTGGAAAGTGCTGGAGTTTAGGGCAGTCACGAAATCCCAATCCTTCCAAAGAGGATAAGTGGCAAAGACCTTTGTGTTCCAATGATCTAAGATTTGGGCAGTTCTGGAACACAAGATAATTAATAGTAGGCGGAAGTAGTCCAATATCAGGAAGAGACTTGTCATCTACATCTCCAATCCCTAAGTGACGTAGCGAAGTAAGCCTACTCAGATGCCACCCCATTCGAGAGGCTACAAGTTTCGGGCATTCCAAGACATCAAGATGTTGGAGATTTGATGGGAAACCTTCCTCTGAAAATGATTCCACTTGTGGGCAACATCTTATTATCAGATATATGAGAGAGGGAAAGAAAATGCGCATCTTCTCTGGCAGTGATTTCAAATTCTTCAATTCTTCGATGCAACACAATACTAGTTTGGGGGCCAAAAATCCTCCTTCAGGAAAACGTACAAATCTAGGACACTTTCGAATGTACAAGTTTGCTAGAGAAAAATGGATCCCCTCTGAAAAAGACATCATTTCAAGATTATTACAGTCAATCAACTTCAATGATTGAAGCATCGGGAAGAAATCCAGAGGAAAAGACTTGAGAGAGTCACAGCTCCCTCTTATCTCAATTTCAAGAATGAAATTATGAAAATAGCACAATGGGAATTCTAAGTAGGGAGAATCAGAACACTTCAACTCTTCGAGGTTACAATTGGCAATGACATTCTCAATTTTGTCAACTGATAATAAATTTTTGAAGCCTCCAGAAATGTCAAGAACTTTTAGAGATGATGGAAGACTCTCCAACTGCTCATTTCCGCAATTTCTTAGAACCAATTTATCTAGAGATGGATCCCGGGGAATGGAAGACAAAAGGTTCTCACAATTGGAAATTACTAGCATCCTTAGAGAAGGAAGTTGTTGAGGAAGTTGCCCTTTCAATTTGGGACAATTTTCTATACTCAACTCTTGAAGGTGAGGGAAAGTTAGTAACACAAGTTCACACTTCCATTCCTCCCAGCTCTTCAGATCTCCAAACCTCAAGATTTCTAGGGATGAAGCATTAGAGCTACTTCCACAAAATTCTGGACCAATAGCTACTATATTATGAAACCCTATAATTGACAGCGACTTGAGAGATGGAAAGAGGCCAATTGATGGCAAGGATATACAGTATTTGCAATGCCTTAGCTCTAGGGACACTAAATCGGAAAACGAATGATCTGCAAGCCAACTTGGAAACTCAATAGCACCATAGTTGACGATTGATAGCTTTTTTAAATTTTTATGCGGTTGAAAGTTCTCCAACACATCCTTGTCATGTGGTGATTTTTTGTTGTCTATGCACCATTCTAATGTTAACTCCTTTAGGTGTATCTTGCTTCTCAAATTGACCGCTAAAGTAGTCGAGGAAGAAACCACATTCTGCAATCCCGAGATGGAAAATGCTCCATGAAGATCAAATCCTTCTAAATATTTGATGTTGGTCTCTCCAGATTTGTCTATAATAAATGATGACAGCACTTGAAGATTTTTCAATTTATCCAATTGCTTTGGCATCTCTCTTACTTGAGTTTCACGAAAATCAAGGTGACGTAGATTCAGGAGTTTATAAATATCCATTGGCAACTTTTCCAAAAGACAACAACGCCATAACTTTAGCGTTTGCAAATGATGAAGTTGGCATATTGAGTCAGGTAGTTTCCTTATTTTAGTTCCTGATAAGTTTAAATAGCGGAGATGTTTGAGGTTTCCTATTGAATCAGGCAACTGCTTGATGAAATGATCAAATAAAGATAAAACTCGCATGCAAGTGAACTTGGATGGCAAAATGTAAGTAAACTTGCCAGATATAAAGCGAGAAATAGAGTTATAGCTTGTACTTCTATGACCTTGCATCGACAAAGGCAAGAAAGTGCGCAATTTATTAGCCTTGTATATAACCTCAAATCGTTTGGATGTATTAACATAATTTCTCAAAAATGAAATATGTCGGGTCATTTCTGTCAATTTATTTACATCATCTAACTCCAACCTATGGCAAAACTTTCCATATTCAACTTTTGCCATATCATTAGTAAGATCATGCATGATGAAACGAGTGTCATCTACTGGTGATCGTTGAAAAAGTGACCTCAACAATAGGTCATTAAAGAATTGTTCTCCTACTTCTCTCCCATCTTTGCTTTGATGAGCACATGTCAGAAGATTTTCTGCCATCCACAGCTGAATTAAATGCTCCTTATCAAAATCATAATCTTTGGGAAATATTGAACAATAAGCAAAGCATCTTTTGAGATGAGAGGGGAGGTAGCAATAACTCAATCTCAAAGCAGGGAGAATCTTGCTATCGTTTTTGTCCTCCCATATCTCACTTTCCAAAATATCATTCCATTGCTCACGAGATGATTCTGTGTATAAGAGACTCCCAATGGCTTTCAAAGCCAAAGGCAATCCTTTGCATTTTTTACTGATTTTTCTACCAATTTCTTCCTGATCAGAGTTTGCCCAAAGAACATTTCCATCATGGAATCCATATCTGCTAAATAATGACCAACTATCTCCTTCCGATAACGATTTCAATTGAAGTATATTAGCAGAACGCATGGTTGAAGTAACTTTTCTGCTGCGAGTGGTTAGAAGAATTTTGCTTCCTAGAGCCCCATGATTAAATGGTGCTTGCAAGGCCTCCCATAGCATATAATTTTCATTCCACACGTCGTCTAAAACAAGAAGAAATCTCTTTTGAGTTAGTTGTTGTTTCAATCTAATTTGAAGCATATTTAAATCATTGGTATCATCCTTAGATCCAGTGATTGCTTGGTAAACTGTTTTTGTTACCCTCAACACATCGAACTCATCAGAGACACACACCCAAACTTTGAGGTTGAATCCATCCATCACCTTTCTATCATTATATACAAGCTGGGCAAGAGTAGTTTTACCCAGACCACCCATACCCACTATTGAAATCACAGATAGTTGGTTGTTATACTTTTCTGAGAGAAGCCATTCAATGATGGTTTCTTTGTCATCATCTCTACCATATGTTCCGGCTTCATCCACTAAAGACGTAGTTGGCAATCTATCTAGTATAGCAGCTCTCAATCCAGCACGACTATCACGTTCATTCAATCTTAATATGTCCCTTTGAGATGCAAGATATTCTAGATTTTCAAGGACACTTTTCGTCCTGGATTCAATTTCCTCCTCAAATGAACTAATGGGAGTACCAAAGAAGTTTCGTACCTTGCTAATAGCACTGGTTCGACTCTTTTGCTCAGCTTCCAGCTTGCGCTTGCACATTTCATAATCAATCTCATCCAAGACATCCTCAGCATCGAACACGGCATCTTTAACCAAATCAATCCAGTCCTTCACCTTCGGATTAGTGATCTGCTTTTGCTCTGCATCGTCAACCACAGCATCGATGGATAACAGTACAATCTTCAACTTATTGAGCAAGGTCTGGTTCAATTTTGGTTTGTTGAAGAAGTCCAGGATATCCCGAGAAGCCAGCCTATCAAAAGCCACCTGAAGAAAAGCAGAAAGAAAAGCACCGCCAACCAAAGCTCCCGCCATGGATGAAGCTGTTGTGCTTGTGCAAATGCAAAACGAAAATGAACGTGATGAAAATGCGAAAGTGGAAAAGGTTACTGCAATGCAAGGAGTGGGTGACTTTGTGGGTTTTGTGAGTGGCTAGAAAATGGCAGAATGCGTTCAGTTTTTATCCTCCCGTCAACCACGCTATAAGATATCGATCAAAATGAAGACTTTCGAGTTCCCAGTTCATTACATTATTATATTGTTTTTGACATTCCATTATCATCTTCATCCCGTCAACCACGCAAGAAAATATCCGTCACAGCACAGACTTGAAAGCGACCTTGCATTGTGCTTTACGATTCGATGGAGATTCCTCACCTCATACGCTGAAATTATATATCTTTATTATATACATTTATGTAAAAAAAAATTAATACAGTTTTTAATCTCGACATTTGACTTCATTAAAGATTAAAAAGAATATTAACCTTTTATTTTTTTTTAATATAATGAAATGAGTGTTTGATACTTCTTATATAAGTAAATATTAAATATCAGATATTGTTGATATGAAATAGTGCAATTGTAATTCATTTGTATAGTAAGGGATATTAGTAAAAAAAAATTTACTGATTTGAAAACGGATTAAATTATTTAAAAAAGAAAATATGTTTTTTTAATAAGAATTTAATTTATTTTATAAAAAAAATGAGATAAAGTTGAATTTCGGAGACTCTCTACATCCTTGTGGGATTTGAGATCCATCTTTACCAATTAGTTAGTTAAACATATTCATGACATCTCAATGTGCCTACAAATTTCAAATTCATTCAAGAGATGAGGACCAGCAAAATATGTTTATAAAGCACCAAATTCATGCCATCTATTAAGCTTCAAACAAATGCAAGCCATGTTTCTTCTTCTTAATGTCCACTTTAGAGAATATATAGCTCATGGCCTCGACATTCTCTAAAGTTGACATATATGTTGCCAAATGCCAATCAGTTTTTCTTATCACAGTTTATTAATTTCAGTTTTAATTCATTTTTCTTCTATCATATGTAAACATTTCATGAGTTAATATATTTTCATTTTGCCTTTTTTTTCCCAAAAAGAGAAGAAAAAAAAACTGCAGTCCAAATAGGAGGCTATACATTTGCCTTAGGGCAAACTTGGATCTTCATACACACACACATATGTATCAAAAGCTAATATGGATTCGAAGTGTGAACTTAAGCAACAGGCTTTTGCAAGTTCCAAATAAACCATATTCACAACACTATCTTTTTCAACAACCCAATGTGGCAGCAGCAATTTTCCATTCTTCTCTGTGCTAATAAGATGAATCATCAGTCATCATCAGTATCAAATAAAAACTTATAGTAAGCTACATTGTTCACAAGTTGCAAGTAATAATAACAAGTCTTATTCTAGTAACTGGGGTAGATCAACATTCACACTACACCGCTGAGACTTGTTTCTTAAACTCCATGAAATGTAGAAGATCTAACTTCTCCACTTCCATAACAGCACCAAAACTATTATAGGGAGTAGGTGACAGAGGTAGTTATGTATAGTAATAAGTAGCTGCAAGCATCAGCTGTATTTTTTTGTACAGATGTGGGTTAACAGTATTTATTAAATGTATCTATAAGGCAGTGATACAAATGAATACTACACCGATTCTCCTTTCCCTGGAACCTCACAACTATGAAACAAGACATGGTGTGCGTGTGACATATATATACAATAGAGAAGTTGTCTATACAAAAAAAAAAAGACAGTTTATATTCTCTTCTGCAAGGCAACAAATATTACCATGAAGATAGGAGAAATAAGAAAGAGAAGATAGGGCAGAACTTGATTAAGTGCCCTTTCTTGCACATTGAGGTCTTCTTGTAAAGGGTAGTTAGACTTGCTTTCTATGAAAGCGTCAAAATAATTCTGGTAGCCTGTGTTCCATGAAAATGGAGATCCTGTTGTCACCTTCATCATTTCCATAGCCTGCCAGGTTTTAAGATTTAAACCATCATGCATGGCAACAAGTATATAAAAGAAAAGTTTTCCTATTTTTGTGACGGGCTTAGGTAGAGGAGTCAGGGCATGCTAATATGTGCATTGTCAAATACTATTTAATTATAACCAGTTAATTATTATTAATTTTCAATATATGAAAGTATAACTATGCATTATGAGATTTGGAGGTAAAATAAACAGATCTAAGGGAGAATTACAATGAGATCCCAGAGAAGAAAAATAATTACAAAATAAATCCCAGAAGTTGTCATTTTTCCTTCTGAAATTTGTCATTACATGTTGCTTGGGCTGTTATTAGGATTTTTCAGTAATTATTTTTCTTCCTCGGGACTTGATTATACTTCTCCCTAGATCTAATTACTTTAAGAAGTCCCGATATATATTGTTACTGAAATAAAAAGAGAGAGGGAGAAGATTGAGTCCCATTTCTGTCAATATGATCTCACAAATATGGGGCTTTCCTGTCCTCCCAAAACCCCCCCCCCAAAAAAAAAAAAACAGCAGCAATATTTTCATGTGGAACAAAATAATTACCTGAAAGCTGAACACGAACTGTCTTGCTTTCTTGCTCACTTTAGGATTTGGGTGAGATTGGAGTTTCTCATACATAAGTCGAGCTTCATTGGACCTGTCAATTAATCAAGTTGTTACACGAGGCAAGAGAAAAAAGTAAAGAGCATCCACCTAGCCTTTCAAATCAAGAGGCTATTACGGCCCCAAAATAAGATTTGAATAACGCTGATCCTAGTTATGACAAAGAGCCAAAGGCAATAAAAAAGGCAACTCTTATTCAATAGATGGTATGTGATATAATGATCATAGCTAGGAGACTTTTGGTATACAGAATCAGCAACATCCTTAATATTCAATATCTCGAGCTTTTCTCTGGCCATATATTGTTCCTCTCATCAGGTAGAAAATCCTGGGAATTGGCATTATCTCCCTCACTGAGGCTTAAATTACATCGCTTGATGGGAAAGATTTTATTTCTGGAATGACACACATCAAGGCTTTTGAGAAACCTTACTTAACCCCAAGGTATCAATGCCTGGTTGGGTTTGAATTCTGGGTCAGATCTCTGTATTCCCAATGCAATTATTATGCTTTTTGGGCATAAGGAGGTCTCGTAGTTAAAATTTTCCTTTTGAATAAAAGACTCCTCCACCAAGAGACAGCCCCGGTTCTCTCTATAATGAAAATATCCAGAGATTTCTTCTAAACCAATGTGTTACAACTAAATTGAATTTCAAATATGATGTAAGAGGCTCTGTTTAGGCTCTTTTTTTCCGGGATTATGAGCATGCGTTGGAGGTATATATCCTTTGTGACATTGAAACATTCTGTATCTAAATAAAAGAATTAGGTGCTTGCATTTTGTCTTTCCATGCAAAAGAACATGAAACATATGGAGGCAAGTTATGTATTATTTGAAGAGAATTATTAAGATAAGTACTAGTCATTGAAATAAATTAACCTTTTTTAATTCTCGAATGAAGAAATAAAAGATGCTGGATTAAACACATATAACACAAAGATTTGAGTAACGCTGATCCGGTAAATTCAAGTTTTTTTTTTTTTTTTTGGATTCAAACTCAGTGGGAGGTTTATATATACCTGCTGAGGGAGTCTTGACAAATTGACCACTGCAAAGCAGCCAATCCATGCAGCTCACTCTGCAGAGGCATGATTAATATAAGAAGTTTTCTTTTTCAGTATATTTAGTGAACTCGAGAGGGAGATTAACAAACTTACTAAGCAAAAAGATAACTTGTACTTCTTTCAGCTTTAGCAAGTAGCAGTTACCTTAAAAGTTAATTTCTCCATAACCTTTTCATAGAACGGCAATGATTCTCTCAGCTTTCCAGCATTCATTAATGAGTCACCTTCCTTCAACGCCTGTAAGCATTATATTAGTTGGCATAATTATGCTCCAAAGTCACAAATAAATCCACAGAACAAAAATAGAGATTGAGTCAGTAGAAGTTTGTTGCAATGCAAAATTTGGATGTCATAAGATATCCTTTTGATTCTGATTTTCATGAATACAGAAGAACATCCCTTTTACGAATGTGTGAAATCATATTGACATGAATTTCTTCAAACTATTTAACAAATGAAGTCTACATCTTATTTTTTGTAAGTCAACCAAGAAAATTAAATCCATTTAGCCAGTGATAGTGAGGCAAGAGTTGAAATACTTCAGATGCCATTATATAAACTTACGTCCTCACACTCAGATTTTATTTTTGGATCAATATTTAACCCAATTTCCTTCTTGTAGGCCGCAAGTAATTGTCTTGTTCGTTCTTCTTTAGCAGATTTTTCATCTTCAGTCTCTAGCGCATCCCCAGGACGTATCACTCTTCCTCCGCCGTACTGAAAACACCCAAAAAAATAATTGAACAAACAAGATATTTGGGGGGAAAACGGAGGGCAAATTGAGAAATATAACAATTCCTGAACAAGCGAACTGAATGTGAGCAAATTAAGGAAATTGCAAAATAGCAGAGCTCAGTATCAAATATTATATACTGTTTTTGAAATATTGCTGGGTCTAGGAAAGACACCCCAAGTAGAAACTTGTGGCTTGTAAAGGTCTGATTCATCTTCCCCAGTTTGCTCAGGCTTGGGAGCTGTTGTTGCAGCATCAAACTTGCTCGTGTCCCCAACAATCAGCTCCACCTCAGGCATATCACTTCTTGAGAAAGAGTCAGAAATTGGAACCAATCCAGGTGGCAGTCCCCTCGTATTTTTCTTATCCGCAAATTCAAGTCCCATGAAATCCATTTTCGAAACTGACAGTTGTCCCTTCTTACCAACACTATTATCCACAATATTACTTCTTGAAGACCCTTCATTCCCTCCCTGCAATCCTAAGAACCAATTCAATTTTCAAATACACATTTCAGCGCAAACTACAAACAGTGGAACACATAGCTTTCCATTTTTAACCATATACTGAATTAAATACATCAATGCAAGAAATTTCTGCTTAGCACAAGATATGCCTGTAGAATTACCTTGACCCGTTTCATCAACCACGCCCCCTTTATTCTCCCTATACTTCTCGGCTTTCTCCATTGCGATCTTCAGAGACGGTGGCACTTCCTTCTGCCCAGAATCATCAACAACATTCTGACCCGAACTCAACCCGTCATTCCCGTTTGATTTTTCAACCGAACTCGCAGCAATGTTTTGCTCAACTTTCAAATCAGAGTTCGATTTCAGCGATTCTCTGTACGCCTTGGCTTTGCTGAAAGCGAGCTTCACAGGGTCAACCGGTTCGGGCTGAGATTCGGGCGTGGTTTCGGAAGATTCAACATTTTCAGGGTTAAGAGCACAGAAAACTTTTATGGGCTTATAGGGGGAGGAGAGGAGAAGAGAGGGTTTTGCAGGGGAGATGAGTTTCAATGAAGAGAACCATGAAGGCTGTAAAGAAGCCATCATTTTGAGGATGGTAAGAGAACTAACAGAGGTTTGAGAGGGTGTTTGAAAGCTGAGAAAAGGAAGAAGCCATCGGGAAGATGGAATAACTGTAAGAAAGAGCGATTGCTCACTGCCCTCTGGTTAGATAAGGCAGCAACGCACGGTTCTCCCTCCCGGCTCCCGCCATTTGGATTATTGGGCACATGCGGACCGTTTAAATATATTTTGTTTTTATTTTTACGTCATGTTTTTTTCAAACAACTTATTCTACCTACTTCCATTATTTAGGATGGAGAAATTACTGAAAAATTAGTAATTAAAAATATTTATAATTGAAATTTGTTAAAAAAAAATAGGTAAAAATAGATGCAACTCTTTTCAATTATATACAACATATTTTCAACTCTTTTGGTTTACAAATGATTAAAATTATATTGTATACAGGTGAAGAAAAATTGCATAAACAATTCGATATTTATTATCCACATTCGAATGTTGGTGATAGTATTATGAGCAATTAGTTGCAAGACTGTTTGATTTAAAAAAAATACTCATCAATTTACTTCTGTGTTTTTATAATTCTTTGTCCATTTTTTTAAGCATGGCTTTGATTTTGAACCTTCCAAGTAAGAAAAGTTGTTATTATTAGAATACTTTGGCATTCATTTAGTCTGACTTAATTTAATTCGAATTAATTAAATCTGAACGTATAGTCATGAAATTAGTTGACATATAAAAGAAATTTGTATGCTCTCAATATCTCACTCTCTCCTTTTTCCCCCCTCAAAATCTCATATAAAATAAATGGTTCCTATTGAGTATGTCAAGAAATTATTATTAAAATATTTCATAAAAATAAACAAATAAAATAAAACTAAACTGTTTACAATTATGGCTTAAAATTAAAAAAATTAATTTATAAAATACTTTAATAATATTTTTTTAAAAATATTAAATCTAAATGATTCATTTTCGAATCTAAATCTGAGATGGGATTCTGGAAAAAAAAAATGAGCGGGACTGCCTAAAGCGAAAAGATCTGGACCGTTGAAGCCAATATGATAGAAGTCATATTGGTCATTTGCATTTTTTTTTATTCATAATAAAAATGAAATGATTTTTTAAACTGGGCTTGGGCCCACTTATCTTAACCCAAAAATAAAATGGTAAAGTGATTTTTGGGTCAATCATTTATAAAAAGTGGGCTTATTGCACATACAGGCCTTTATGCGTTTACATAAAAATCAAATGGGCTTCCATGATGGATTCGAACTTCACATATGCCCGACCCAATAATGAAGGGTTTTCTGAATTTGATTGAGACAATAAATAAAGTTAGGGTTTTATCGAGACTTCATATAAAAGGCAGTCCTTATCTTCTTGTATCGCGAGGTCTTTCGTTTCACTCCCCGGTCTGCGAACTGAGGTTCCCTCTTGCTTGAGACCGCGAAGGTCAAAGGAATTTAGCAAAGGTAACATGTCTGCCACTCGCCTATTTCAGTATAGAAATATCCTTTCTTTTAGTTTTTAATTTTTCATGTGACTATCATTTCCTGCGTTTTCTTGTGGTCGTCGGTAAATTCATTTCATGTAGGGTGTAGGTTTTGCGATTCGGTTAGCATCTATTCAGATATCTCCCCCCCCCTCTCTTTTGGGAGTGAATATGGGTTTTAAGGGATTGATAAATCCTATTCATATGAGTTGATGATATTTTGGGGGTTTTTTCTGTATGATTTACTGCGCTCGGCTAAATGCCATTGGGTTCTGTTCGCTTTGTTCTTTGATGAAATCAATTTTCCATTATCTAGGATGTTGGAGTGATTTTTTTCTGAGCTCCAGTCTTGGGGATAGAATTGGGTGTAGTTGTTTTGGGGAGCATCAATTTTCCCCCCGAAGTGTCATATAAGTGCTTTCTAGCTCTAGGGATGTTAAACACTAGTGCATTCTGTGAGAGACTTTGGCGTGGCTAACCCGTTGCTTATGCTTGTAACCCGGATTTATGACTTATGCTTGATGAGTTTTGGAGTTAATTACTTAATTGATTACTATTATGGTTGTCATCAAGATTTTTTCAACCAGGTATGTCTGCATTGCCTCCAAGGATGAATAAAAATAACTTTCGTTCTTCTGAGTTGCTCCTTGCGGAAAATTATTGGAGACCTGAACTGAGGAGGCTTTATGAAAATTAATTTTTTTGTTTTAGTTTCTATAGTAGCCTGTAGTGTTTGAAATTAGAATTAATCATTTTGGGTTTTGGAGAAGATGGAAGAAGAATTTTCAGTCGTATTTTCATTTTGATACAAGTGATCCTATTTATTACCTGTGCTTCACGTTGGTCTTGTATTTTTCCAATTGATACATGGCTGTGTGCATTGTCTCTTAGTTTCCTATGATGAATCTTATGTTCTGGCATTTTATTTCTATGTAGATGAATAGGGAAAAGTTGATGAAGATGGCCGGTTCAGTTCGAACTGGTGGGAAGGGTACCATGAGAAGGTATATGCATGTACCGATCTGGTGATCTTCATTCAATTGGTGTTATGGTTAGCAGATACAGGATAGATTATTGCAGATGCTCTTTTTTATTTTAACTTATTGGTATTTGTCACCTGAACCTGTATTTCTCTAAAGCAAATATATATCCATTTCCAAAAAAAAAAGAAGGAAAGAAATTCATTTTTTGTGTGTTTCTCCCCTTCCATTTCTGCATTTTGTATCTTACCATAGAAGTTAGCATCTTTACAAGCAAATCAACATTATGCCTTTTTCTTTGTGCTTGTGCATGATGCATTCTGGAATATATCTTTAGCTATTACCCCAGATTATACGTTGAGTTCAATTTTGACGATGCCATGAATTCTAACAACTACAGAAAGAAGAAGGCCGTCCACAAGACAACAACTACAGATGACAAAAGGCTTCAGAGCACCTTGAAGAGAATAGGGGTTAATGCTATCCCTGCAATTGAAGAAGTTAACATCTTCAAGGATGACGTAGTTATCCAGTTTTTAAATCCTAAAGGTAATGTCTGTTTCGGCCGTTCTTTTTTTTTTTTTTAAATGCATCTTGACAAAATTTGAGTATTGACTGCATTGTTTTTATTTTTCACAGTTCAAGCATCAATTGCTGCCAATACCTGGGTTGTTAGCGGTGCTCCTCAAATAAAGAGTAAGTATCTTCATTAAAGTGATAATAAGATACGCTATTATCTAACTGAAAAGATGTGATTTGGAGTGTAAAGGAAATTTTTCGCACACTCTTCCAATATTCTGGAATTTAACATGCGCTCCATTCTTGAAGATAATTCAAAGCAAGAATTGTGTTTAAAATTTGACGTATTATTTCTCTCTTGCAGAGTTGCAGGATATGCTCCCTAACATTATCAATCAATTAGGTATGTGCCTCACATGTCATTTCAGTTACAAAACTTTTTTTCTGCGTACTGATTACTGAGGAGTGTTGTTTGTTCCATGAACACGTTGCAGGACCAGATAACCTGGAAAATCTGAAGAAGCTGGCAGAGCAGTTCCAAAAGCAAGCTCCTGAAGCAGCAGGTGCTGGTACAACTGCGGCGCAAGAGGAGGATGATGACGAGGTCCCAGATCTTGTTGCTGGGGAGAACTTTGAGACAGCTGCTGAGGAGAAGACCACCCAAGCATCTTAGACTAGAGCTTGACTGTGCCAATATTGCTATTGTTTCTAAGATTTTCCCCCCTCTGAAATTTAAGTATTTTCAGGTGCTTATTGTTTACTTTAAATAGTTGCAACAATACTCCTGAATCGGCTTTCCGTCCTCTTACTAATACCTTACTTATATTGAGTCATTCGTGCGCCTCATCGTTGAAGGTAGAAGCCAGTTTTGCTGCATAACGTGCAATCTGAGTTAACATTTGGGTCCAGGAAGCAATTCATTAGCCCAAGTAGGACTTACTAGTTAGATTATTTCTGAATTAACGTTAGTGGATTTTTGCCGAAAGTTTTCTGCCTTAATATGCCTCATAAATTGATTAGAAGTATCCTCAACGTTAGTCATCTCGACGGCGGTTTATAGGTGAGCCAACTGTTTTGTGCATTTGAAGCTTCTAAAGAGCAGTTCACAGCTCTAACATTAGTCAAATTTCTCTGTACTTGATGTAGCAACGGAAACGTTTTTCCAACATTCATCGTCATGGGGACTCAAGTACCCGGTTTTCGTAAATGAACTGTTATGGGCCTTCGTTCAATAGTTTAAGAGGCCCAGTAAAGATGACCCGACCGGTTATAATGTCAAGTTCAATGTGGATTAACTGGGCTTATTAGTATGGCCTCGGGCCAAGAAAAGGGGCCTAGGTCCAAGAAAAGGGGCCTAGGTACCTGTCTGGATAGGCATGCAGAGGGTTATATCTAGTATCTAGCCAATACTAAAAATTAGGAGTGTTCATGGGACGGGATAGGAATTTGTCCCGTGTCCCGTCCCATCCGGTTTGGTCCCTGTCCGTCGGGACCGGGACGTCCGGCTTTCTCTTTTTTTTTAAAAAAAAAAAAAAAGATACCATAATTTTTTATATGAATTTTTTTATGGTATAATACTATTTTTATTAGACTTTTAAAGATAAAAACATTATAAAAAAAATATTATGTAGAAAGCTTAATTATATAGCAAAAAAAGGTGTAAAAATAATACTGTAAAAAATCGTAAAAAAACACTATATAATGACTTTATGAATTATTTTATTGAGGAAGGAGATTTTGTTGAGATAATACTACAACTTAAGAGCTACAAATCACCATAAAAATAAGAGTTATTATTAATAAGTAATTGAATAATCTAATAATAATTATTAATGAATAATTTTTAAAAAAAAAAAATCCCGGGACGGACGGGACGGGACGACCCGTCCGCGTCCCGTCCCGTTTGTCCTGTCCGAAAATTTTTTTGTCCAGTCCCTTCCCGTCCCGTCCTGTGTCCGAACTCACCGGGACCGGGACGGGACAAATTGAACAACCCTACTAAAAATAAGAGTAAAATACACTAATCATTTTTTATTTTATTTTAAAAAGAACTTCTTTCTATTTTAAAAACGTGTATAAAGCTCTCTTATAATTAAAATGAATGTTACACAAACTTCCTTATATGTTTTAATATTCAATTTCATCCACCTAGATTGTTAGTTGACTATTAAGTTTGATTTTAATTATTCTTTTGATCAAAATGCTCATTTTTACTTAATAATTATTTAGACATTTATATTTTTCAAAAAATTTTCTTATAAAATCAAAAATAAGTCTAATACGTATATTTTTAAAATTTCTATGTTTATAAACTTATTAATTTTGATCTCAATCATAAAATTTTAGAATTTTAATATTTTATCACATTTCATTAGAATTATTTTTTTTTATTTCTTTTAAATTGTAAAAAACATATTTCAAATACATAGTTTTTGTTTATCGTAGAGTTTAAATAATATAAGTTTAAAAAATTTTATATATTATTTAATTGTATAATTCAAAATTTTTAAACACGTCTTTGTTACAAAAATTTATAAACATATTTAGTCAAAGTATGTATATATTTATTTAAAAAAAATTAGTTAAAGTTTTAATCAAGTCTTTTATGTTTGCTTTAAATGAATGAAATTTATATAACTACAAAAATATAATTTAGAAATTTATTAGAATGAAGGGGTAAAATAGTAAGTAAAATTATTTGAATATAAATTTCAGTTTAAAATAATGCTTTTAGATTTTTTTTTTAGAATATTCCTAATGGTGTTAACTTATTGGATTAAACTGTATATTTTTAAAATAGAAAGAATGTCTGTGTAATTGATACAAACTAGAAGGATAATCAGTGTATTTTACTCTAAAAATAAACAAATAAATGAGCTTATAAAACCTCATTGGTAAAATATAAGTAGGCAAAATCCACATGAAGATATGTCTCTTTTGGTAAAAGCTCATTCCTCCTCATCACTCATTTATTTCCTTGTAAAGAGTAGGGACATTCATATTATTGTGATTTTGTAATTTCATTTAATCTTCCATTTGATTTTTATATTCTAAATGATTATCATTCTATTCTGATGGTTTACAGTTTCCATCACAAACTTCTATAAACATAATATATTTTTTTTAAAAAAAACAAAAGGTTTCAAAACATACACATGCATATAAAGTTTCTACCAAGATTTGAGTCAAAATAAAGGCATGATTAGAAGCATTTTCAAGATAAATTAAATTAATAGTTTGTGATAAGGTGATGAGAAAGTTTTATCATGCTAAACATGAAAATAAAGGAAGTGCTTCTTCCTCAACTCAAAGTGTAAATTAACCTACCTTCAGGTAGATTAACGTTCCGGTCTCCACTTATTTCTCACTATTTTCTAACACTAGAAAGTATAGAAAATAAAATATATGCTCAATTTATATTAATTAAAAAGATAAAAAAAATTTCTTTTATTTTTTAAAAATATCTTACGTTTAAGTTTAATTTTATTTTAATTTATTTGATCAGTTTAGATATTATATTTGTTGAGTTAAAAAATAAATGAAGGAGATTCGTCATTAAAAAATTCCAACTGAAGCAAAAATCAGAAAACTTGCATGATTTGGTCGTATCTTAAGCATGATTTGAAGAATATATTTATTTAATATAATGCGTTTTACTGAAAGAATGCTTGTCATGATTAAATTGACTTCTATACAGAAGTAAACTTCTGAATCAATCTTTTTACCTTGTGTCATAATTACAAGAGACACTTGGAAGCTTCATAGAATTAATTGGAAAAATACAGGTTCTAAAATAATTTATTTTTGAAAAAAAAACCCTTATTAACATAGAGTGAGAGAAAGAATAAGCAAATAGTCCCTCTAGCCTTTCTTAAATAAGATTCTTTTAACTAAGTTACACATTAAACTTAGTTAAAAACAATAAATATGTAAAAATTAAACCACTTTTTTAAATATGTCTTTATTTAATGAGGGAATAAATAAAGAAAAAATACCAGTAATGAGATAAATAATGAAAGAGAATATAATATGAGGGAAAAATGAGGAGAGATAACAGAAAATTAATTAGGAGCAAAATTGGTAAAAATATGTGGGATCTTATAAAAATAATCAAACTAATTCAAATTTTGGGATCTCATAAAATGAATTGTGAGAGGGAGTTAGAATTAATGCAATGAGACTAATCAATAATTAGTTGGACTAAAATAAAAATAATACTACCTCCTGTCCTTATTATAAGTATGTAATAACTACTTCACATAAATTAATAAAATTTATTTTTTGTAAAATATCAAATATCATCCATGAAAATCATATTTAGAGAGTTTGTTAATTAGTTATCAAGTTTTATTAGCTTGTTAGGAATACTTGATGGAAAAATTACTGCTTTAGACAAAATATATTATATTATGAATCATGTTGGAGGTTCTTGTAATACAGATCAAAGAGGCCAGTGTGTGTATACAAGATGTAGGTCCAAATCCCACTATCACTATAAAAATCTTGTTCGTCTCAATAAATAAATCGTAAATAATTCTGTAATCACATCTTAAACTATAAAAACTCTTCTAATTTGATGATCCGAAGACTTAATTAATCTAAATTTTTTAAACCAAAAAACTAATGGTAGGTAGGATTATAATGTTTAATTGGGAAGTTTGGTTTTTAAGCATTGCATATATGTGCCCTTTGGAAGGGATTGTTCATTTCACCATTGAACGAACAAAAAGCGGATCAAAGTTAGGTGATAGACTATTGGCATAAACCTCAGAACCATCCAAGTTGTTTCCCACAAAAAAGGCAAAGCATTTATTCCTTTTTTTAATTATTATGTATATTTTCAATCATCGCCCACTATATTTCAGAATAGAACATGTTCATATTCTCCATGACATGAGGCTATTCTTTTCAATTTTTTTTTATAAAATACTCTAATACTCCTCGGTCCTTATATAAAACCCATTTAACTAATTTGATTATATTAAGGAAGTTAGGTAAACTAGTTAATTATAAGAAAAGTAACACATTTTTTCTAAAACACCATAATCATCTTTCTTAATACCCCTCTTCCTTTTCTACTTGATTATGATTGGGGGAGTATCCATAGGAGTAATTTAGAGAAAATTAAAAAATATAAGAAATGGGTCTATATTAGGACCAAAACCAGCTTAAGAATTGGGTCTTATATTAAGGACCGGAGGAGTAGTATTTAGAAGTCACTTCTAAAATGTTTCACACATATAAAAAAATTAAAATTTATTAACTCTTATTTAAAATTCAATAACTTTTCTATTTTATCGTTATTTAACATAAATTATACCTTGTGAGAATAAAATCAATACAATAATAAGTCAAAGATAAAATTATAAATTTTTATGAAAATTTTATTTCTCTATCCTATAAATAAGAGTAGAAGAGTAATATGTACTCTGCATAGAAAAGAATAGTTCAAGAATATATTTAGATTCAGATTCCTTCATTCTTTTATCGGAACTTCGACACACTAAAAATTGATCCAAACCGTTTAATTGATTTGGATAATTTAAATTCTTTATTAAAAGTAAAAAGATGACGGTAAGTCTAAACAAATTACTCCCCGGTCCTGTTTAGAAGACATGGATAAGATTTTTTTTTTAGTCTTATTTATAAATCACTTCATTAAATTTTACTATAAATGGACTATATTGTCTTTTATTTATTATAATGTGGATAATTAATTTTTGAAAAGTGTATATGTTAAATAAAGGAAAATTTGGAAGGTTACTATATAATAAAGTTAATGGAGTTTAAGGTTTTTTTTTTTTAATATGTACGAAACATGTTGAAAGCATCTTATAAATAGGACTAAAGGAATAACTCGGTTGGCTCATTTAACTCTCCATTTGCATAAATCAATTTTATTTGATCCTACATGAAAAAAAAAATTAAATAAGGACAAAATTACTTATAAGTTTCAGGTAAGAAAATTAAATGCAAATAGGTCTCAAAAATTTTATATTCATAAGTCAAAGTTACATGTTTATAAAGTCTAATTGCGTCACTTACATGTCAAATTTAACTATTTATTATCCCCAGTCGAAATTTCATGTTTACTAACTCGTATCATTTAAATAAAGTTTCAAATAAACTCAACTTATCAATTAGTGAATTCAACATGTTAACTTATCAAACTCTTTTTTTTGTTGGCGAAAAAACTTGTTTTTTTCTTTGTATGGCAATTACATTTAAAATTCTAAAAAAAAAAAATTTATGGAACCTATGTATCTCATATTAATCTGGTGAAGAAAAATTCCCATCTATCTACTACCATCTACAGTCATCTACCATATGTTTTACAATAATGTTTTACTTAGTGCCATAAAAGATACTCATTCAATCTTAAATGTAAAACATGTTTTATAGTGTAAAATTTACATTTAAGACTGAATGGAGTATAATTTGATGATAGCATGATTAAGATAGACATGCAATATTTTTTCCCCGGCGGATCATAGTAAACTAAAAAGTCATATACATAATATAGGCATTAATTCTAGTGAACAAAGTTATGACTAATTAAGCACGAGATTTGAATTCAAATCTCTATAAATGCGGGGGGAAAAAAAAATTAAGAAAGCTAACCTATTCAGATCAATCTACATTATAATGCTAGATATAGGTTAGGGCTAAGATACAAAGTTTTTCCTTAGAAGTAGTAGACACCCAAAAACTTTTGAATTTGAATTCAATATTACCCAAAAGTTTAAAATGGTAATAATTTTACCCTACCGTTAAACATGTTAACAATCAATGCTACTATTTTAATTATCAATGTTAGTTTTTTAATAAGAGGGGACAAATTTGCTATGATTTTAAACTTTCGAGATAATATTGAACCCAAGAAAATTTCAGGTGCGCAGGACTCATAAGTAAAATTTTTTTGAACAAATTTACAGCCTAACCCTGTAAGATATTATATTCACCTTCAGAAAAAGGTCACATTGTAGTGATGGATCTATTCAGCCAGTAATGACATTCACTTCGTCCTCGCATGAAGACAAGACCTTATTATTATTATTTATTTTAATATTAATGCCATATGAAAAAATTAGGGGAAAATAAAGTTATAAGATTCCCAAAGAGAGACAGATCCACAAAGAAATGTTTGGGATATTTTCAACAATGCTTTCATTTGTATTGGAAATTGGCAATGCAGGCTAGCTCTAGCTAGCTTGGCCTTCCAGAAAGATGAATACTATAAATTGTTGAATGCTCAATTCAGATTCAACCCTACAATAATATGCAGATAGTGGCAAGGACTTATATTGTCCCTAAAGTGATCATTAAAACCTTCAATTATTGGTCCCTTTTTAGGGTTTATTCCTCTCTCTGTATATGTGTGTGTTGGACATGGAAGAATTAGACTTCTATTATATGATTCTTTGGAATTGGACTTCACTGTTTCTGGTGCTTTAGTTACTTCTAAGGGCCAATAACATCCAATACACTTGTGTGTTATTCTCACATCTAAAAGGTCAAATTATTGATTTTCTATTGATTTTCTTTTGTGATTATGAAGATATGTTTCGACTTGTTATATAAAATGCCTCAAAAGGGAAGTTCATATGGAAGAATGTCAACTATGTGTTCATCAGCCCATACAAGGATTCGTGCACTTATCTTTTCTTTTCTTTTTTATCCTTTGCAAAATAAAGTGGTAAAAATATGTTCTTCGTATCTTTAATATAAAATTTAATCCTTTAATTTTTGTATATTAAAGAAGTCAAATAAATTAGTTGATTACAACAAATGTGATTTAATTTTACTAAAATATCCTTACGTAATATAAAGAGAAAATTATAAATAAAGACCCCTGAATATGTAAAATTACAATTTGGGACTTTGAATTTGGAAAATGGCAAGTAAGGTCCCGGTTCCACTTTTGCAAATATGAAATATGGGTGAAATGTCTGAAATGCCCCTCAACCAAATTGTGATTTGATCTACTAAAATTATTATTTGCTAAAATGAACTTGTCATTTCCCATAGTCAACTTGTTATTTGGCACACCCTCAGTTAAGTTGTAATTTGGTCTACTAAAATTATTATTTGTTAAAGCGAACTTGTCATTTCTTATAGTCAACTTGTCATTTGGCTAAGGGGTATTTTAGATATTTCACACACAGTTCATATTTGCAAAAGTAGAACGGGTCCTCATTTGATATTTTCCAAATTTAGGATCTCAAATCATAATTTTACATATTCGGGGGGTTTTATTTACAATTTTCCCTAATATAAATTGTATATCAATCTATAAATTTATTAGGTAAATAATTCGTGAAAGATGATAAAAATGATAAACAAAATGGATTAAGATCTTATATATTTAAAACAAAATTTAACATCCCAACTAACTACTATATTAGGGACTAAAAGGGGTATAAGTTAAGTTACGTTGTTAGAGGAGTTTTATAGTCCAAAATATAAATGACTTTGCAAGAGTTTTTGGAGTTTAACTTTTTGTTTATTCTAAAAATGCCCTTTTGTCATTTTTAACCAAAAATAGAAGGAGACTATATTTTTTTTCCAGATCAATGGTATTTATCAAGAGTAAAAATTAAAATCAAAACAATCTCTGAAAAAATTTAATAATTTAACTAAATTTTTTATTCTAGTGATGAAATAATTAAAAGTGATTGTATTAAATACGGAATTAGTAAAAATATAATCATTAATGAAACAATGATGATAATATAAATATAATTGTAACCCGCCTATGAAACTTTTTTTCGTGTACGTATTTATACATTTGGAACCGAAAGTAACTCAAAATGGTATAAAATAAATTTCGGAAAAAAAAAACATATAGACATTATATCTTAAATCAAAACGTTAACACATTAACTTTATAATTTTTTCTTTTTTATATATACACGTTTTCTTCAAACCAATTTTATCATGGGGAACATCTTCCTATATTTACATACATATGTATGAATGTATGTGTTTATATATGTATATTTATATTCACACACACGCATGCATATAAGAAATTAGTGGTGGAGATTTTAAATAAGACAAAATCAAAAACACTAAAAAATTGTAAATGGAATACAATGCATGGACAAAAAGAAAGTGGTGCTAATTGTTCAATAATGCTTTCATTGTATTTTTTAGGTTCTACTTATTATACATACACTGTTCAAAATTTGGCATCTTCTCCGATGTTCAACCCTGCAATGATGACATATTATTTAAGACATCTAGAATATCAAATATCTTTATTTTCTTAAATTACACTGATTTATTTCATGTTATTAAAATTATATATTTTTATTTAAACATTATTTTATTTGATTTTTTTTTATTAAAACCTTACACACTATTGAGCATATATTATGAAAATAAAGGAATATCTTAAACTTCCAATTAATTAAGCATTATTTCTTTCAAAAGAAATTATATATATTATAAAAATGAAGGATTTTTTTTTTTGCAAAATTGAAAGATGATTTGTGTAATTTAGTCATGTTTTTGTCTATTTATTATCGTAAATTAAATTTTTGGAAAATAGTATTTCATGATAATATACAGTGGCTAACCTTCTTTTGTTTCTGCTTATACATATGGCAGAGAAATTTAGCCCTCCATGACTAACTTCTTTTCTTTCTTTATTTCTTTCTCTTTTTTTTTTTTTTTTTTTGCCTCAGTGAGTACTAATTAGACTGTATATTATATTCAATCTATTTTTTATACTTATATTTTGATTATATAACTTAGAAATAATATTGCGCAGTTTTGCTTCTGTAGCTCCAAGTTGAGAATTATTCTTTTAAACATGATAAAATATTACTATTTTATATCCTTAATATAAGAGTCAGTTTGTTGGCAAAAAAAAATATAAGAGTCAGTTTAATATTTAATTTAGTTCTAAATATAAGAACTCAGTCTACTTTGTCTATCATATTTATCTTTTTTTTAAGTTATTTTTTTAGTAGTTGCACATATTAAAGATTTCATTAAATAGTAGTTCTAGTTAATATATATGATTAGTTAAAGTATTTTAGAAAAAATAATAAATATTTATTATAAATAACTAACTTAATATTTTTTTAATATATTCATACTAGTCAGTTAACTTTTATATTAATAATACAGCAGTAGTATTTTGTGAAGGAATTTATTCAAACTCCAAAAGCTGTTTTAACTCTATAGATAAGGCAAACATCGAAGAGAAAAGTTCAAAGAACAGAAGTAGATAACTAGATATTGATTATCTCTCTATCTTTTTCTTTAAAAAAATAATTTGTTATAAAAAATGAGAAAAGTACAAAGATTGAGATGAGGGAGATAGAGAAAATAAGAGGAAATTGGAGGAGAAATTAAGGGGGAGTTCTCATTCACTTCATTGTCTCAAATGTGTGTACATCATCTCCTATTTATAGGACCCCAATATTGAAGACTAACCTAAAGAGTTACAAGTACATAAAGAAAGGAATTAAGCAACATAATTGTACAATTGGAGGTTATAGGAAATCAATACTTGAAACCCTTCAATTTGGGAGTTATAAGGTATAATGCCATTAACCATGAGAAGGAATCCCAAGGGGCTAAGGAGTTATGAACATCCACACAACATAATGTTTACAACACTCCCCCTTGGATGTTCATAAACAAATATTGTGCCTCATTAAAACCTTACTAGGAAAAACCCAGTGGGACAAAATCCTAGTGAAGGAAAAAGAGTACACAATATACATTAAAGCTGCTTCGATAAAAAAACCTTAACAGAAAAACCCCGTGGGACAAAATCTTGGCTAAGGAAAAGAGTACAACATGATCTTTGCTCCCCCTAATGACAACATCACTTTTACTCCCCCTGTCAACAGCATCACTCTCTATCATTTTATCATAATAGAGTATACTAATTTCTCAAGTTGTCCAATGCTTTTTCAAGCATATCTTCTTTTTAGCTGAACTATGCATAGTACGTCGTCATCAAATTATATTGAAATGTATTCCTCTAACATATCTTCTAGATATGTGGAATTATCAATATATTCTTTACTTGCACTGAGAAAATTGCAAAGAAAGTTTATTCTGAAAAATACTATAATATATCTTGTATCGACATAATTAATTTAATTTGAATAAAATGATATCATGTAATAGTTTCATAGAACTACATATCCAATCTCAGTTTTATTATTCACATGCATACCTGCAGAAACTTATCTTTACCATAATATTGACAATATATGTAAATATTATTATAGAATAAATATATGGGACTTCTAATCTATTTAGTTGAATATATTTTGCAAACAAAATTATCATAACAAAATCAATCATTTTGCAATCATTGATGCATTCAATAACTTGATCTATGGGTCAAGTAAGATACGAAATTATTTATTTTCTAATACATTTTTCTAAGCCAGATATGTATACTCAGATTATCTTATTCACATAATATTTTAAGCATTGGATGATTTTCTTCTATAAATGCTTCTGGCATTTTAAATCCCTCAAGAATTCTCATGTAAACTTCATTATTTAGTGAGCCACATGTATAGGCTATAACGATATCTAACAGACGCATATTTCATTTTTCATATACTGCCAAACTAGTAATATATGCAAAAATTATTGCATCCATCACAAAATATTATGCCTAATCATAATCACTGGACCTTTGTGAAATTCTTTATTTTCACAAAAATATTCATATGTCACATAATAACTTGTATTTGATGTGTTTGGACTGCAGGTCCATAATTTTCACATATTAAAATAATAATTATGTTTCCATTGCATCTTTTCTCTTTTCCTTTTGCTTTTGGCCAAATTTCTATTTTCATATAAGATCCTCTTTAAAATCACGTGATATTATTATCAAAAATGTTGTCGACAACTTTATCTTTTTGGTTCCATTTTTCCTCTTGTGACATAACTTATTGAGATCTCTTCATTACTTTTCAGGTACCTGAACCTCTTCTGGGGCTTTTTTTTTCAACTAGTTATGTCTCAGTACTCTTCTAGAGCACATGCCTCCTTAATATAACTTTTAAATTTCATGCTCCTTTTTGTTCAATATAATTATATTGGAACCAATTAATCTCTCATGCTTCAGGCATGTCTCACTTTTATTTATACTAATTGGAGCATTTTCAGCTGGAATATGAGATTTAGTAATACTCACTTAGGTCAGTAATAGCATCTGGCACATATTTTGTAATATCTCATGGATGCATTCTTTGATGAACTTCTGGTTCATACTATCATATATCTGAGGATCTATACTTGATAATAATAATGCATTCTATATGTTATCTTTTCCAGCTACTCAATTTCTCCCCCTCATGTTGGAAAAATTTTGTCGAATGACAATCAATTAATCATGCAGTATGAGTCTCCTCAATTCATTTGCTTCTTTTAGAAACATCCCTTTTGTTTCTTTTAGATACAAACAAGAAGAAGGAGGTTCTTACCCAACATTCATTCCAATTTTTTATATCCATCTATATGTATATTGTGGTGGATCAATAGACATAAGCATTGCACATTCAAACTTTTAAGATGGAAAGTATTTGGCTCCTGACCAAAAGCCAATTTCATTGGGAGAATTTTATTGGCTTGATTTGCATAAATGTTGCAACATATCAAACTAAACAAGCCAACCCTGAGATGAAGATCTTGTTCTCAAAAGTATTGATCTAGCCATTCATGGAGGCTAATAATTCTACCAGATCTTCTGTTAAGTAGACTTTTCAATTATTTTTCTAACAAATGCATGTTGATCACTGAAATTCTGGGATATAAATTCACAATCTTTTTCAATAGAAATTTTCTGGATCTCATAGTCTGGAACTTGTGCACTCAACGTAATGATTACTCATATAATTTTGCAAACTTCAGGTTGCAAATTAATAATAATACATGTAACCATCTTATAGATGCATCTATCAAATTTATTAAATACTTGTATGGTTTACATGCTATTGGTATGGGCCCATATATCTGAATTTGATATATTTCAGAAATGTAGAGATCCATTTTACATCATAAACTAGTGATATCAATGCAATCAATTTCTCATTGAGAATAAGCAACATATGAATTCTTGGATCATATAATATGTTGGCTATTCATGAAGAATCTTCTGGTTCTTCAATGAATGTCGATACATAATCATCAATAATTTGTTACATCATATATATTACTTATGATAATCAAACAAGCCACCCCAACTATACATTAATTAGGTGAGTAAACTTCTGGTTTACTGTAACAAGTTTCAAGTAAACTCTATCTAACATCAACTCACACTTGTATTTCAACAGTCTCCCCCTCAAGTGTGAGTCATAAAAACATGTTTTCCTTATTCATGTATTTCAAAAACAGTGACTAGCATATAATAGGCTAATAACCTCTATCACTTGGAGGTCCAAGTACTTTCTAGTTCATATATAATTATGGATTTTAATTCGATTAGGCTATTACTTTTCGACTCTTTCGAAACCGAAGTTCTAATGTAGATCAATGGATCATTTTTTTTTTACCATTAATTCTTTATCTGCCCATAAAGGAAAATATGTATTAGTTCTTGAGGAACTATATTCATATTTTTACACATAATTCTTCAGGAACTAAGTAATTTAAGAAGAATAAGGAGACAAATTCATCTTAATAATATCGTAATACATAATAATAAATAGTTATAAGTATCATAAGTTTAACTTGTAATATATATAGAATTTACACATACTGCAAAGATGATTTTGTCCAACCAATGAAATTAATATCAACTATAAATTTTCTCATAAAGTTAAATAAATTTCCATTTTCTCAATTCAAATGTGACATAAATATATGATTTTTGCTCTCAAATGTCACAGTAAAAACTAATTTAATTGTAGATATACAATTTTTTTTTATACGTTTTCAAAATGTATGAACTTAAAGAATTAAATAATGTTTGAATTAATCCAATAATCATAATTTTTTTAAACTATAATTATCATTTGCACATGCTTAATTTATTCTCATAAGCAAACTCATATAATTAAAAAGAACACAAATATAGAATATCTTTTAAAATAAACTTTCTAAGAATAAAGTGTAAAATTGAACTTATTGTCAAAACTTCTTAACATTAATATATATTATTTATTTAATTTGTAATACTCAAAATATATCTTTTGAAAAATTACTTACACATTGTATGAATACTTAACTATTCTTTCTCAACTAATTTCTTGTTTAGTTAAACTCAAAACAATTTCAAATGCTCACAATAAAATTTATTGTCAATAAATCACAATAAATCATTCAAACTAAGATCATACAAATAGCATATAAATAAACAAAATATGAACAATATATCATCTCTTTAATTTGTACACAAATATCACAATAAAGTACCAATATCATAATATGACCTCTTTTTTTTTTGCTATTCTATTGATATGAAAATAAATTATATTCACAATTCATATTCATAAATATGCAAGTAAATTGGCACAATAAATTAACATTTCAAAGTGACCAATAACTACTTTTAATGTTTATCAATATCTTAATATCAAATACTTATAATAATATATTTCTACCAATCAATCACAAGAAATTTAAAATAATATTATATAACCTTTTGGATATAGCTTTCTAGGCTAATAATTATATTTTTCAACTTTGACTAATTTGAACATATTTCTCTATAAGACATTACCTTGGACATTATAACTACATTTTCATACTTTTCATAATATCTCTTGATCTTTTGATTTCATAACCAATTTTAACATTGTCTATATGACTTCAGGTCATATTATGATATTTACTCATAATTGTTTTTGACTATAGAGGTATCAATATCTCCTCAATTATGGTTTAATAGCTAAAACCAAATATTATTGCCCTTTAATTATTAATTCCAACGGTACAATGTGGGCATGCTCTTTATCACTCTTATAGACATGTTCCTTACTTTCAGCAGCACATAATCAATTTATTCAAATATTAGTCTTCAGGACTATAGTAAAAATCTTTCAAATAAAGCTCTTTTATGCCATTTGATGTTTGAACTATTAGCCTTCAAGGCTTTGATACTTGTCACAATGTAGCCTTCAGGGCTTCAATACTTGTCACCATGTAGCTTCCAGGGCTTTGATATTTGTCATTATCAAATCATCAAAGTGCCATAGATTTTTCTTGTCATTCCATTTAAAAGCATCCATAGTGTTCTTTCACAAAAAACAATTGCAAAAGTAATATGACTTCTGGTCATCTAATCACATATGGCTTCTAGCCATTTAATAAAATGAAATTAAATAATATCGTAATGAAATAAATTAAATAAATTAAAATTCATAATCAAATATAAATAACATTATATAATCATATATATAATACTGCGACATAACATAAACCAAACAGATATATGTAAACAAACAATAGAACAAGAAATATGGAAAAATAAATAAAATAAACAACACAATATCACAATGGGGAGATAATAAAATTAAAATGTATAAAAAGAATAAATTAATAAATAACATAAAAGAACAACATAATATATAGCAAATATATAAAAAATTAAAATTAGACGTGATAATAAGATAAAAAGAATAATTGGGTAAGGAGAAGTTAGTAGAAAGTATTATCATATACTATAAGAATATATTAATTTACAAAGGGCTCATACCTCAAATCTTCAGAGCAAACTCGTGCTGATAACGTGTTATAAAAAATGAGAAAAGTACAAAGATTGAGATGAGGGAGATAGAGAAAATAAGAGGAAATTGGAGGAGAAATTAAGGGGGAGTTCTCATTCACTTCATTGTCTCAAATGTGTGTACATCATCTCCTATTTATAGGACCCCAATATTGAAGACTAACCTAAAGAGTTACAAGTACATAAAGAAAGGAATTAAGCAACATAATTGTACAATTGGAGGTTATAGGAAATCAATACTTGAAACCCTTCAATTTGGGAGTTATAAGGTATAATGCCATTAACCATAAGAAGGAATCCCAAGGGGTTAAGGAGTTGTGAACATCCACACAACATAATGTTTACAACATAATTCATGTTAAATAGTTTGTTGACAATCAAGTTTTTTAACGTTTCTTCATTTTAAACAAAAAATTACACATATATCGATCACTTAGATTCATTGAATAGTCATTTATTTTTCTTAAGGTAAACTTATGTTATTAATTAAAAGCAAACCATAATTTATAGAAAAATATATAAATTAACTTTTTTTTCTTCTCATTTTCCCATGAACACGCTCTTATTAATTATGTAAATAACAACTAAAACTTTTGTACTTTGTCATATATATTCTGAGTTTCTAAAAAGGTTTCTTATAAATTAAAAGCAATATGAAAATCAAACGGTTGGTCTTTTGTGATGGTGAAGATGCTTCTAGCTACTTTGAACTCCTCCTTTTGTTAAAAAGCCTGAAAAAGTGTTAATTTAAAGGAAGAATAATTTCAATAATTAGGAAATGTTATTACATACTGGGGATATATAAGAGATAATGATGCCCTTGCCTTTAAAATTTCTCCTTTAGGGTAAATTTTTTTTTTTAAAAAAAACTTTATAATTAAAAGTTCTGTGACAGAATGTAATATTAATATATATATTTTTATCGTTGAGTCTTAACCAAACTATAAAAAGAGAATAATCTGTTAATAACATCATGAAATATAAATTACTTAATTGTCTTAAAAACTATAAATATCAAGTCTTTATCTTAAATAAATTAAACCATATATTCATATTGTATTTTATTTCAAAATTGAGAATAAGTACATGGGATGTATGCAAATTTTGAATGAAAACAATTTGCACTGCTACGCCGATACACTTTTTTTTTTTTGAAGTCAGATTGAGTTGGAAAATTTTATTTCGCATAGATTCAGATTATATATTTTATTATTTTCTAAAACGGATTAATTTTTTGTTAATGTCAGTTATAAGATTAAAAGTGAAATTCAACAATATGTAATTTTTGCATATTCTTCACGTCGGTTATACAGCCAATTAATTTTGGTATCCGTCATTCGTTTTTAAAATTTTTAACATCAATTCTCACCAATATAAAAAAGCAATGTTAACATGATTTTTTCCTAGTAGTGAGATCATGAATAATCTAAATCAAACATTAAAAACGTTGTATTACAAATAGACTGTGTAATTTCAGACTCCTTTAGTTCTATTTATAAGTTATTTTCAACATAACAAACTAAGAAAAAATTTTAAACTTTATTAACTTCGTTTTAAAATTCAATAATTTTTAATTTTATTTTTATGTAATGTATATTATACCTTTTGTTATATGTATATGTATTCTCTTATTAGAGGCAATGCTATTTGAGATACTATCTAGTATTAAATGTTAGCAACTCTTTAATAAGAATTCGAATCTTGATTCAGCATGTTATAAGGAATTAATTACTTTTCCTAGACCTAATCCCTATTAGTTAATAATTATATATCATGAGAACAAAATAAACAGGATAATAAATTAAAAATGAAATTGTATATAAAAATTTAATAATACGACCTATGAATAGGAGCAAAAATTCCTGCACTCTTTCTATAAATAATATCATAGGAGTATTATATTAGAATATCATTTATGGTTGATTGACCTCTATATTATTGGTATCATTTCATGTGCGAAGTGTGGAAGCTATTACTTGAAGCAGTAAGCTAGCATTTATATTGGTCAGTCATTTATTAATTATTAATTATTACCATGATCGCCAGAGAAGACAGACAATGTTTGTGTCCATTATTTAATTAATATTAATATTATTATAATGCCTATAACCTGTAATAATGTGAAACACGTTCACGATTTAGGAACCCGTCAAAGTTACAATTCAAATCTCAGTTCATGCCCTTGTCTCCTTGCGGGTGTTTTCCCAACTTCTTTTATATATATTTATAAATTTGCAAATTTTCTTAGTTGCCCAAATAGAATTCTCCATTAAGCTAATGGCAAATTTCAACAAATATTTTCTTGCGTCATCCCTGTCCAATACTATTCTTCCATTTCACATTAATTAAGTGAGAATTTTACTTGTCCCTCCACGTCTCGTATAACCGTTGTTTCTGATGTTCCCTCCACAGTACTTTAAATTGACCCCAGAAAATAAAAAGAAAAGTTCTTATGTACTCTTTCAGTTCTTAATATAAGACCTAATTGTTGAATTGATTTTGATCTTAAATATAAGACCTATTTATCATATTTTATCAGTTTTTCTTAAATTACCCCTATGGATACTCCCTCAACCATAATCAAGTAGAAGAGGGAGAGAGGATATTAAAAAAGATGATTATGATGTTTTAGGAAAAACATGTCATATTTCTTATAATTAACTAACTTACCTAACTTCATTAATCTAATCAAATTAGTTAAATAGGTCTTATATTAAATATCGTAAGAGTAATATCTGCTTCCTTAAATTTATATCCTTAATTAATTACTCATTCAATCAAATCAAAATAAGTAGTAGTATACTTTAAATTCAAATTAAGCTAACAAAAATTAGCACTCCTCCGATCCTTAATATAAGACCCATTTAACTAATTTAATTAGATTAAAGAAGTTAGGTAAGTTAATTAATTATAAGAAATGTGATATGTTTTTCTTAAAATACCATAATTATCTTTCTTAATACCCCCTCTTCTTCTACTTGATTACAGTTGAGGGAGTATCTATATGGGTAATTTAGAAAAAATTGATAAATATGAGAAATGGATATTATATTTAGACCTAAAACCAATTTAATAATTAGGTCCTATATTAAGGCCGGAAGAGTAACAAGTTAGCCGTGGGTTAATCGATTAAATTTCACTTACTTTGATTTGATTGGAAAAAATTCATGAGGTATATAACTTTTTTTGTAATATTAAATATATAAGTTCAAGTAAAGCTTAATTTTTGTATTGTATGTATATAAGAAGAGAAGGGTGCTATATAAGCTCTTGTCAAAGCACCTTGAATGATGAATTTAAATAACTTTTTATGCAACAAAGAAGGTCTTGAAATAAAAATATTGTAACACACAAAAAAAAATTACATGAGATACATTCGTAACATTCATTACATTTTAATTTCATCACTCGAAGTTTCGAACTTTTCAATATTCTTAAATTAATTCTGCAAATTAAAACACTCATCGCTTAAATAAATAAAATGGTAATTAAGGACCAAAATCTCAGGGACGAAAGAACAAAATCAACCCACTTAACTTTTATACATATTATAACTTGAGCAAACTTACATAAATCACACCAAAATGCAACCATAATCACAAATAAAGAAGCAAAAAGACTATATATATCTCTCCCACTTCTTCTCCACAGAATGATTACATTCAGCTTTTCTTTTCCCCCTTTTTTTGCTGCGTTTATTGACGAACAAAAGCTTCTGCATGGATTGCATGCAAAATATACATGAGACAATATTAATTTCTTCAGTCACATTTTGCTAAGACTATATATATTTTTACCATTCAATATTTAATGCGTCAAATAAAGATCAGGGTTTATTTATAGAACTGATATTATATATATATATATATATTTTAGAGGTGAATGAGATTGGGAGGATTGATATTGGTGAGCATATGAACGACTTCTCTCATGGTGGGCCTGGAGCTGCCTTTCTCTTCCACGCACATCATCGCTATCTTGAACATGTGAATGACGCCGGTGAGAGGATACCCGCTGAGCCTCGGGTCCACCACCGCCATCACCACCGCAGCGTCCGACCGTGGAGGAGCCAGCTCCGACGTGGTGTGCTTCACCCACCCCACGATGTCGACGCCGTCGCCGAACTCACCCACCGGTTTCCTCCCCACTATGAGCTCCAGCAGCACCACTCCGAAGCTGTACACGTCGCTCTTCTCGTCCACTTTCAGTGTGTAAGCGTACTCTGCAACAACACATGAAGAAGAAGAAGAAGCTGTGAGAAACAAGCTCGGCACATATATATATGTTCAATAATACAGACATATTTATGCAATAACCGTTATTCCTTAGTTTGTAGATGGCTTTGCATGAAATGACCGCGGACCTTTTATCTGATGCAAATAGTATATGTGGTTTTACAATAAAATAAACTAGTTGAATTTTAGTACTACCTCTCTCTTATTCTTGATGCTAAATATAAAACCTTTGTTTACTTTATCTTTTATCTTTTTTCAAAATATACAGTAAAGGGTTCTTATAAAGAGATAATTGCAATCATTCAATACATCTAATTGAATAAATAGTTAAGAAAGACCAATATATATTGATAGCAAATAATTAACTTAACTAATTTTTTTAATATTTTAAAATTAACTACCTACTTTTTATATTAAGTACATGATGTAGGGGGTTTGGCTAACCCTAGAAATATTTTTCAGAAGCACTTTTCTGTAAATGGAGGCAAATTCCTTCACATATTTACCTTGTATATCATAAAAACACTTCTGAAACCATGGTTTTATTCTTACCCAAACACCCAGTAGTATATTTTTGTTATGAGCACAGGTCAAAGTCAAAGGAAGCAGCCTACAAAATACTAGCCTATTTGACAAATAAATTAAAATCTAACAGGTTATCAAATTGATGAGCATATATCGAAACTTAATTCGAGTCATTTAATATACATTCAAAGTTATTTCTCAAATTTTGACAAATGAAATATGAACATTTATGACCTCAATATATGTTCACATACATGATACGTATATAGCTAGAAAAAGAAGGGGAAAAAAATTAATAAAAGATCACATGTGTATAGAGATATCCTATTTTCACTTCGTATCTATAAAATTCTAATGAAATTTGGAAAAAAGACTCGCAACATAAAAAGTAGAAGTGTGAATAGAATCTATGTCCTTTTCCCAGTCATCTTTTTCCTTGAAGAATCTGAACTTTACAAGAATTTTATGGTTAAGAAATTTAGAGGGTTCAAATGGCTCCTTCATAATCAAATTAAGCGACAAATTTTGCGGCAGCATTTATATATGATCCAAATTAATTAATTATATAATGACTAGAATAATATAATATCAATTTAAATGTGTCGGAGCCTGAGAAGAAACCTAGCTAGATAGTTAGAAAGAAAGAGAAGAGAGAGAGAAGCAGAACCTGGAGCGATGTAGCCATAAGAACCAGCAATGGAGGACATGGACTGAGAAGCACCAGGATCAAGAAGAAACTTAGCCAATCCAAAATCTGCAACATGAGCTTCAAAATCTGCATCCAACAATATATTATTCGACTTCACATCCCTATGTATAATCCCCGGCGAGCAATCATGGTGAAGATAACACAGTCCCTTCGCCGCCTCCACCGCGATCTTGTACCTCGCCTCCCACTGTAAATGCCCTCCTTTTGCGCCATGAAGCCATTCCCCTAAGCTTCCATTGCTCATATACTCATAAACCAGCAAGTTCGTGTCCTTGTTCGATACGTACCCTAACAGTCTCACTATGTTCCTGTGTCTGATCCTCCCTAACGTCTCTATCTCCGCCTTGAACCCGTAATCGTTCCGGCCGCTCCGACCCTGACCCACCAGTCTCTTGATCGCCACGTCGGTGCCGTCTCTGGTGTTCCCTCTGTACACGATCCCTGCGCCGCCTTTTCCGATTATGTTCTCTTCCTTTAAGCATTCGAGGACGTCGTCGACTTTGAAGTTCAGACGTCGGAATAAGGTGAGCTTCCAGTTCAGGGATTTGTGGTGCTTTCGTTTTCGGAGTGTGTAGATTGTGATGACGACGAGGAGGGTGGTGGTGAGGAGGGAGATTGTTATGACGATCATCTTGGTTGATTTGAGGGGCTCGTGAGGTTTGCAGGAGTGGTCTTGTGGGAAGCAGAGTTTGGGGTTTCCGGCGAAGTCCTCGCCGGAGAAGACGCTGAATTGGCCGCCTGTGGGGATTCTGCCTTCAAGGTTGTTGTTGGAGAGGTCGAGTGTGGTCAGGCTCACCATGAAACGGATTTCATCTGGGATTGAACCTGTGAGGTGGTTCATTGAGAGGTTGAGGATGCTGAGATCTTCTAAGTTATTGATCGCTCTCGGGATTTCTCCGGCGAGGTTGTTCCGGCTGAGATCAACAGCGGTTAAGGAAGCACAGTGAGTGATGGAATCAGGAATCGAACCACTGAGATTGTTGAAGCTTATGTTCACCTTCGTCAGCATTGGCAAGTTGAACATTTCCTCGGGAATCTCGCCAACAAAGTGGTTCGCGTCTAGTAAGAGATTCTGCAAGCTCCGCAGCTTCCCGATCGCCGGAGGGATTTTTCCGGTGATCATATTACCCGAAAGCGTCAAAATTCCGACAGCATCGCCTGACATATCCGATGGTAGCTCGCCGGATAACAAGTTGTTACTGAGGTCGATAATCGACGCAGATGGAAGATTGAAAAGCCCAGGAGGGACCGAGCCACTGAGGAAATTGTTTGAAATTCGAACTTTTTTCAAGGACTTACACTCACCGAGCTGCTCAGGAATCGGACCGTCGAAAGAATTATTCATGAGAATGAAAATCTCCAACCTTCCTCCTTTACACAAATCCTTCGGAACCGAACCGGTGAAATGATTGCTCGTCACGTCAATCATCTTAAATTTCCCGTTGCTTCCCAGATTCTCCGGCAAAATGAACGAGAAGTTGTTCCCCCAGACGAGAAGAACTTCCAAATTCGGAAGGTCTCCGATGAATGGCGGGATAGGACCAAGAAGCTTGTTTTCATACAAATTGATCAAAGTTAGGTTCGTTAGTCTGGAAAAACTGGAGGGTATCTCTCCGGTGAGGTTGTTGATCGATAAATCCAGCGACTTGAGGCTAGTCATACCGGAGAGTTCAGGTGGGATTTCTCCGGTGAGGTTATTCACTTGAAGGAAGAGAGAGTGTAAGTTCTTCAAATTGCCCAAGATCGGTGGAATCTCGCCGGATAGATTACAGCTTCCTAAATCAATCAGTTGAAGCGTGCCCATCGTGGCTAGCTCCGGGGGGATACCTCCTTGGTACACATTACTATAACCCAAATACAACTCCCTGAGCTTCTTCAATTTTGCTAAACTCGCCGGGATTTTTCCTCTGAGGCTGTTCTCGTTCAGTTTCAGAATTTCCAAGCTCTCGAACTCCGAATAACTCTCTGGTATCTCACCGGAAAAGTAGTTCCCGGAAAGCCAGAGCTGCTTCAGTTTCTTCAATCTCACAACTTCCAACGGTAACGAACCGTTGAAGCTGTTATCATAAACGTCTAGAACCTCAATCTCCGTCATGTTGAGAGTGATTTCGCCAGGGAATTCTCCGGTAAAGGCGTTGTGTGAAATATTAAGAACTTGCAGGGAAGCAAGGTTGGCGAGCTCTTTCGGGAGCTCGCCTGTGAGGTTGTCTTGTGAAAGCGTGAGAGAGACAAGCTTGTCAAGTAGGCCAATCTCCGGCGGAATCGATCCAAACAGGGGATGGAACGAGATATTCAAAGAGACAACCCTCAAATTGTCGTCACAGTGAACTCCAGAGAAGTTGCAGTGAGCAAAGAGAGAAGGAGAGGGTTTCCAATCCTCCATGGCAGAAGGTGAAGCCTTGGGCCCCTTAAGGGAAGCTTTGAGCTTGAGCAGAGCATCGAGGTCAGAGTAGGCACTGGACAGAGATGAACTGTACCAGAGGAAGGAAAGAAGGAAGGGGATGGAATAAAGAGTGGATCTTCTCATATCTGATATCCCTCTATGTTTGTTCTTCTACTTCTTCTGGTGAGGAAGATGAAGATGAAGATGAAGATGAAGATGAAGGTGGGGGTGTTCTAAATTGGCATTTGGGGAAGTTAATGTTTGGGAAGTGGTAAAACTGAAGATGCTCTGTTTCGTTGTTCGGTACATGCAGTCTATTTAAACTGCGTTTCTAATGCAAAATTAGTGAAGCAACTGTGGCTTCCCTAAAAGACAAAATTGAGTCATAATTATTCAGTAATCTCTTTTTGGCCAAATATAATTATATTGAGCAATTTACTAATGGCTAGTACCTCATACCCTCCACTACAACAGGTCTTTTAAAAAAAAAAAAAACCCCACCTGATTTTTAATACAATAGTTATCTAAGGGTTATTTATAACAAATATAATGTGATCTCTTTAAAATACTAATCTATAACATAAGAGTATATATCAGTTTATATTTATTCTGTTGTATAAAAAAATAGTGTGTAAGTTAGATAAATTAATTTAAAAGAAATAATAAATATGATACATAAAGTATATTGAATTCTTATATTTATGACTAAATAAAATTTTTCAACTGACTCTTAAATTAAGACAGTATGATTTATAAATAGTATTTTTTCCATATTTTATATTAATTGAATAATAAAAAATTGAATTATTTTCAAAAATCTGAAAAATGAGGGACCTTATAAAAAGAATTTTGTAGTATTTTTTACAGATATTTTCTAAGTGACTTTTGTGCGTGTGAGACAAAAGCATTTATTTTGGTAATACAATATATTTTGGTATCATTTGGAATTGAGTAGCATTATATTTTTGGGTCTCCATCTCCCTCTCCAAGAAAAATATACACTCAAAATATTTACCAAAAATATGAGGAATGAACAATTAGCAGTTGCCGGAATAAACCTGAGAATCACCCAAAAAAAGTAATTTAACGAAAGTTATGTTTCAAAAAAATTGTCAAAAAACAAGTTATAAATATTAAATCAAACTATTGCAAATATGAAATGGGGGATTGGGCAAATAAATCTATATGTTATTCTTCTACTAATTTGCAACTATGATTATTGTGATGTAAACTTTAAATTGATACATACAACTAATTCTTTAGCAAAATTTGGGGGACCTAACCGTGATAAATTATCTTTTTGAGGCATCAATGTGATTTTCCCTAAGCAGTAGAATAGGATCTTTGAGCATTGAGAGAAAAACTGGGGGAACTGAGAAAAAGGTTGTTGAAAAGTAGAGTACAAAAGAATAAAAATGGAAGAATTTATGCTTCGTGTGGCTCAAGCTGTGTATCAATGAAATTCCACTACGTTTTGGAACATATTCGCATCCTATATTTAATTATTTCAGTGGCAACGGAATTTCAAATCTTGTATTTTATTTATTTATTTATATATATATATATATGTATATGTATATGTATATTCGATTATCAAGTGCTTCACTGCTTTTGGCTTCTAATGTAAATGTAATACTAGTATTTGTTATGAACATAATATCTTTATAGATGTTCATGTATCTATCATTATCTCTCTTATGTCCTAGTATCTTTAATATCTCTTATTATCTCCATTATCTGAAATTATCTTTTATTATTATATCTATAAATTCTATCAAAGATTTAGCTGTACTTATAAATAGAGGCCATGTAAAATATATTCAGCAACCTTAAATGGAATAAGAAATACTCTCTCTTATTGATATTCTTTTCTTCTCTAATCTTCTTTTTCATTTATAAACGTTATTCCACATTAAATCAACCCCTATGGATTTTAGATTTCATAGAGGCTGCAATGTACTTTTCAATCCTAAATATAAAAATTAGATACGGAATTTGTTTTGATAATAAATATAAAATTTTGATAAATTTATTTTTAATATAATTTTTTTGAAATTATTTCTATATAGAGAAAGTATTTTTTTTATTAACAAGAGCAGTTTTCAATACAAAAAAATTAAATAAAATATTTTAGAAAAATAATATACATTTTTTATAAAAAAAATAACTTTTTTTTAATATCTGTAAATTAATTAGGAAAAATGTAGAAATTACTCAGTCTAAAATCAGGATTGTTTTCTATATTTTAATAAGTTTTGACTACATTTGACTTACAAATAATAATAATTTTTTGTAAAAATTTCTAATATGCGAGATTTCCTCATTTAATTATTTAACTCCTACTTATGAGAGAGCATTGTTTAATCAAGTAGAATAAAATTGTACAGGACAAAAGAACAAAAAAAAGGTCTCACTTTACAAATATATAGTTATATAAGACTAAAATGAGATTCTTTTGTCCATTCGTCTTTAAAAAATACGTAGTATTTTAATTTCATGAAGATTCTCGCACATTTTTTTTGTTACATATTCTTGTACATGTAGAGTCAACTACTAGGGATTTGGATTTCATAAAGTTTTAATCTGATAATTTTCTCTATCCATTTTAATTTGACATATGTCAACCTGCTTTGTTCGTCACTTTTTTTTAGTTTTTGGCCAACAGTGTTCATCTTCTATCTTGTTGTCCAGAGGTGTGAACACTTAGCACTATTAATCATGCTGGTATTTTTTTTAAAAAAATATTGTCTTAAATTCTCTATAAATTTCAAAACAAATCATATAATTTAAGGATGAGCCGACTATTCATACCTCAAATAATGTAATTTAGTAAATTTTTATACTATATATAGAGATAATTTCTTTTATTACAGTAACAAGGTAGAGCACCACAATTAAAATAGTTTTATGTTAAGAGGAACAAAATTTAGATAATGCTTTTAGAAAATTTGGATTGAAAAGTAAAATAAACAAAAAGAATTTTATAAGAATAATTTTTTTTTAAAAAAAGTTCTCTTTAAATTTCATACATTTACTAGTTTCGGACTTTTTTTGGGGTATTCACTAATTTATTACTATCTTCTATCTTAATATAAGAACGAGTTGATTAATTTGAGTAGATTAAAAAAACTAGTTAAGTTAGTTATTTGTAATAAATATATATTGTCTTTCCTAAAATATACTATTATTATAAGGACTATTTTGATAAAAATAGATAGATATGTAAAACAAAATAAAGTATGATATTATATTTAAGATTAAAATAAAAATAAAACAAAGCTTTATATTAAAAATTAAAGGTGGTACTTGTTTTTTTTTTGGGCATGGACCCATTCACTAATTTAGAATCTTTGAAATTTGATGGAATCTTTACAAGCACTAACACTAAATGGCTATTGACCTGTGTGATTGGACAACTCCAGTAGAGAGTGACATGACTAAAAGTCCAACTTTGAGCTTCCCATTGGTGGGGACTGGGAATTTATGTCTGTTTACTCCAACATCCTACTTATAATCTTCTCAATCACAAAAACGGACAAATTGAGAATATCCTTTAAATGAAATTCCCCAAGAACTACTACACCACAAAATGCCTTTGCTCAAATCCAATACTTGTAAAAACTATTTTTGCGCCTTGAGCTTCTCATTGGTGCCTGCTTGAGACTCTGATGAAAACAAAATTTATATTTTACATTTTACTAAACAATTTTTTTTAATATTTTTTTATAATATAAAATCACTTAAAATAAACTAATTCAAATGATTACTGAAAAACAGTGATATTTTTTTAATCATTTTATTTAGACCAAATTACTAGACTTTCCATTCCACTTGGCAGATGAGCATAATTTTGGAATCGCAATGAGTCATTACTTACTAGTTATTTTGCCGCTTTAAAATATTCCTTGGAATTTGACTAAACTCATATCCTTTGGCTGGTGTGACTAATATATTTCACAGAAGCAAATTCACTGGTCTTTTTTTCTAAATAAAAAATGTAATCTGATATGAATTTAACTCGGTGTATACAAACACATTTTTTCCTAACTATTTTCAAATCAATGGAGCCAAGTTTGTTGATATCCAATATTTTCCATAAAAGAAATTCTTTAGTCAGATTAACTTTGTATACTTCTCTGCCCCTCTATTTACAGCCGAAGCCAGCATTTCAGAGGAACGCGAACTTATTAGCCCATAATGTAAGGTTTGCACTCACGAATGCAAACCGGCTTTGGAGCCCAAAAGACCAGTCCGGGAAATCATAATGCACATCCTAGACTGAGTGCCTGTCTGGGAGAACTTAAAAATTTCTTATAAACAAGTTTCACCTAAAATTTAATTACAAATCTGTAGATTCCCTAACAACGTTTAGTGGTAACAACATGAATCAACGTCTAATTTACAATATATAAATCACCATCCAATTCACTTGGTCTAGAACCATTTTATTAGAAAGCTCGTTTGAACCAGATCGCACCACCAGTTTTTTTGCACGCTCTTACCACTAACATTGCCTCGAACAAAGATTCACGTACGTTGAGTTTTACCAAAAATGACTAAATAAATAGTCGAACATAAATTATAAAATCATCAATACATCACCCATTATACATGGGGAAGAAATCTTACTCAATTTATGCAATGGCATCTGAAAGATCGAAACCCTACCAATTCAGAATATATGAAACATGCTGCTATACTGAAGCACTCATAACCAAAATTAGCATACTCAAGCGCAACTGTTATTTCTTCTTTGATTATTAACTAATCATACAGACTACACTACAGTAGCACTCTGTTGGTTCGTGTTCTGTATTGTTCTTTTCGATTTTCAATGCTGAAAAAAAGACTTCTACAATTTTCCATGTCAAGCAACAGTATAATCAATACTTGATTAAACCATGAAATTCAGATGCCTAAAAGATCATATACGTTTTCCATGCTGAAATGTGGAAAAGAAATTTCCACAAGCACTTGGAATGCAAGATTTTGGGCATTCAAATTTCAAAAGCCTAAGAAATGCTCTCTATACTCTACTTAGCACTGAAAGTACCAGACTTCATGCTGCTCCAGGGAAACTTAACAACACCATCAACACGATTTCCTCTTCTATCGTTCGAAGCCTTATCGAGCTTGAACCTCTCACCTTCCTTCTGATGATCAAGCCAATGCCTCTTGGTTTCGCCTTCCTCGACGACGCTGGACCTGGACTGTTTGTTGGTCCGCTTCTTCTCCTCCTCGATCATGCGAAGCGGGTAAAGCTCGGGCGAGATGGAAAGCGGGTTCCTTAGGCTTACGTAGGCCTTTTTATAGTCGGGCTTCGCAATCAACAAACCACCGCGTTTCTTCTTTTTGCCCTCCATGTTTAGGGTTCGTACTTTATCGACTTCGAAGCCGTAGAGGGATTCGAGGACACGCTTGATCTCGATTTTGGAAGCAGCAGGGATGGTCTTAAGCGCAATTTCGGTGATGTTGGTGAAGGAAGATGGCATGAGGAGCTTGATGGGTAGATTTGCAAAGTGAACCACCCTCCTTCCTAATCGGCTTCCCATGGTCTCAAGTCTCGCGAACCCTCTAAAGCATGCACTTGTGGAGCCGATGATGTCTGAAGAGCCCTTGCTTCTTAACCGGAGCAGCGACGAGATCTGCGAAAGATTGGAAGAGTCGATAGCAGTCAGGAGATGGTGAAGATTAGGCTTTCGTTTTGGGCCAATTATTGGGCTTTCTCCTTCTATTATGAAGGTAACAGACATTGGGCTTTCACCTCCCAGTTTTTGGGCAATATCATAGCTTTGGGCTGACAATGAAATTTTTTTTTTTTGCGAATTAAAAACAGTTATATTTAAGATATTGTTAGACGTTAAATATAAATAATTCTTGTAGCATGAATTTAAATTTTGGTTTGTCTTTGAGGAATTAGCTCATTTCGTTATATTGAACTCCTATGTTGATGGAGATATTATAATTTCGCAAGAACCAAATTAACATGCAGTTTCAAATAAGCAATCAATAACTAAAACAAATCACAAATTCGCAGTATTATAATGCAGAAAATAACAATAAATAATTTTTTTAATAATTAAATTGTTTATATGATGCTGCATTATATTATAACTTTTCCTTAAAACAAGTCTTTAGAATTTTTAATACCACTTCTGAGCCTTAATATAAGAACTAATTGATTAATTTAATTATATTTAAAAAATTAGTTAAGTTAGTTATTTATAATAAATAAGTATTATCTTTTTTAAAATACATTCGCTAATGATGTGTATTAGCTAAAATTATCATTTAATAAAATTTTAATATGTGCAACTATTACAATAACTACATTGAAAAAAATAACAAATATAAAAGATAAAATAAATTAAAGACTTATATTTAAAAACAAATTGAATGTCAAAAACTAACTTAAAATGCCTCTAGTGTTTAATATAAAATTTAATTAACTAATTTAAAAAAATTAAAAAAATTAATTAAATTAGTTGTTCTGAGTTTCCATTAAAGCTGGTCCATAGGATTTGGCAGGGGAGAACCAGGCAAGCCCTATATTCAACATCTGAAAATACATTCAACAAATGAAATGATCTAACATTTTAACTCATTATCCAATTCAGATTCATTCCTCTCTGCAGTTCTTCGTCTCGAAGTTCTTCATCTACACTGGCACACGATTATCAGAGAAACACCCACGTTTTAGATATTTATTTACGGCTGAAAGACCTTTTCTTTACGTGTATTTTCCAGTCCCGGGAGCGGGAAGGATTCAATCTAGTGGCCTCATGAATGTGGTCGTCATCAACAAAACGTAAAGAGGAAGCCATATGTCATGCAACGAAGTGATTGCAGAAGATGTTTTGCAGGACTGATCCTGTGGGGAGCAGAGATTCGGGTTCCTGGCGAAGCTCTCGCCGGAGAAGACGCTGAACTGCCCGCCGCTTGCGATTCTTCCGCTGAGGTTGTTGTGGGACAGATCCAGCGTGGTGAGGCTCGTCATGTTTCGCATTTCTTCTGGGATTGGGCCTGTTAGATGGTTCGTTGAGAGGTTGAGAATGTTCAGGATCGTTATTTTTTCGATTCCTCTCGGGATTTCTCCGACCAGCATGTTCCGGCTGAGGTCGACGGCCGTTAAGGAAACGCAGCGAGATATGGAGTCAGGAATTCGACCAGTGAGGTTATTGTGGCTCATGTTCATCTTCGTAAGCATCTGCAAGTCGAACATTTCCTTGGGAATCTCGCCTACAAATTGGTTCATGTCTAGTAGCAGAGTTTGCAAGCTCCGGAGCTTCCCGATCGCTGGAGGGATTTTACCGGTGAGCGAATTATTCGAAAGTGCCAAAATTCCGAGAACACCGCTTGACATATCCGACGGTAGCTCCCCGGATAAGTTATTGTTGCTCAGGTCGATTATTGTGACGGAAGGAAGATTGAAAAACCCAGGAGGAACTGATCCATTGAAGAAATTATTAGAAATTCGAACTTTTTCTAAAGACTTGCACTCACCGAGCTGCTCTGGAATCGGACCGTCGAAGGAATTATTCATAAGAATGAAAATCTCCAACCGTCCTCCTTTACACAAACCCCTCGGCACCAGCCCCGTGAAATGATTACCTGTGACGTCAAGTTTCCTGAATTTCCCGTTCCGGCCCAGATTTTCAGGCAAGTTGTACGAGAAATGGTTGCCCCAAACCTGAAGGATTTCCAGATTCGGAAATTCGCCGATGAATGACGGGATAATCCCATGAAGCTTGTTTTCAAACAAATTGATCAATGTTAAGTTTGTTAATTGGGAAAACCATATTGGAGGTACCTATACTTTCTCTCAATTTTCAATTTGGTACCTATGTGTTTTTTGTTGTTAATTAAATCTTTAATTTTGCTTTATTAACATCATTAATCCTTATGTAGAGACTAAAAATATCAATAGAACAAAGTTATAAGAGCTAATGTTGCTAAAAAGATAAATTAAATGTTTAATTAAAGGGAAAAAAAACACATAGGTACCAAATTAAAAATTGAGAGAAAGTATAGGTACCTCCAATATGGTTTTCCCTTGTTAATTTGAAGAAACTGGAAGGTACCGCTCCGGTGAGGCCGTTGATCGATAAATCCAGTTCTTTGAGGCTATTCATACCGGAGAGTTCGTGTGGAATTGTTCCGGTGAGATTGTTCACTTGCAGATACAGAAATTGCACATTCTTCAAATTGCCCAAGCTGGGTGGAATCTGCCCGGAGAGATTACAGCTTGATAAATCGATCAGTTGAAGCGTGCTCATCGTGCCTAGCTCGGGTGGAATACCTCCTTGGTACGCATTACTGTACCCCAAATATAATTCCCTGAGCTTCTTCAATTTTTCTAAACTCGCCGGGATTTTCCCTCTGAGGCTGTTCTCATTCAGCTTCAGAATTTCCAAGCTCTCGAACTCCGAATAACTCTTTGGTATCTCGCCGGAAAAGTAGTTGCCGGCGAGAAGGAGCTGCTTCAGTTTCTTCAATCTCACAACCTCCTCCGGTAACGACCCGTTGAAGCTGTTATCATAAGCGTCTAGAACCTCAAGCTCCGTCATATTGAGAGTGACTTCACCAGGGAAGTTTCCGGTGAAGGCGTTGTGTGAAACATTGAGGACTTGCAGAGACGTAAGGTTGGCGAGCTGTTTGGGAAGCTCGCCGGTGAGGTTGTCTTGGGAAAGCGTGAGAGAGACAAGCTTGTCAAGTAGGCCGATCTCCGGCGGAATGGAACCGAACAGGGGATGGAACGAGATATTCAAAGAAACAACCGTGAAATTGTCGTCGCAGGTAACTCCAGAGAATTTGCAGTGAGCAGTAGGAGAAGCAGAGGGCTTCCAATCCTCCATTGCAGAAGGGGAAGCTTTGGGCCCCTTCAGGGAAGCTTTGAGCTTGAGCAGAGCATGGAGGTCAGTGTTCACACTGGACAGAATTGAACTGGAGCAGAAGAGTAAGGAAAGGAGGAATGTAACGTGACAAACTGTTGATCTGATCATCTCTCTCTGGGTTTGTTCTTCGTCGGGAAGATGACGAGGTTCCAACTTCTAAGTTCGCATGCTGGTAAAAAAAAAAACTTCTAAGTTCGCATGCTTACTGTTTATTCAGTGGCAACAGAACTTTGAATCTTACTAATTTCGGTGCCATCACTCATGTTGTACTTATTCTCTCACTTTATATATATGTGTGAAACGTGACAACCCCTTTTTATAGGCCAATTAGATTAAATTAAATAATTTATTTAAAAAATTAATTATAATAGAAAAAGAATCTTAAAATTTTAAAATCACTATCATTGTTAAAAGAAATAAACTTATATTACAAGTAACGTCGATCGTTAACTTGAGTCTTAGATTTCCACAATCCAGAAATATCATTTAACCAATAACCTAAATCAAACTTATATTTTCAAACATACAAACTGATAGATCGTTTTAATATAAGCTATGGAGTCTATTAATCAAAAATCAACATTTTATAAGAGTGTCAGATGCAGAGTTTTAGAGGACTCTGGCCTTCTAACAGTCCTCTCACCTCAGATAGTAGTAATTAAAAGTATTAGTTTACAATATTAAAGTAGATGAACCCAGTGTGGCAATATATAATCAACCAGCACATAAAACAAAAAGGAGCGAGGCTATATAAGCTACAACAGCATATTATGCCTCCGGAGCCTTCTCTGATGGGCCACCACACCTGAACTATCACCTGAAGATAGTAGAAACCACAGGGTGAGATAAACACCTCAGTAACCAACTTTCCAACTCATCATATATACTAACATGTGTTCGTAAAATGTCAAGTGGAACAGTTATTAATTCTTGAGAAATATAGATATATCTATAGAAATATAATTTCAATTATCCAAACCCTCATTATGGGACTAACACACAAGTCATATAAGTCTATCCATCACTACGTGGATCAATCAGACCTATAGGCCTGTCTCTCACACTAGGGGACAAATAAAAAGCTATAAGAGCCTATCCCTCACTATGGGGGATAAAAAAAGTAAACCAATGTGCACCAATGGCGGTATTACTATATGGTAGGATAAGACTCAATTCAAAATCCAAATAATAACTAATCATTCACAAATATAACAAAAAATGTCTCAGTATTTTCTCAACACATATCCATAAGATATAGATCAGATATTTTTCCAAACTTCTCAATCATAATTCCAAAAATTCCACAAGACAATTTTCATAGCTCAAAAGGTATAATGTATCTGCTCAAGTTCCAAATAGAACATTATTATTCTAAAATAGCAAAATACTCACAAACAACATATTAGCACATACAATAAGTGGAAAGTTGTTACCTCTCGCCAAAACAATAAAAAAGATTACCACAAGGTCAATTCTTTGCTCAACCAATAATTAATCTACACAATTAATATAACCACATATTAATATAAGCTAATTAATTAATTAATTAAGCTTATATATATTATTTAAATTTCTAATTTAATTTAAATTTTATTCTAAATTCTCGTAACTTTTATAACCCAAAAATTAAGTATTTCAGAACCAAGTTATAATTTTCTAACAAGCCCAAAATATTTATTTACATCCCAAATTATTTACTCTAAAAAGAATTTTCCAAAATTTCAAAATATGGAATTATTATGTTCTAAATTCTAAAAATCTCATTTAAAATTTAAACTTCAAATCGAACCATCAAAAATTCAATAATACTTCAAATATTTATAAATAAATAATCTAATTAAAATTTTAACGGTATAACTATCAGATAAATATATATTTTTCCACAAATAATAAAATTTTTAGCTAAAATAATTATTTTAAAACCTCTGGTTACCCAATGAATAAAACTAAACTAAATAAAATCTCAATAATATGTCAAACAACTCAAATAAATTATTTAACTTAAATTTAATCGGTAAAAATATAATATAAATCATATATAACAGATTTTTCAACTAGAAAAATTAATTTAAGTATTAAAAACTAATAAATTGATAAATCTAAACTGATTAAAATTAACAACTCATTTATCTCTAAATTTCTATAGTTATCTATTACCAAAACTCAAGACTTATCCCTCATATAAGTCTCAAAATTTTCTCTAATTACTACAGTAATATTGTCAATAGGAAGTTTAAAATATATAAGAAATATTCATAAAGAAAGTTTGATAAAAGAAAATATATTTGTGTACTTAAATTATCTTTAAAGTTTGTTCTTTCTTTCAAAATGACTGCAGCTCTGCTCGTTTTCTCCCGCGTTCTTTCTCTCTTTTCCTCTCTCTCACGCTCCATCATCTTTTGCCTCCTACTTTCTCTTTTATCATTCATTTTCCAAACTAGCTTTTTCAATTTTCTTCCTTCATTTAATTCTCTTTTCTAAAGTTTTTCTTTTTCTTTCAATGTTTCAACTTTCCACCGAATTCGGTGGAAAGTTGTTACCTTTTTTTTTAAATATTAAAATATTATTATTTTATTATAATAATAAAATATTATTATATTATTTATTATTATGATTTTCAAAAATCTTAAAATAAAATTTAGGATATTACATGAAACATGTTCATTTTTAAGAATCAAATTTACAATGTTGTGTCGGTTATTTTTAACTTGAGCACAAGGGGTTTGCCAACTAACTACTTCCCTCCAAATATCAATTTTTAATACTAACTTGACATCCTAATTTTAATACCTCATTTGTAGTTTGTAAATGAGGTTGATAATTAGAATCAGAGATAATATAAAAAATACATATAAATAATTTGTGTATATTAAAAAATCAATTAAATTATTCATTACTAACAAATGTACATTTATTTTTCTAAATTATTGTTTTTAATCATGTGTATTAGAACTACTTATGATAATAGATTGTATTGGAAAGGGAGAAAAAAAAGAACTACTCATGATAGAAGCCACTATATATTTTGGAAAAAAAGGATAATTTTAGAGGAAAACAAAATGGATTAAAATATTATATTTAATATTAAAATAATCTTTTTATATTTAACTCTTATATTTAGTACACAGGAAGTATTTCACTACTGTATAGAGGAGGGTAATAACGTAATATTAATGAAAACATGTTCTGCTGCCCATAAAATGGCATGTACCCACACCATCTCTTTGAAGCCCGACAATGTTTGTGTCTAAATAGATAAGCAGTACCAAAAATTAAATGACTGTTACTTAGAAAACAAGCATTTTGATAACAAGACATCATATAAATTTGCATCAGCTATCATTCTGAGATAATCTGTTTGCAAGTATTAAGGGAAAAAAAAAATGTGTGCTGTTATTTAATACTACCTCCGGTCCTAATTATAAGAGCCAGTTGACTAATTTGAGGAGATTAAGGAAGTAAGTTGAGTTAGTTATTTGTCCTAAATAGGTGTTATTTTTCTTAAAATATCCTTACTAATCAAGTGTATTGACTAGAATTATCATTGTTAGAAGGGTTACTTTGAAAAAAAAAGTATAAATATGAGAGACAAAGTGAATTGGGGTCTTATATTTAGAACTAAAATAAAAGTCAAATAGGGTCTTATATTAATGACCGAGATAGTACTGTAGATTAGAAAGTGTTGGATTAAGTATGGGAAAACTTTTGTATGTGTAAGTAAAAGGAAAATATCAAACAACTCTTAGCTGGGCTAGAGGGATAAAGCATTTTCAGCATAAGAATCAGCATTTCATGGAAAATTAATACAAGTTTTTTTGCTATGATAATATAGTTACAGGTAATGTTGTCGTCGTCGTCATCATCAATTTCTTTTTACTAGGCCAACTCATCACTTAACCTAAACTATATGGGTAATTAAGTCATGTTAGAGTGTTTGGTTTGGCTTATTTTGCATTGTAAACATATGAAAAACAAAATTGTCTCATGAAACATAGAAGTAATCCAAATACGATTCATATGTAAGTTGGTTTTGCAAGTTGGAATGTTCATGAGAGCTAAGCATTAGGCTGTGGTAAAACCCGCCCTTGCCTGTAAATAATAATGGAATTGTTGAAGAATTATTTTTATTCACGTATGTTAACATTTCCTTCCTCTGAAATGTACATACTCAAGCTGTGAAATGGCAAAATCTGAAATCTATTTAATCAAATGTAGAAAAAACAGGAAGGAAGAATAAAGTGTGAAAGAACAAATTCTAAAAATATTTCCACTTTTAGCACCAAATTCTCCACTTTTTCTCTCTGGGCTTTCTTCATTTGACAGAGCACTTAAGAATTAAAAAATAAATTGTTTTGATCGATAATATGAATTTTAGGTGTATTTATTATTAAAATTCCCCAATAAAAAAAGATATTGCATATTGCATAATCATCTTTAAACCTAATCTTTTCATTAGTTATTGACACTGGGAGTGAAGAGGCACACGATTCTCTAAACATAGCCACCATTTCCTTGGTTACAAGGATTGAGAATTTACAGCATGAAGGATCGACTCCCACCAAATTACAAACCTTGAGACGATGGCAAAGGTCGGCCGAAGAAGACAGTAAAGATTAGGCCTTTTCTTTTGGGCCAAGGGTTGAGCGTTTTTTTTTTTTTTTTAAATAGCATGTTTCTAAGCTCAGAAAATATTTACAGAAATACTTACAAGTCATCCACTAACAAAGTCTTCGTATCGATAGCAGGGTTTAAACTCATCACCTTATGAGTTATGGATCGACACCTTACCAATTAAATCAACTCTTGTTCAGCTTTATTTTTTTTTCATTATCAAGGAAATAAACATTGGGCTTTTGCCCTGATTTTGTGCAATATAATAGTTTTGAGCTGATCATTTAATTCATTTTTTTGTTCATAAGAAATGCATTTTGCTTATTTCTTTGATACTTTTAAATTTTTAGGAATTTTTCAACTAATATTTTTTCCATATTATTTTATTCTATTTTCATTTTTAGAATTCTCATCTCAATTTATTAAAATTTGAAAAAATTAATGTACATTTTCATATAAGCAATTAATCATTAAAAAATCCCACAAATTCCTAATATTATAATGACAAGATTACTCTTCAATCACTTCCAACATGTTTTACATAGACTAAGGAAATCCTTAAACCTCATTAATTCTCATTTAAAATTTAACAATTTTTTAACTTTATTCCTATTTAACATATAAACGAAGTCAATAAATAATAAATGAAGGGTAAAATTAAATATTCGTATAAAAAACTACTTTTAGTACCCTACAAATAGGATAAAAAAATATCTTTTCTCTGCCTTATAGATAAGACTAGAAGAGTACATTAAAGATTTGGTGCAAAAAATGACGATAAATCATAATATATTAACAACTCAATTTTATAATTAGAACCGAAAGTAGCATTAGCATAGATTATTGATCTTAATCTGGATCATCTAGATTGAGTTTGGATTGTTCAAATTCAATTTAAATGTTTTTTGTATTTTAATATGTACAAAATTTAAAATAAAAAGAATCTCATAATTGACGCTTATAAAAAAAATTATCATTGAAAAAAATTACGAATTAAAAATTGTAAATTTAAACCATTCAAATAAGATTTTGAATGATCAAATTTTAGGACTATTTGGATAGAAATCAAACTATGATTTTAAAAGTGATTTTATAGTAAATATGTGAATAAGTTTGTTTTGATTTATGAAAAAAATGTTTTTTAAAAGCATTTTTGTCTAATACCAAATACTCCCGAAGGTTACTGTAATAAATATTTTTCTAGTTCTTAATATAGGACCTGATTGTTGAATTGATTTTAGTATTAAATATAAGACTTATTTTTCATATTTATTAATTTTTCCTAAATTACCATTATGGATACTCTCTCAATCAAAATCAAGTAGAAGAGGGAGAGAGGATATTAAGAAAGATGATTATGGTATTTTAGGGGAAACATGTATTTCTTATAATTAACTAACTTACCTAACTTCCTTAATCTAATCAAATTAATTAAATAGGCCTTATATTAAGAATCGAAAGAGTACTAAATAAGGATTAGTTGGAATAAAAAGTTTTAGATGATCTGAAAGATTTTTTTTTCAAAAAATCAAGCACTTATTTGATGGATCATCAATTCAATTCAATTCTATTTCTAAAATGGATTAATAAAGTCAGCTAGCAACTTCCATATATACCCTTCTGGGGGTGTTTGGACTCAGTTTCTTGTTTTTGTTTCGATGCCTTAATGATGTGCTATTTATTACTACTCCAATTTTTAATATAAGACCTATTTAACTAATTTGATTAGATTAAGAAAGTTAGATAAGTTAATTATAAGAAAAGTGACATATTTTTCTAAAACACCATAATCATCTTTATTAATACCTCTCTTCCTCTTCTATTTGACTATGGTTGTGAGAGTATCTATAGGGGTAATTTAGAAAAATTGATAAATATAAGAAATGGGTCTTATATTTAGAATCAAAACTAACTCAAAAATTGGGTCTTATATTAAGGACAAGAGGAGTATTATATATTACCATTAAATTATCATATGAAGGAATCAAATTTGTCTGCGCGTCTTACATATTAAAGCTGACATCATATGAGAAATATTATTTTATCACTTTATAACAAATTTTTTTTTTTTTTGCTTTTAGTATCAAATTCTCCACTCTCTCTCTAGGTTTTCTTCATTTGACAGAGCACTTGAGAATTAAAAAAAACAATGTTTTGATTGATAATATGAATTTTAGGTATATTTATTACTCCTCCGGTTCTTAATATACGACATAATTATTAAGTTAATTTTGATCCTAAATATCAGACTTATTTTTCATATTTATTAACTTTTTCAAAATTACTCCTAAAGAATGGAGGATATTAAGAAAAATGATTATGGTGTTTTGAGAAAAACATGTCATATTTTTATAATTAACTTACCTAACTTTTTAAATCTAATCAAGTTAGTTAAATAAATCTTATATTAAAAATCGCAGGAGTATTTAATTTTTCAACAATAATATTGCAGAATTATCTTTAAGCACAATCCTTTCATTAGCAAGTGACACCTGGGGCCAAAAGATGTACATGATTCTCTAAACATATCCACAATTTCCATGATTAAAAAACCAATGGACTCCACCATCACAGGGTTAGTCTTATGGCATAAGATCCTGCTAGATTTCTTTAAACTCAAACACAAATCTCTAATTAAATTAGTCGATTATTCCTATATTTAATATAGGATCTAAGAAAAAAACGTTTGATACCGGATGATGGTATATATTAAAAAAAAAAAAAAAGCAGGTTAATACAAACTTTGACCCTTCAAGTTTACTTTCATTTTAATTTTGGTCCCTCAAATTTTAAATCATAAGTTTTAATTCTTTAAGTTTCTTTTCATTTATAACATTGGTCCCTATAATCGCATAAAAGTTTAAATCATTTTGTTTTTTGAGGAATCCAAACTTACCAAAATGAAAGCAAACTAAAAGAATCAGAGATTATATTAACCCAAAAAAACCTATAGACTCCCACTATCATATATATATATATATATATATTATTCTGACACTTATTATAAGACATTTTATTGAAAAAAAATAAAAGTCATCCTTATTATAAGCACAAAATAGAATATTAATTATGTTTTTCTAAAATTGTCCCTATTTAAAATCTCATTAATTAATGACTTAACTGCTTTTTATTAATTTGATGAAGTGGTTAAAAATGCTTTATCATAAGAGTTAGAGTGATAGACACCTGTATATGGACAAAATACAACATTAGCGTTTGTTCATGGGTATTTATTATTAAATTTATTAAAAGAATTATAAAACCAAGTAATTTTTTTTTCTGAAAAAGAGATTTATAATTTGATGCAGAATAATCTTTAACTTTAATCCTTTCATTAGTCATTGACATATATGGAGTAAAAAGAGGCATAGGATTCTCCAAAACATAAATTAACTGATGAAGGTGTTAGGTTCTGATTCTGGACAAGTGTATGGCCAAAATCAACAATCACATACTATATTATATTTATAATGTGTGTGTGTGTGTGTGTGTGTGTGAGACCTTAAATTGCATCAAACATAAAGGAGACAGTCAGAATATATAAGAGAGGACCACAAGCTTAATTAATCGAGTGGAGTTCTTAGATGGAGCAGGATAGAGCTATTCACAATCAGCATCAACCAGGTGTTCTTCTTTTCTTTAATTTTTTTTATTCACAAATTTCAAATATTAAATCTTTCCATTTTTGGCCAAAAAAATATTTCCATTTGAACTGAGAGATATATATATATATATATATCTATCTCTCTATAGAGTATCAGTTTATTTGCACTGAGATTAACTTCTTTCCCCTCTGGAATTTTGGTCAAGTTATTTATTAAGGTGTGAGGTGCTAATATACTTGACAGGTGGAGGAAGAAACAAGTCTTGCCCTTGTGTGAAGAAGAAAGGAAAAAGGGGCTTCATTGAAGGATGGTAACCTTAATTATTTCTTTTTCATTTTATTTATACTATAATATATTTTTATATGGCTATCTGGTTGAGTTAGATTCGAGTATTGTCGGGTTTAATTAAGATAGTTCTTCTATGTGTTCATATGAATTTAAACTTGAAACCTCATAGTTAAGCTATAAAAAATTCTTCTACTAAGACCAACAGCGATTGGTAACGTGTTATAATATTTTTAGCATACCATATAATTAAATTTATGTTTATTATGGGCTATTATATTTTCCTAAACCCTCTTTGATATGTCTTCAATATAAAATGAAGGACGATTTTCCTTCCCTATATGAAAAGTAAAGAAATGAAATTTAATACCAAAAATATTTATTGGAAAAATAGAATTAATTTGATTAGATTATTTAACTTTTTTCATGAACTAATTAATTTGAATGATTATAATCTGTACTTTGTGATATTGCAGCTTGTTTGCCCTTTGCTGCTGCTGGCTTTGTGATGCTTGCTTTGATGTTACGGTTAGTTAAGACTTAAAGACGCAGCCAGATGATGCCAATCAAATAATTGTCCCCTGATAATACTAATTATGTATAGTTTGTACCACTTTTTATTTCCTTTTTAATCTTAGCTATTCTTTAAATATGTAATAATATGCTGGCTGATGATTTCAATATTAATAATTATATTATAATTTTTATAATATCTCTAATAGTTAATTTATGGCCCAAGTTAGTGTGCAAGGGATATTAGAATATTTTTATATTACCTGCTTCCAACAAAAAACAAGGGGAATGTGTTTATGTGCATACTTTTTTTTTTTGGCCAACTTTTATGTGCATACATCAATGTGAACTTATGTCTAAAAGAATTAAATATCTTACTAATTATCATATACTTTAATTAAGAAAATAAGAAGTTTTTTATCCACATCATAAAGGCAAGCGAGTTTCCGCCAAAAAAAAAACATTGTCGAATAAAGAGAAATTAATGGTCACTCTTCAAAATGTGGGTAAAATAAATTTTATAAAGTTAATTAAAATGAACTTGACTTTATTGATCTTCAATTTCTGTGTTGTCCTCCTTGGCAATATTGATGACAAATAAATATGGCATAAAATTCATGATAAATCAAATTATTTGAGTTACAAATGTCATAATTCATTTTTTAGAGTTTATGCCATAGAGTCCTAGTTTAGTTAGCAAAAGCCAAAAGTGCAAATCATAAAATGTATACCAGATCATATCATTCATCAACAAAAATAACAGTTTGTCAGCTCCCAGATACAAGAAGTAGTTGAGGAGCTGACTTTAATTTTAAATATAAGATCTTAATTCATTTGATCTGTCATATTTATTATTCTTTTCAAACAAATTTATCTAACTGATAAACTGATATATAATCTAACGTTATATAAAGGTATTTAAGGAAGATAATGTCATATTTGTTATAATTAACTAATTTTTTTACCTCTATTAATTTATCTAAATTAATTAAATAATTCTTATATTAAGAATTAGAGAGAGTAACATGATAGAACATTTCTCCTATTCTAGATAGCGCACAGTTAATTCATGAAATTTTAACCATGTACATTCGGTTATATATAGGTTGAAAGAATTTGCCTCTAAAAAAAAAACGAAAAAAAAAAAACTTACTTTCATTCTAAACTGTTCACAGAATTGGCCACTTAAGAATGAAGTTAGGGAAGCAAACAGGAGCTTACATGCAGATTATTTACCTGACAGATAGAGAAACTTAATTAATAAATGAACCCTCCTAAATCATCACCATCTCATTGTTCATCTTAACCAAACAAATCTTACCAAAACCCAACCTAATTAATTGATAAACTCTTCATGACTCATGAGTGTACTGTTCATTAAAATGTTAGAAATGAAGCAGATAGGCCACTTAAACAGTTACAGTGTAGCTATATATACCATAAGGTTTACTTCTGAAACTCATTAACTCAGAATTAGTGTTCTTGAGAGTGAAGATCAATCATGGGGAAGCTTCCTGGCTTTCAATCTGCAGTTATGCTCATTTGGGTGTTCTTCTTTGTTACTGTACAATTTTGCTCTGCTAATTCTGAATCTTCTGCAACTCAAGCATTTCAAGGTTTTGAACCTTTATTTTTAATTCAGTCTTTATCATTACAATCTTTTGAAGTAATTTTGTTGATCTAATTACGCATGATTTATGACTACAAAATAGTAAATTATAAGAACTTTAAATCAGTTTTAACTAAATTTATTATCAAGTGAAAACATGGAGACTAAAAGTATAGATGAAAGGAGCATATATTATGGTTCTTATCAGTTTCTTCATGCAGAGAATGAAGGGAAGCCAGAAAATGGAAACTTGGGAAGCACAGGCTCAGTAAATCACATTGAAGAAGACAAGTTCAAATCAATCAAAAAGCCTTTTAGCAAGAAGCCTCTCCAATCGAAACATGTAATATTGAAGAAGCCATTTATCAAAGTCCCTCCCAGAATTCCAGATGTTCAAAGGCTTTCACCAAAGACATCAATTCCAATTTTTGAAGAGAAGCCAGTTCAAACGGTTAGGAGGCCAAATTTTCTACTAATTCCTTTCTTTAAGAATCTATTCCCAATCATGAAGAAGCCAAAACATGTACTGATCCCGGAATTTAAGAGGCCTGCTTTAAAACCCATTCCATATATGAAGAACTCAAAATTCCTGCCTTTTCCATTATTCAAACGGCCTATTCCAAGACCAATTCCAATTGTTAAGAAACCAATTCCAGAGTTTGAAAAGCCTATTTCAGAACCAATTCCAGTAGAGAAACCAATTCCAGAGTTTGAAAAACCTATTTCAGAACCAATTCCCGTAGCAGGCAAACCAATTCCAAAGTTTGAAGAGCCTGTTTCAGAACCAATTCCAGCAGCAAATAAACCAATTCCTAAGTTTGAAAAGCCTATTTCAGAACCAATTGCAGCAACAGAGAAACCAATTTCAGAAGATAAGAAACCTATTCTAAAACCAATTCCATCGGTAAAGGAAGACTCATTACTCCTTGCTCCAGAATCACTGAAGTTGAAAGAGTCTTTATTCAGGAAACCTATCCCCCAAATACCATTTCCTCCAAAATTTAAGAAGCCCCTTCCAGCTCAAAAGCCAATTTCTCCTCCATGAGATTCTTGTACCATGTCCCTGTATTACAGTTGAAGTCCTCCTATGGCCACCCTCTTATTTATGATCTCTTCTATGTTTGTATCTGTATTATGGATTGAAGAACGAAATGGCTGTGTGAATTAAAATTAATCAATGAATAAAAATGGCGTCGTTATTTGTGTGGGTGACATATGAGTAGCTGAACCATGAAAGTATCATGCTAGGTTTGCTTCAGAAAATATCAAACGAATTGATGAACATGGAAACTTCATCGTGAGCGTGCTGTGTGAAACTCAAACTTGTTCATTAAAACTTAATTTGACTTACCTTTCCTTTTTCAGACCATGTTCTATCCCACTTGTATACAACTTTAATGTGGTTTCAGATCGCCGGCTTCGTGTTAAACTCCGAATAAAAGCGCTAAATTAATGTGGCTTTAATAAAAATGACTGACCTACTTGAAGTTCAATTTTTTAAAAATCATCAAAACTTGGAAGGAAAGCAAAAGGATGGCAAATATGAGTTCTTTACAATCTAAAGGCAAATGATTTTCAGTGCTCAAAAAAGCTCTTCCACGCACGTCTCTACTGAAGAACCTAATGATATACCTGGCAAGATAGATACGAGGGTACACAAAATCATGTTACATACCATCCTATGATTAGCATAAATATTTCTTTTCCGGTAGTCTGAAACAAGAGAATCTCAATAGATGCACGGGACAACAACAAAATAAATTTAGATATCACACTAGCACTGGAAGATCAAAAATGAAAATTCTACAATTTAAAACACCCAGATGCCTCTAGGATTCAAAGCTTTGTCAAGCCATATCTGATGAGGAAAATGAGTGGCCAAAATCTGTTGCATTTTTCTTCTTTATTGTCGAACCCGTGACATGCGGGAGAGAGAATCATTATCCTTAAACCAACATGGCATTTGCATATCGACACACTCTGTTACATTCTATTCCTCACTTTTCTTCTTTTTATCTTTCTTCTTTTTCTTAGGAGCTTCAGCAGAATCATCAGCCTCAGCATGCTTTTTCCTCTTTCTCTTCTTCTCCCCAGCATCAGCATCATCCTCATCAGCCTTCACCTGGCCATCCTCAGCAGACTCCTTACGTTTCTTCTTCTCCTTCTTCTTCTCCTTCTTCACAGTCTCCGTTTCATCTGGTTCCTTGTCAGCGTCCCCATCAACTTGTAAGGCGGCATCTTCTTTGCTTTTCTCTTTCTTCTTTTTCTTCTTTTCTTTCTTTTCTTCAGCAACAGGAGGCTCTTGCATTTCCTCGTCCATAGGAGCACCATGACGAGTTTGACCGAGAGTAGAATCAGATCTAGGATTATATGTCTACATAAAACACAAAAGTCAACATATTGGAAAAAAAAGTTATGGTGCATACTTTAACATATAACTAATTAATTAAGCATCATACCTTAGCAGGAGTAATTAAGCCTCCGGCTCCCTTCTTCCGATCTTTGTCATAACTTTCTATCTTCGGCTTTCCTTTAGCTGAACCAGCAAATCTACCTAGTTCTTTGCCTTCAAGATTCCTCAAGCGTGCTTCAAGCTGTATGAAAATATTCATAAGAAATGGCAGCAAATGACAGTAGAAGTAGAACTAATTTGAGAAGATAGCACAAGTACCTTGGCTCTGTTCTCCAATCCCATGGAATTATCTTGACCATCTCCAAGAGCATCATATCGAATTGCCAATGCTGCCTTCGCAGCAAGGGACCGGGAAATCTTCCCCTTGAACTTTGGAGCTGCCTGACCGATCAATGATGCATGATAAATAAGGCCATATTTTGGAGTAGCATGCTTCGTCTTAAGGGCCCTAAAGAGAGCCTTTTCAGCACCAAGAATCTGTACAGTACTCCCTGGCTGCTTTGCAAGATTGAGTAAGCTACCACCATGAGCAATAAGGCGAGCACCAACAAGCTCCCCAACAAGAGCAGTCAAATTGGGTGCAATAGTGTTCATCCTGCTTTTAAGATAATCATATAGCTGTGCTCTGTACTCTGAAAGAGACAAAACCTGGTCACATAGTTCTCTAATATTCAACAAGTCAAGCTCACCAACTTCAGTTCCCATGGATATCATAGCCGCTTCTTTCAGTTCGGCCTCAACTTCCTCAGGCAAGATCTGTGACATTCACATGAACAGAACTTATAATACGATTCATTTATGAAATTTTGGTTCCAAGCAATTTAATAAAAACAGTTACACAGATATTTGTACTACACCACATGTTGCAACAATAAAGGATTTAATGAGATTATTGATCATTAGAATTAACCACAATAACAAATAAAATTCAATGCAGCAGAGAAGACATGCAAGTGAACGAAGACTGTGACAGGATAAACAACATAACCAATGACAAATCCTACCTCAGAAAAATCAAGCTTTGCAGCATTAGTGCGATCACCCATCAGTTTGACTGCTTTTGCATACTGGATGTTGTCCTGTATTATTCTAGTAAGCTCGGGGAAATGCCAACCATACCATTCTCGAACCCTCATGGCATATGTATTTAGCTCTTTATCAAGGTCATCAAGAAGACCAATGGCTTGAACAATCATGGTATCCACCTGAAAAATGGAATATTACATTCAGCCAACAGCTACGTGACATAATATTTCACTATTTTATTATTTAAGTTAAAAAAATTCAAAATCAATAAATGTCAAATTCCTAATGCCATAATGACAGAATGAAATGAACTAAAACATGAAAGACAATTTTTAAAATAAATTGAACTTGAAGTGAGGAACATCAACAGGAGTTCCCGAAAGCCCCATCTTACCATCACAGAATATTGAGTTCTGCAACATACAATTATGGTATTTCACCAAAGAACTAACGCTTAAGCTAGCAGAAATTTAGAAAGACATGAAAGAAATGCTGAAACCAGATATTTAACATATTACAAAGATAGTTTGAAGTTTAAACGCCCAACATTTTTAATTATCCAGCAAGTTTTAAAACCAACAATTATTCTTTAAATCTGTCTTTGAAGGTGATCATAGGGGATTGTACTTGTACATCAAAAAATAAGATAGAGCTATAAATTCCACAAAACACTGCATCTTAATCACACACCAGATTTAATAAATAAATAAGTCTCGATTATCTAGCAATATACTTTATAATTCATAGTTGATTAGAAAAACACAATATCTCACTAGTATTTTGGGGGAAAAAAATTCTTTAAATATCTATAATCTATCTATATTATGAATCAAGGACCACAGTGAGAAAAAAAGGAAATAGAATTTCTAAAATGAATCATCCTACATCAAATAGTTAACATTTTGGCACGATGAAGCAAGCAGATGACTAACATGCCAACCTGCCAGTGCCAGCAGCGTATTCAAAGGCCAAGAACAGAAAAAGAAACAAAACTAGGTCACTGTGTTTAAACCAAGATGAAGCATACCTTATCTGCACTGAACTTCAGCTTGTATCTTGATAAGCTATGAGACAAACCCAAGCTCATTGGTGCCATATCTTGCACAGCAAGACCATGTATCAGTTCATTCAACTGATTCCTTACACCTCTCATTAACTCCATGACAGCATTGTTGTGGATACATTCTATTTTCTGCAATCATAATTGTTGTTAAATTACAGTACTTGAGTAAAATAAACTGTTATCAGACGTTTCCACTGGTGATTAGCAGTCATACCAATTTGTCCTTAATCATATTCCCAAGCTTTGAGTCAGCAACAGCCAAGGTTTCATTCTCACAATGGGCACGCAAAAACTTGCGCAGGCCTTTACTAGCTTTACTTTCAATTAACAAGGATGCAGCCTCCAGAGCTTCAGACGTGTTCTCAAACTTAGAAAATGCTTTTAACTTGACCACCTAATGGGATGCAATGCATGGTAAACTTCACAGGTCATTTAAAAATTTAAGCACACATAACAATAATATAGTCAGCGCATATAGGCAAAGAAATAGAACCTTTCTAGCCGCATCTACACTGGAAAATTCCTTCCATAAGTCCTGCATAAAAATATTTCATATAACAGAACAATCAGACCAAAGCTTAAACGGTAAGCAAAATTGGAAAGGTAAAAAGGATATATTCATATCTAAACTATCATCAGATTTAGCGGGAACCTAGACAAGCTTAAGCTTCTAAATAAAAACCAGCAATTTGTATCGTCCCAAGTCTTCCAAAACATGCATGTCCTTCTTTCTTCTTGGAAAAGGAAGATTCAGTGTGAAAGAAAGAGATATGAAATAGAGAAACATGCCATCTTTCACGGATGCCAGAATTGATGCGTAAACAAGAAAAACCCAAGTATCAAATGGCAGTTATCGAATTGCTGTTTGAGTATGGTCGCAACCTGAACTCAAACCCAAGGTGTTATTGAATACGTAAAACGACGGTAGCAACCCAACTTTAACAGAGTTTTTCATTGAAGGACACGCAGTTTTCAAAAGTAAAACTAAGACAGCATAGGGAAAAGAAAAACATTTTGTATAGGCAGGCCTGCAAATGAGACCAAAATCACGAGGACCCTTGATTAGCTTGCGACAAATTGAAAGAAAAATAACCTCCATGCAAGTTTTCGTTCTCTCAACATTATTCGAATAATTACCTCTACTGTAGAAAGCTTCCCTTCATCAAGCACCTTAAAAAGGGCAAAGCCCGCCGGCGTTTCGAACAACACAAGCATTTTCTCCTCACCCGAGCAAACCTGAAAGTAAGGGGAAAAGAAAACAAGTTGTCCATCAAAAAACCTCCCCAAAATATAATCAACATACAAAAAAATGAATATTTTCATGAAGCACAACTCACATAACCCACTACACTAATTACATATGCGTCCCACAAGAAAAAAGCACTTTCCTACTGAAGAAAGCACTTCGTTAACCCGTTTTCGCCTATGGGTACATGAGAAGCTCCAACCCAATGCAGGAATCACAGCAATCAGAAGCAATATGAATGAAAATTACGAACTATATGCTCAGTAATTTTCAAAAGGCTTTAACCGAAGCAGTAAGTAGTATATAATGAAATACAACAAAACAAGTAAGCAGCTAACGTAAAGAATGGCAGAAGGGGGCAAAGAAAAAAAGACAGTGCATGTTAAGCGGAAAGAACATACCCACTAGGTGAGTAAAGATTATGACTCCAAGGGTTTGAGTATTTGGGACTGCGAGAGAACTTATTGGAAAACTCGGCGCAAATGCAGAAGCCAGGCGGCGGAGCAATTTGGTTTTCTCGCAGAAAACATAAAAGAAGCCATTCAAGAGAGTGGCGCTAAAGGTTATGCCCACATACATGGGCCTCATCTATTTGGGCCACCACTATGCATGCATGGTTGGGCTTCACTTATTTGGGCCACCCATAAGAAGTTCGTTTCAACTTCTGGTCCGGAAAATACAAAAATGAAGGAATCCAAAATAAAAAGCCCCATTAGTCTGACAAATGTGATAAAATTGTGTTGCAATATTAATACTAAGAAGCAACAAGGTTGATACTAAGAATCTTGCAGTCCTTTTTTTATGGAAATACAAAGATTAATGTGTTTTTCTTGAGATCTAAAGCTCCAGCATATTTCTAGAAAATTGAATCATGTCGTTGATGCTCTAGTTAAAGAGGAACTATCTATTTCTTCTACTTTGGATCACTACCCGAAACATTTTAAGAAATTGTGTTTGAAAGATAGTTTGGAATTCAATTCCCTCTTAGATTAAATTTCTTTTTTTTTGTTTAGACATGTTGTCTTTTTTCATTTGTATTTAAAAAAAAAAAACAAGATTGTGTCTAACAGAAGGAACTAATTGAATCAAGATTCAAATACTTAAAGGTGTTCATATTTTTTTAAAAAAATCTCTCCATTACCAGCACTACTACCATCAATCACCATTTATCATAGTACACCATAACACCAATATTGACTGTTAGAGCTCTGATACCGACAACTAAAAAATCATTAGAAAGAAGGTAATTTAAATATCAATGTCTAATTCAGCTCAAAAAAAAAATATCAATGTCTAATTTATTTTAAAAAATCATAATTTTAATTATATGAAATGAAAAAAAAGTGTTCAACAGTGACAATTTTAATTTTGGTTTAAAGTGTTAGTGGTGACTTGAAAATCAATGATTACTTCATTTTTGAAAAATTAAAATGATATAATTAATTTTTGGAACTTCACAAATTACACCATATGCTTCCACGAGGATGCAGACTATGGAGCTCTTATAAGGCAACGGTTTGTCATTTAAAAAAACAAAAGAAAAAGGCAAAAAAAAAAGGAGCAGAAAGGGACAAAGCAACAGTTGGTTAACTGTGCATTCGGGCAGGGGTTGAAGAAAGAGGAGTAATATCGGGAAGGAGACAGCGTTCATGCAAATGGAGCCAAGGCAGTTACGTCTTCTTCTCTCTTCACTCTCCGCCACGTACTCTCAGATGTGTCACACCCCTTCTCTCAGCTTCTCCTTCTTTTCTCTCCTTTCTGTCTCTCAATCTCTCTCTGCACTCTTGAGTTAGTTAGTCAAGTTAAGATGAACCCTCCCAGCCTTCTGGCTTCGGCCGCCATTAACATTGGCTTGGCCTTCATCATTCTCTCTCTTTTCTCCATCCTCAAGAAGCAGCCTTCCAACGCCACCATCTACTACGCCCGCCGCCTTGCTCACCGCCACAGCTTCGTCGTCCCCTCCTCTGCCTCTGTCCTCGCTCGTTTTCTTCCTTCCGTCTCTTGGATTCCCCGCGCTTATCGCGTCACCGAAGATGAAATCATTCAAACCAGTGGCCTCGATGCTCTTGTCATCATCAGACTCTTCAAGTTTGGGTCAGTTTATTCATTCTGTTTCGGCGGTTTATTCTTCTTTCTTTATTTCTTTCTCTGGCGATCGCATACCGGAATTTAATTTCTCTGGGATTTGATTTCCTGCAGAATACCATTTTCTCGTTGTTTTCGTTCTTTAAGGCGAGTGAATTGAATATCTTCTAGAAATTGAATACATCAGATGCAACATTTTAATTATGACGTGTAAAATTAACAGTCTGTTGAAAAGAGTCAAGAATGCGGTGCCAACTTGGAAATGAATCAACCACTTGGTTTTTTAGTTAAAAAATGTTTACTTCTAATGTTGTTATTGAGAATTTTGACAGCAAGCACTTGATAAGTATATATAGTAGGAGAGCATTCGATTTTTGTCTGAGTTCCCGGAGTTCGCGTAGATTTTTACCATTATTCTTATTATATATCATATATTTTTTAATTTTAATGTTCCTTGCAGCATCAAATTTTTTGCGGTGTGTACTCTTGTAGGATTGGTGGTACTTCTCCCGGTTAACTACGGCGGTGGGGATGCTTCAGAAAGAAATTATTATTCAACGGATTCGTTTACAATATCCAATGTTAGTGTAGGATCTGATAGGTGAGAATGTCTTGGCATCAGACAGTCGTAACTGATAATACCTTCTGTACTTTCAATTAGATTCTCATTCTCTGATGAAATTTTACACCCCCCCCAAAAAAAAAAAAAAAAAAGAACTCTCCCAAAACCAAAATAGGTTGGGGTTTGAAACCCCAAGAGGTCGTTTTTAAAATTTGGCTATAACATTGTGAATTTCAGTCATTTTAGATCAAACTGAGTTGCTACAAATGTGTGAGTGTGTGTATGGGTGTATATTAACCAAAGATTATCATGGATCTTCTGCTGCAGTAATATATGCCTAGATGATAATCTGGTGCACAACTTTTGATACACAGTGCATCTAAACAGATTTGGCTTTCTGCTTTCCTTGCAGGCTTTGGGTGCATTTTGCATGTTTGTGTTTCATATCTTTCTATGGACTGTATCTATTGTATAAGGTACGTTTTGAAGTTTGATATCTACAGAGTTCATGTCCATGTCATTTGTACAAGTTGTAAGGTAACAGGTGCTTTTATGCATCCTTCCATCTACAGGAATACGATGAAATTTTGACCAGAAGGATTCAACAAGTTCACAAGATAAAGAATAGACCTGATCAGTTTACCATTGTAGTCCGTGAAATTCCCTTGTGTGTCGAACATAAGGCACGTGGGTGTTTTGTTGATCACTTCTTCTCCAAGCACCATCCCTATACATACCACTCGAATCAAATGATATATGCCGCAGAAGATCTTCAAGCGTTGCTGGTAAGAGATGCCCTATTGTTCAGTCTTTACTCCTGATACTCTGTCTTCTTTGTAGTGGGTCCTCTCACAGATTTTATATTATATGCAGAACCAGGCAAAATCTCTTGCAAGAAAAGTGGAGGATTTGAGAGACACTTCCAAGGGCAAGAAGCATAGGAACAAATTTTCACTCTTTGAAGCCTTGCAACACGATTCTTCTAAAGAAGCATTACTTGAGGAAAAGCTTCAAGCAATTTGTCACAAGATTCACCAGTTACAGAGTGAAGATATGCTCAAACAAAAGGTAGTTGGTCAGTGTGATGCTCACAGTTATGTTTTGCTTTGAATGAGAACATTGCAATTCATTTATTTCTCAAAGGCCAAAAAAAAAAAAAAAAACTAGAAGAAAAGAAAAGAGAGAAAAGAATTGTTAATAGACTTGGTGTTATAGGGTGAATTGTTTCATGTGTTAGGAGTTGCCAGTTGCTTTTGTCTCATTCAAGACCCGCTCAGGTGCTGCGGTAGCAGCTCAGTTGATGCAGCACTCGCATCCACTTCTTTTGATTACTGAAATGGCTCCAGAGCCAAGGGATGTTTCATGGAGGAATATGAAAATACCATATAGAGCGGTGCCACTTTACAGACTTGGTGTTCTTATTGCAGCATCACTGCTTACAGTTTTCTTTATCATCCCTGTTACTGCTGTGCAAGGCTTAGCCAAATATGAGAAACTCAAAAAATGGTTTCCTCCAGTCATGGCTGTGCAGTTAATGTAAGATTCTTTCCCTTGGATATGATATTTTGGCATCCTGTACTATCTTGTCTTATTTTCTTCTTCCATTATGTTCTAGCACAGAAAGTTTAGGAACAAGACTGAGAATGATAATTTCTCGTGCCATTTGCCAGGCCCTAGAAACCTTCAATTGGGTTTATTTTGAATCATCAACCAAACGCATAGAAAAGATAACTACCGAATCATTAAAACTATTAATATGAGTCTCTCAAGGAAATCTCTTACTTTTTTTCAAATTAAATTTCTTCCCCCAAATTTTTTGTGGTTTTATTCTTTTTCTACAGGCTCTCATATGATGTAGACCCAACACAGACAAAAGTATTGATAAGGGGGCTATAAATCAAATGAATCTAAATCACTTCTGAGTTTGGATCCATTTGGTTTAACTTGCTTCTCATTATATATATCTGATTGAATGGCTCTGTGACTCTTTCCAATTATGTATCCGTTTTCTATGTTAAATTTCGCTCATCACCCCAAGCTTAGACGCTGCCCGATGCCATATGAGCTATCTCATAGGCCATGTAAGCCCAAACTTCATAATAATGGTTATTTTCATTACATAAAGGATTTTAAATATAATTTTTTTAATAACCATTAACAATGAAACAGGAAATCAAAAGATTTTTTACTTAGCACTGCATCTATTTATCTCTCACTTCTTATGTTCTCATTGGTGTCTTAATCAATGGCTTCATCTGAAATAAAATATTTATTTACTTATCCTGTTCTGACACATAACATTTATTATTCTTCAGACCAGGATTAAGCTCAGTAGTGACAGGGTATCTGCCCAGTGTTGTGCTCAAAGGATTCATATATGTTGTGCCCTTCGCAATGTTTGCAATGGCTAAAGCTGCTGGATGTATTGCAAAAAGTAAGGAAGAGATCAAAGCTTGCAATATGGTTTTCTACTTTCTGGTTGGAAATGTGTGTTCTTCTTGAGCGTCTTGTCAGGATCTCTGCTAGATGTGCTTGGGCTATTCATCAGTCATCCTAAGAATATTCCAAGTCACCTTGCCAGGGCTGTGTCTGCCCAAGTGAGTTGGTTTTGTTTCTGCTGTTCTAAGCATATTCTGCCTTCCCTGTGTCTTGTATTTATCTCTATTTTCCACATAATGAGGCACAGTTCGAATTGTAACTTTATATATCCTGGAAGGTCGTTTCTCAATGGTGAGCCTCAGAAATTCGGGGGGAAATTCCCCTTATTGTATAATTAATCAATATAAAGGAATCCGCGCTTATGGAACTTTCCCATTTAATATCTTTAATACTTTTCCAAACAATACAAATGAAGGTATTTCAAATTCTAAAATGATCCTTTCAAAATACCTCATCCAACTGCTATAATTGCTTATATTTGATAACCTGCAGAAGTCATGGCCTTTTCACTATCTTGTTGCAGGCAGATTTCTTCCTGACATATATATTGACAGATGGTCTGTCAGGGTTTTCTTTTGAGGTTCTCCAACCTGGCTTACTAATTTGGGATGTTATGAAGTCTTGTTTTTGTGGGTGCCGACGAGACAAAAGTCCATACCTTTACTCTCTGCCCTACTTCAGAATTATTCCTTTGGTCTCTCTTTCAATACTAATTGGTATAGTGTATGCAGTTGTAGCACCATTGTTGCTCCCATTTCTTATTGGCTACTTCTGTCTAGGCTATGTTGTCTATATCAACCAGGTAAGTTTCTCAGCATGAAAAGTTCATTCATTTATCTTCTACCAAAAAACTGTCCGTGCACATGCGCTTAGAAAGACATATTTGGGATTTGATATTTGCTGATTCCAACCACTTAATTTTTTTTATAATATAACTTTAAACTATTATGAAAAGAGTGCTAAAATAGAGTTATAATATCTCGAATATGTGTTTTCCGACAGAAGTTTTGGACGGGAAATGTGGACAAGTCACGTGCTTGCCACTCCTAATTTTGGAGCTTGATTTTGGTTAAGAGAATGGAGGTGGCAATGATATGATTTCTATTTATTTAGTCATAGATGCTCTAATTCCATTTAAAAGAGTACTTTTATTCAAAGCATTTTTTTGGAGAAAGGAACATGAACAGTTTTACTATAATTTTAGGATGCTAAAGCGACAGAATGATGACATATATAGTTTCCATCTCCTTTTATGTCTATTTTGTTAAATTTTGCAGTCATTCCATTAGTTTTAGACTTTTTAGTTATTGTTGTGTTGAAGAGATATAGATATTTTGCAGATTCAAGATGTGTATGAAACGACCTACGAGACATGTGGACAGTATTGGCCGTACATTCATCACTACATTCTTCTTGCAATCATTCTCATGCAGGTTACCATGATTGGTCTATTTGGATTGAAATTGAAGCCAGCTGCTTCCATAGCAACAATTCCACTACTATTGTTCACTTTGATGTTTAATGAGTACTGCAAGATGCGTTTTCTTCCTTCCTTTCAACATTATTCTCTCAAGGTACACTTGACAACACCTTATGCATATTGAAGATGGCTAGAATTAGCTTATTCTGGCCAAAGCTTAGATTTACATTCAGTATTGATTTTCAAATTGTTCTCTTTGTCTTCATTCAGTAAATTATATTTAGGTTTCTCCATAAACTCAATTTCCCAGAAGGATGCCTCATGAGTCACTAGACTCGCTCTGCTCCTTCTAGCATCAGATGAAGTGATCTCATGTTTAGAATGCAATAACTCTGGAGGCACAATAATATAATCAACTTCTTTGTCACTATTTTTGTAATTTGGCGTGTCTCAATGGATCTTTATTTATTTGTGGGAATAGGATGCAGCCGAAAATGACGAACTTGATGAGAAGTGTGGTCTTTTGGAGGTTCACAGTGAGAATGCGATCAATGCCTATTGCCCACCAGGCTTACGACCAGTGAACTTAATGTCATCAGAGTCTAGCTCCGCACCATTAGTCTCCTCTGCATGATCTTTTTATTTTCTGAGCACCTAATGTCAACCCTTTATGCCATTGATGTCTCATTCATTCTCCAAATTCAGAAAGGATACAATTTCACAGCAAAGGTAATGCAAATGGACACTTTGATAAAATTCAATATGAAATTTATTCAAGTTTCGTTCATCAGAGCCAGATAAATCCTACATGCGTCTGGGTCTAAATCTACATGCATAGCTAATATTAATCAAGATGAGACAACAATGAATATATGGGAAATAAACTTATCAGGGGAACTGCAACATCATATCTAATGAGATGATTCGCCCTTTATGATTGTTTCCCAATAAGCATTATCCCATTGCTCTCTGTAGCTGTCTTCCATGTTTCCTATCTTTTTCATGCACTCTGCATACATGCTTTCTCTCCACTTGTCGACTGGAGGCAAGCCTGATTCTTTGGCAAGCCATTGGCTGTACCCAACCTGAAAGAAGGATTTGCAATCATGTAAAATTAATGGGATTGGAAGTTATGTCTTCCACATAACTTTTTTACTGAATAACCTATCAGATGATTATGATCTATTTTTCTGACAGAGTGAAATCTTTTTGAGAAGTTGGTATACAGACATGAATACCTCCTCAAAATACAAGTAATGAGTACGGTGCTTGGGAATCCCAATATTCTCCAATCGCTGATAGTATTCTTCAACATAATTCATCATCTCCTTTTCCGTAGGTATAAGGACTTTACCAGATAAAACTCGTGCCACCCACTTGGATTGTAATTCCAATTTTTGGAAGATGATCGCCTGTTCAGAGTCAATTCATTCATTTCAACAAATCATTAACCTAATTTGGAGTGCTTTTCAAATTTTGTTTTTTTAAAAAAAGCTTTTACATTTTCATTGCCATAAATAATAACATTGCACCCACCTTCAGTGTGGCCGAACAAGATGATATAGGTTGTAAGCAATTAAAGATTAAAGATTAAAAGGACATGTGAAATACATTCTTGAACAGGTTGTAAGCATGAGTAGATCAGGTCAGTAAAATATAGGTGAACCGAACAACTATAAGCACATGTGTAAGCATCACTAGCACAGTTTTCAGAGGGATCCTAGATTTGACAAGACCTGTCTTAAAATGATCTATGAGATTCTCATTCGCTAGACCTATCTCTTCGTATGCATTAAATTATACATAGATGAAGTTCCAAAAAAACAAGCTATTTCTTATCAGACACACCATTGTTTGTTAAGAGTGTTCCCCGTATCTTCTATGAAAAATGAAAGGCATTAAAAGAACAAATTACTTTTTTTTTTTGGGGGGGGGGGGGAGAAAAGGAAGAAAAAAGGTGGGAAAAAGCTACCAGTGACCTTTTCAGGTATGCAATGATGAAGAGAGCCAAGGAGCTAAAGCAGGAGGAAAGACATGCTTGTATAATGGTCCAACACGATTGCCATCAATGGTTACTATTCCATTAGTTTCAAGGAATGGATAGTTGTACTTGTATCTGAAAAATAATGCCACAAAAAAATTGACTTGGAACTTGAAATTGAACCTGTGAAATAGCTTCCGAACACTATATATTGTACATATATACTGACCCAGTACAATAGAATATGACATCGGCAGACACAGATGATCCATCCTCAAACACAACCAAGCCATCTTCAGATGCACATTTGACCTGGAAAGAAAAGTGGCCATGGAGATCAATAAGCAAAATTTGCCGATTATTCCATGTTGGAGATGAAACAACCTGTCTATTTCCTAAAATCTTTTGATACCAAAAAAGAATATGTTATCTAAATATAAGGTAATTATAATTATAAATGAACTAATAAGCTATCAACGTCAATTGTTTCACATACCATGGGATGCTGCCATATATTATCATGATTTGCTAACTTCGCAGACTTCACATTTGGATTTCTTGTTGCTATGTGAACCTCCTTAGCTACTCTTGCAACGTCTCTTGAGATATCAAAGGCACTGGGTCCAAATCCAATTACGACCACGCTCTGTTAGGAGAAGATTATTTTGCAATGAATTATCGGTACATATACATCCATTATCTAGTCAAACTATGCTGTAAAATAACCAAATAAATATGCGTATATAGCACCACTGAGTGCTTTCATTAATGAATCAAAATATTGATGGGATTTTTTTTTTTTTGAAAAAGAAAGGAAACTGTGAAGATCTGGATGGCATATATGGCATACAGAATGACAAAATGAAATGAAATAAATCAGCACATTAAAAGTCCAAGAATGAAGTGTAATAAGTGAAATCAGCTCGAAAGATTATATAATCATTCTCCAATTTTCACTTCACAACTCGAGTTATCAAGGCACCTCGACTATGCTGTCTGAATTGTCAACCTTCAATTTCAGGAGGCCAAGCCAGACTGCATCAGACACTATTTGAGATAAATAATGACCTAATTGGATTCCAATCTTAAGATAATTTTTTAAAAAAATTTAAAAAAAAACACTCTGCCGGGATGGGAATTGAGGTTTAAAAATTTAGCATATCAAAATAAATAAAAAACAATAGAATAGATTTTGATATTGGTTTCATAATCAGGGTTAAAAAGTAGCATAGGAACCATGATGACATATTTTACACTGCAAAATTGCTAGTAAATGATCAAGAGGCGAGTGGGTCACAAGTGTATTAGCGGGGAGAACAAAAAAGACATCACTTTCTTCAACTTCTAAAGTCGTCTTCAAGCGTCATAGTCTCATTTTACCTCTCATCTTAATTATAAGAGTTAGTTGACTAATTTAAGGAGATTAAAGAAATCAATTAAGTTAATTATTTGTAACAAATAAGTATTTTTTTCTTAAAATATCCTTACTAATTAAGTGTATTGAGTATTGACTAGAACTACTATTATTAGAAGGACTATTTTGATAAAAAAAAATATAAATATGAGAGATAAAGTGGATTAATATCTTATATTAAGAATTAAAATAAAAGTCAAATAAGATTTTATATTAAGGACCGGACGAAATATAAGCTAAAGAAACTTTTTAATCAATACAGATTCTGAGCCAAGGAATCAACGTCGTGGCAGTTAGGAATCGATACAGATTCTGATACGACGCTGGCGGGGAAAAAAAAAAGAGATACAGATTCCGATACCAATTGAGAGGATTATTTCAGTCAACAGACACTTTCGTGTTCCCTTGATCAATTCCTAACCAACGGATAACATGGATAGTGCAAGAAAAGAGGAAAAAATGTTTAGGACCTATTTGTTTCAACTTTTTAATGGAAAAATCAGTTTAAGAAATTTAAAATGACTGATTAAACTTTTAAAAATAATCCGAATCTGTATCTTAAGAATTTATTTTAAATAGCTTGTGAGATGTAAAAAGACGTTTAGGATTATAACCAAATGCAATTAACTTCTAATTTTCGTAATAAATCATTTTTTACTCATATTAAATACTCCTCCGGTCCTAATTATAAGACCCAATTGACTTATTTGAGGAGATTAAGAAAGTAAGTTAAGTTGGTTATTTATAATAAATAAGTGTTGTCATTCCTAAAATATCCTTGCTAATTAAGTATATTAGCTAAAACTATCATTATTAGAAGGATTATCTTGGAAAAAAATGCATAAATATAAGAGATAAAATGGATTGGGGTCTTATAATTAGGACCAAATAAAAAGTCAAATTGGGTCTTATAATAAGGACCGGAGGAGTATTACTTAATCTGGGACCCCAAAAGAAAAATTACCATTTTATGATTTTAATATTAACTCTTTCATTTGCAGACATGCAAATGTTACTTCTTTTTAGCGGGAAGATATGCAAGTTTATCACTTGGAAACGATAGATTTCAGAGTACCTGATTGCGAAATGGTTCGGGTACCCTGTAGCTGTGGCTGTGAATCTGAAATCCTGGCCACTTCTCAATACCTGAATCAAATCACTCACGGAAACGTAAAACCCATTAATCAACTCAACTTTTTGCAGAGATGAGCTTTTGAATTGGTTATTTGGTTTGACCCATGCATTTCATTATTAAACCATTTCTCACTCAATATTCAATCTAGAATCAATAGACCAATCGAATGCTCTACCTGGAATTTGAGCTATTCTTGGTTCTGTGAAGTGACCCGAGCACACAACAACTGCTTGAAAAAAGTCCTGAAACAAAGAATCGCCGCCGCCGCCGCCACGACTCTTCGATTGAATGACCCACTTGTCATTCCTCCCATCCACTCGCTCGATCCGAAGCACTTCTCTGTTGAATCGAATCAGCTCACGAATCCCAAAGTCATCAGCGAACTTGTTCAGAAACCAGAGCACCTCTTCGTGACCAGGAAAAGTTCGCGGGTCCCCGTTCTCGCGATTCTCGGGAAACGGATAGTCCAGAAAACCCATCAATTGTCTGGGAAGATTGGTGCGTAACGAGAGGTAGAGGCTACTGTGGACGACTTCCCGTGTTGGGTCCATGCCAATTGGATCGGACTCCGTTAGCGGATCGTATTTCCATGTACCTCCGATTTGATCGCTTTTCTCGAAGACGACGACCGTATGGCCTTCACGCATAAGCTCGCGGGCGGCGCAGAGACCAGCAGCGCCGGCTCCGATTACGGCGACATGCACGGATTGGACCATCTCTGGAGTTTAGTGCAATGATGGAGCTCAGAGACGAGAACGAGGCAGAGAATCCATTGGGGCCTTTTGATGATTCTCATTTAAAGAGAATGAATGGGGAGCCTTTTGGTTTGGTGAAACTGACAAAGAAGAAGACAAAAACGATGATTGTGCCTGGAATTCTATGGACTCCATGGCTGACCGGTGATAGTCCACAAGCGAAGCTTCGCTATAATGAACCGGCTATATTATACATTTGATACTATTAATGATTATCAATCATTCATAGAAGTTCATGCAATAACTGGAATTCTTGGGTGCATGCCGCTTAATTGAGGGATATGAGGGGAAATAGCGGACGGGAAATGAAAAGAAAAGAAAATACTCCCTCAGTTCTATTATATAAATTATATAAAACCTTTATACACGTTAATATATAAGAGTTTTATATTTAAGACGTGAGAAGTATCAGGAAAGAAGTGAAATTACATAGGGAGAATAAAAAAAACTTTGAATTTTAAAATTTAAATTAGTGTTATTTACTATACTTTAAAAGTAATTAACAATATTTAAAAAACATATGAAACACATTTATGCAATCATTCTTAGTTTGAGATTTTAAAATTTAGAAGTATTTTTTTAGGATTTTATATGTAGTGTTGTTTTGATACTTAATAGTCAAAAAGAAGACAACTTGTCTTAAAATAATTATATTTTTATAAATAAATTTATGTTTTAAATTTCATGGGTTAAAAATAATAGTAATAAAATTGAAAAAAATATTTATTTATTTATTGTAATGCTATCCGTTAATTATATGATTTATATATATTACCTTCTCTTCTAAGTATAAGAGCTAGTTGACTAATTTGAGTAGATTAAAGAAATAAGTTAAATTAGTTATTTATAATAAATAAGTGTTGTCTGTCCTAAAATATCCTTATTAATCAAGTTTATTAGCTAGAATTGCTATTATTAAAAGAAGTATCGTGAGGAAAAAAAATTGATAAATATGAGAGACAATATGGATTAGAATCTTATATTTATGACTAAAATAAAAGTCAAACAAGATCTTATAATATAAGAAATAGTTTGCTCAATATGATTTTTCCTAAGTAAATTCAGCCATTTCAGGAAGGTGAAAAATTTGCTCCTTAACAAAAAATGCTGGGATGATGCCATTTGAGCTCAGGCTCATTTGCTTAAATTAAAATTCCAAAATGATATTTAAAATACTTTTAAGTAATAAATTTATTATTTTTGTTGCTTATTACACTCAAGTCTCCCCATGTATGAGATAACTTGAAATTCTGTTACCTCGATCACAAAGTGTAACTGTAGAGAAAATATTCGACTCATCGAAAGAAAACTACGAATTTCAGGTTGTGTGCGCACATAGGTCAATAAACAGAACATAGACCTTATCAATAATTTTGTATTTTAGTGATATGAAATCTTATGTGTAAATAAGAGATTGCAAATTTGATTTCGCTTATAACATCGTATCATTGGCTTCTCATGTTTTAGTTTAAAAAACAAAAGAACACAGACTTTTTCAAAAAAGTACTTGTGGTGTGATTTGATAAGAATAGAGAAAGAAATCAATTTCGCTTTTGTTATAGACTAAAACCCTAAATTACACGATAGCCATCAGTGACTTTGGAAAATTTGACAATGGTCAATGGCTCCTGGAAGTATTTATGCCTGATAAGAGTGATTAATCATGTCTTGTCTTAGTGCCACGTCGCTGTCCTAATTATTTTTAGAATGGAACATGACGAAAGTGAAAGAAGAGAAAAATGTTTTGAGACAGAACGGGACGTGGGATAAAGCTATTATGTCCTAATATATTATATACTTTTTTTTAATTTTTATGAATTTATTTAATTTATCATTGTATTAGAATTAATGTAATGATATTTATCAATTGTTATTTTGATTATTTGTTTATAAGTTATTTTCCAGAAATTTAGAGGTAGTATTAAATAAAAAAATAACCATCATTAGGTTTTTTAATTAGATTGTAAATATGAACTTTTGTTGGGTAAAGGATTGGAGAATTGTAATGTTATTGATAAAGCAAATGATGGGCAAAGCCACACTTAAGTCATATGATTGTCCTTTCCCTCTTGCAGGCAATAGTCATGCGGCAAGCAACATAAAGATGGAATAATAAAAAAATGATTTTTTTAAAAAAAAGAGTGATCAGTGATGTATGAATGGAAAATTTCATAGGGCAGGGTCTAATATGTTGTTATGAACTAGAATATAAATAAAATTTACAGTAAGCTGTATTATTTTCAGGGAAAAAAATAATTATCATACATCTTATGAGGGGTTTTTAATGGAGGGAAGAAATGAAGAATTTTCAATGCATATAATTAAAAATGATATCCTAAGAAAATCAACACACATCCCTTATAAATCATTAATCAAACTATTTTTTAATTAATTTTTGTAAATCAACTATCGAATTTTAAGAATAGTACACACCTGATGGGGACAAAGGAAGTGAGTGCGATGTTTGGGGATTTGGTTCTGTTCTAAGAATTGATAGAATTTCTGAACAGAATCCATCATGAAGGTTTTCGGGCATATCTGGAGTCTGCAATGTAATCAGGTTGCCACACGGAGGTCCGATCACGGTGACGGAGTCGGATCTGATAAACACAGCAAATGCACCGGAGGGAAAGTTTTTGCAGAGAGGGAGGGAGGAGTCTGGAAAAGGCAAAAGATGAGAAAAGAAAACCGAACGTGTGCCTCAATAACTAATGCTACGGTTAACTTATCCCATGCATATTTTCAAAAAGAAAACCGCCTCCCTCGACATAACTGTTCCCGCTTTAGGCAAATTTATGTAAGATGGCAAAAATTGCACTTTAAGACCCACAAGTCTTATTATTTGCACCAGGACCTCAAATGATAATAGGCTTGGGTCCAATCCACCAAAGGTGGACTGGCCCATTTTCTTACACATCATTTCCTCTATCGAGGGTAATTTAACCTTTCCAGATAACATTTATGCAGCCCATTTGCTCTGCAATTCAAATATATGAATTATGAAATGCCTACATTATATGCCTTTGTTTTGTTAGAGATTATGTCCTTGTTAAAAATAGTACGTTTTAGGGAAAGAAAATTAACTTCTTATCGTATTTTAAATCAAGTCTCTATGATCTTGTCAAAGATCAGTAATATCCACTAAATTCAACTCCTGTTAGTTTTTAACACCGTTTTTATGCATTCATAAATAAAATTTCACAAAATCTATAAATTAAAATTATCAGATCAAATAATAAATCCTAATTTAAACAAAATAAACTACAGGATGTGATTGAAAATTAAGATTATAAAGAGCAGATTAATTTTCTTCTTTTTTTGATAAAATTTAAAAATTTTGTAGATTTACCTAATAGGAGAGGAAGTTCGATACAATAATTATGCTAATTTGATCCTTTTTGACCCTCAAGAATCTGGTAATAAATAATTATAAATATCTCCAAAAGTGTTTTTTTTTCCGGTTGATTCGTGAGGCATGTTTTGGTCTAGTGAGATCCTTGAAGACTTAATATTCATCCACAAATTTCAAATGTTTCATAAGCTAGTTATTTTATAAGTCAATTTATTAGATTTTTTTTCCAGAATCATTATTAATAATGTACTTATGCTAATCCACTAAAAATAAAATTAAGACTGAACATCAATAGTAACTAATTAATAAAAAAATAAATAACATATCATTGCAGTTAACCTAAGCCTATTATATTTTCAAACCCTCGTTTAAAAATTCAAAGGCTGAGTTTGAGCCAACGCAACTTAAAACTTGCTTGTTTTTAATCTCTCTAAACTCATGTTCGAGCAAACGCAACTCCAAAATTAAATCATTTCTTTATGTTGAATATGATTATCCAGACTACATACGTTCTGCGAAATGGGTTCTGAACAATGGCAAAATAAGTACTCCTCCGGTCCTAATTATAGGACCCAATTGACTTATTTGAGGAGATTAAGGAAGTAAGTTAAGTTGGTTATTTATAATAAATAAGTGTTGTTATTCCTAAAATATCCTTGCTAATTAAGTATATTGGCTAAAACTATCATTATTAGAAGGATTATCTTGGAAAAAAATGCATAAATATAAGAGAGAAAATGGATTGGGTCTTATAATTAGGACCAAATAAAAAGTCAAATTGGATCTTATAATAAGGACCGGAGGAGTATTAGGGTTTTAGGAGGAGGAAGAAGAGCGAATAATGGAATCCCAATAAGCATCGTCCCAGTGGTCAATGTAGAAGCGTTGCATTTCCAGGAATTTCTTGATGATCTCACTGAACATCTCCTCTCTCCATTCCTCCAATGCACCAAACCCGCTTTCCTCTGCTAGCCAGTACTTGTAATCCACCTGCATGTTCATCAATTTCAGTTCCAAATAAGAATTAAAATACAAGGACGCCGTGCAATACATGTATTGCTTCTGTGGAATGACGATCAAAGCCCTCAAAAGCATATTTTCAACTAAGGTTTACACTATACAAGGTTTTTCTCTGGTCCTATTTATAGAGTAGGAAAAGAAGATATTTTTTAGTTCTATTTATAACATATTGAGAAAAATTTTGTGTAAATATACAATTTTACTCTTTATTTATTATTGTGTTGACTTTGTTTATATGAAATATAATATACATTGAATAGGGATAAAGTTGAAAACTTATTGAATTTTAAATGAGAGTTAATGAAGTTTAATTTTTTTTGGGTCTATATGAAACATGCTAAAAGTTACTTATAAATATAACCAGAAAAGTAATTTGTGAGAAGAATTTTGTTTCGACTTGCATGAATATACTTATAATAAGCTTCAAACAAGCATGTAATACATCCTACTTAAAAGCTATTTAGATTAGTAAAACAAATGTTTCTACGCTTCAGACAAAACTCTCTTCACATATGTATTTTATTGTTTTTAGGACCAAAGGTAGTATGAAGTAAATTCTAACCGTTCAATGAACAACTATGAGGTAATTTGAAACAATCTTATGTACCTGATGGGGACGAAGGAAGTGAGTGTGATGTTTGGAGATTTGGTTCTGTTCTAAGAACTCATAGAAGTTTTGAACAGAATCCATCATCTCCTGTGTTGAAGGCAATGCAACTTTTCCAGATAATACTTTTGCGACCCACTTGCTCTGCAATTCAAATATATGAAATGCGGGATCCTGCATTCTCATCCAATCAGAGCAAGAGATAGGGGAAAAGAAAAATCAAATTTTGGAGTCTGCAACTTAAAAAATACTCCTCCTGTCATTAGTATATGATTTATTTACCTAATTTGATTAGATTAAGAAAGTTAGATAAGTTAGTTAATTATAAAAAATATAACATGTTTTACCTAATAATATCATAATCATTTTTCTTAATATCGTTTCTCCCTCACTTGCTTGATTATTGTTGAGGGAGTATCCATAGGAGTAATTAAAAATAAATTAATAAATATAATAAATAGATATTACATTTAGAATTAAAATTAAATTAACAATTAGTTTATATATTAAGGACCGAAAGAGTAGATTTTTTCCTGATCATAAACAGCATCTTTTTTTTTTTTCAATTTAAAGTTTTGAAAATAAAATAATGTAAAAATTAATATTCTTGTCCTTAAAATTTTAACTCTATTGTAATTCAGTCTCTAAACTTAAATTCGATACAATTTAATTGCTATAGTTTTGATTTGGATATAAATTAGTGTATATAATTTTAACCATTTAAAACTTTAGTCATTTGGACTAATTTAATGTTTAGATACTAACTTACAATTGAGTAAAAATTACGAGAATTTAATTCTACCGATCAAAGTTTAAGAATTGAGTTATAATTAAGTAAGAATTGCAGGAACAAAAGATTAATTTTTTGTCCTTAAATAATTTGGACAAGAAAATATAATAAAACGGGTTACCACTAACATGAGAAGTTAAGCCAACGAAAGAGAGGGAAGGAGCTAACGAAGGAGGGAACACATGCTTGTAAAGTGGTCCAACCCTATCATCCTCAACATTTACTATCCCTTTGGTCTCCAGAAATGGAATATGATATTTATATCTGTCATTTCATATTTTTTTAAAAAAATTGATGAGTGTCAGCTGAATTTTCAATTAACAAAAAGATTTTTAGAAAAAAAAAAGTATAAAAATCATTATATTGTAATACCCGGTACAGTGGATAATGGAATCTGCATAAACAGAGGATCCATCTTCAAAGGCAACCAATCCATCTTCATAAACGCTTTTTATCTGCAAAAATGAAAAAAGTCTTTTGATCTTTCCACTTAATTTAGCCCCAAATTTTTAATTCTCCACATCCAAGATACCATTATTTTATAATAAATCATTATTTATTTTATATATTCATAGCCAAATCCATTTAATTATTAAATTATAGATTAAAAAGTCATTTTTTATTTTATATATTCATCATGATATTTTTTCATATTACTCCCTCCATGCCTTTTATACGAAACAATTTATTTCATGGTGGTATTTTTAAATATAAGAAACAAATTCTGTTTATCCAAAATTTTAAACTAATCTATTCACTTTTACTTTCATTAAATATATGTCACTCATTATTTCTCTATAATAAATTTAAGTTCAGTATCTCTCATGTAATCTTTTTATATATTAATTTTAACTAAATATAATGAACATTTCAAACTGTATGAATTTAGTAGATGTTTCTTATAATAAAGTACAAGTAATATGTAATTATTATAAAGTGTATATATATTTTTTGATTTTATACAATTCAGACACACAATTCACACGAGAAAATATGAAAGGGTGGGTACCGTGGAGTGGTGGCTTATGTTTTGAAAGTCTTGCAGCTTCACCACATTCTTAAGCATTGGATTCATTCGAACGGCTATATGAACTTCTGTCGCCACTTTCCCAATGTCTTTTGATATGTCAAACCCACTTGGTCCCAGTCCTATCATCACCACCACCTGCTTTTTTTCCATTAATTTTTTTTAAAAAAATTAGCGTTAATTATCAATCATTAAATAAATCCCAGAACTCATAGGAAGAGCGTCATGGTACTCCTATTTTGAAAAATCATAGAGATTTATCTTTTATGTTAAATAATCACCCGAGTCCCAAGCTATTGGGGTGGGAAAAAACAAATCAACCAAGTTATTTTCAATATTTAAAGCATATTCTCAAATGGTAAGATAAGGAGAAATTCTCACCAGCGATTGCAGAACTACTTGGCATAATTCATGGTCTTCACTTTTATTGGGACAGAGGCTACCAGAACATAGCGATATATACGGACTGCATAAAATCCTTGTCTATGCTATGTAGGGGATGTGTTTCAAAGATATTGTTGATGATATTAGACTTTTACTTCGCAGGATTTGAAAGGTTGTGCCGATTCATATTTTTAGGAAGTCAGCTATTGATTATTTAGTTAAGCTCTCTCATTCCATGAAGAGCAGTTTTTTGTATCCTAAATCGATCGTCCCATATTGTGAAAGGGGAGGTTGAGAGAGAAAACTAGAACTTGTTTTGTACTGGGGGCGCACAAGGACAGGGCTGGGCAGGACATAACTTATGCCTAATGCCCAACCCGAAGTATGAGTGGGCTGCAAAATGCAGCCCGCTATTTGACTCTGCCCATAGAAGCCCTAACTATTGTGGGCTGGGCATGGACGGGTTGGGCAGGGCGGACTTCGCTGCCCAAATGGTGATGACTTGCCGATATCACATGTAAAAAAACTTTCATCCACGTCTGAAAATTACATTTTATAATTTTACATTTTCATACATTGAAATTATCCAGAAATAATTCAAAACAAGTCTTAGCAAATATCCAAATAAATAATATTCATAATTCATTTAGAACAAAATAACTCTCAAGATTGTAATTAAAGCCTTAAAATTCAAACGGTTTGTATCAATCTCCAGAAAGTTAAGAAAAGAATAAAACATTTGAAAAAATTGAAGAGGGATTAAAGCACATTGAGATATTCCATTGAGAGTCGGAGATGACGATATAATAGAAGCTTGATTATCTATTTAAGTGGCAAAAATTAAATGTTACCTAAAGAATTGCAAAAAGATATTAAAACTGAAGCAATAGGCTAACAGGAATAATATAGACCATATAAAAATAGGTGAAAATAATTGTAAAAAGAAAAATAAAAAATCTTAAAATCTTATAATAATTTAATATAAACAGTTTTAATATGCAAACACTTATTATGCAATACAATATAGTTAGCAATCCATACAACTAAAAGACTTCTTTCCATTATATGACTTGTTCATAAAAAATTAATACAAAATAACTAAATATAAATTAAATAAAAAATAAAACATGTAATTCAGATAATTAAACCCCAATTTTCTTTCCCTACTCCTACTCTAATCTTGTTTTCTATCTTGTATAAATATTCAAAATTGTTAATTTATACAAATATGTCATGTATGAACTCCATTCTCTAGCAAAGAAAGTTGTTAATGGCATAGAGGGGAAGACTAACTTATAAATAACCTACATTAAAATAACAAGACACAATAGGATATACCCAATAAACCTCACGAAAAACAAATTAAAAGCAAGATATTGTTGCTTCTTTAGAAGAATTAGATCCCCTAAAATGGAAAACTAACAGACATATGACAATAATAAATTAAATTGCAAAGAAGAGGGAGATAACTTTTTTTTTGGGTAAAGAAATGCAATACATTAATATTATTTCATAAATTATAATATATATATAATCCGGGCAGGGCTAAATGGGCAGGGCAGCATGTCCTGCCTGATGCCCAGCCCTGCCTATGAAATGCCCAACCCAAAGATGTTCATTCTTTTTCGAGCTCTTTTTTTTTGGACTGAGCTGGGCAATTTTTCTTCGAGATCGGGCAGGCTCGACGGGCATTTGAGCTTCATGCACACCCCTATTTTATACTGGTATTATTTTGTGAGGAACTCAGTCTTTGATTCAGAAAAAGGGAGAAATTCAGAAGCTCTGCATTTAATATGAAGCATTTAAATATTTTTCCCCCAAATTTTAATTTTGATATTTTTTTTTATTTGGGTTAATGCAGGTTTTTGGTATTTCAAGACTTCAAGTTTTTATAAATTTTGGTTTTAGTGTGTCAAATTTTAACCTCTAGATTTTAGTCCTCTAGGGAGTGGAATTGTCCAAATTTTTATTAAATATTTCTTGCCAAAAATTTTTCATTAAATTCTAAAGACTAATATTTTACTATTTTAGGAAAAAAAATTAAGAGACAAAATCGTATAATTTAAAATTTAAGAGATTATAACCAAAACCAAAGGCAAACTAGACAATAAAAAATTTGAAGATTACCCTCGATCATAAAATATCAAAACGTGGTACTACTAATTCATATTGTCTAAAATTTATCCTTCTCCTAAAGTGACTGGTCAAACTGCAGACAACTTTGACCAAGCCAAAAGACAAACTGTCACTGCAGACAATCCGTAAATTTGTTGCGCAAAGAAGACCATTCGTAAATTTACTTACCTGTCCCTTAAATGGGTCGGGAACCCGATAATTGTGGCTATGCATTTGGTATCGCCTCCAGTTTTCAATACCCGGGATCTCCGCGAGCTTTGGCACTGTGGAGTGACCCGAACACACTACAACCGCTTCGAACGTTTCTCGGGTCAACGACTCGGATCCCCGCCTCCTCCACTCAACCGACCAACCATCCTCCTTCCCTTCGCCGGCAAGCGCCACACGAGCTACCTCCGACTCGAACCGGGTCAACTCATGGATCCCGAACTCCTCCGCAAAACCGTCAAGGAAACGGAGCACCTCCTCATGACCCGGGAACGTTCTCTGATCACCGGTTTCACGCTTCACAAACGGGTAGTCTAAGCATCCCATGAGTTGTCTGGGAAGATTGGTGCGCATGCAGAGGTAGAGACTGCTGTGAATGATTTCTCGGTTCGGGTCAACGCCGAGAGGGTCGGATTCAGTTCTTGGATCGTAGGCCCAGGTGCCCCCTATGCGGTGGTTTTTCTCGAAGACGACGACTCGGTGGCCTTCTCGTTGAAGCTCCCGAGCTGCGACGAGGCCGGAGACTCCAGCCCCGATGACGGCGACCTTGACGGGTCTAGCCATGGTGGCTATTGAGGGAGGGGGAGAGAGCGAGGACTTTTTGTTGTTCCGTGATGAAGATCGACAGGAGAAATAAAAGGAGCATGATCCGAATCTCGAATTCGTGATTCATTTAATCTTAGGTTGACTTGAATAATTCCGTTCATGTCTTTGTCGCTGGAATTAGAAAAGAAAAAAGTTCATGTCTTTGCTTTCTTGACCTCCCAGGCCTCCATGGCTCCATCGATATCTTTTTTGTTTTTAATATGCTATGGTGGGTTTCAACGTATTCCCCACTTCCCATTGCTGCTACTTTTGACCAATTATTCCCTTGACTTGATCCCAATATTACCTGTGCATCACATGTTTTATTACAATGAAGAAAAGAAAAGTCGCCAAGATTTTTTTTGTTTTTGGATTACTTGTTCTGTTGACTTTGGTAATTTTCTTAACGGAAAATAATGGGTCTGTTTGTTTACCTATTCTGAAAACAGTTTTTAAAAAGAACCCAAAAAATGAAAAGAAAAAGTTTGATCACATGTTTCTGTGAAGGATTGCAACTCAATAATTCATAATTTTGTGTAACGTAGGCTGGTTTGTTCTGTTCTTTTTTGTTGCCAAAATAATTATAGAAAATTATTTCTTAAAATAAGTTTTGGAAAAAAAATTTTTAAATTGTTTTTGAAATAAATATGCTGAGATTAGATGGTGAAGTTTTGACGAGAAATGTCCTCAAATGAAAAAAGAAAGGAGAATAAGGGGAGAAAAAATTTTAATAAGCTCAATTTAAAAATTTAAAAAAATTGGGTTAAAAGTTTTAATTAAATTTTCTTGCTCTTTTATCTTCAATATTCTGTTTGTTAAAATTTCAGAACCTTATTTAAATCAAACTCATTAAAATTTTTTATTCTCTTCGCTTCGATTCCCTCATACTAAACATAAACTGATAATTATTTTAATTTTTTAAGTTTTTAAAAGCACTTAGCTATAAACAAATTACCAAACAAATTTTTTATTGTTTGTTTTTAAAAAATAAAAAACTGTTTTCATAATAAGAAAACAAACAAGTGTTTAATTTTTATAATTTTTTCTGATAATTTCACATTTTAAGAAGAGGCAGCAGGACAGCAGGATGAACAATGGAATGCCAATGAGCACCATTCCATTGGTCCCTATACAAATGTTGCATTTCCAGAAACTTCTAGAAGCATTCTCTGTATATCTTCTCCCTCCACTCTTCCAATGGACGTCCCCACCCACCTTGCCTCGCTAGCCAATGCTTTATACTCTGCATGATCAATCCATCCATTATAAAAATAAAAATATCACTAATATTATTCAATGACAACTTTTTTTTTAAAAAAAAAAAAATTATACAACCTCTATACTCTAGTATTAATATCATTGAATCAAATTGCAGTATGATCAAGTTTATATAAAGTATAATTTTTAATTTGACTTCTTTAAATTGATGAGGATCAAGCCCTCGATCTTGCTAGTTTTTTTTTTTTAATAAAAAGAATTGAGTTTCTTTTACTCGATCAATCATTAATAAAGAATAATATAAATATAGTACACATGTAGCCCCTCCTATCACTACAAAAAAACATGTATTTTGCTTTGCAATTCAAATATATGAAATGCAGGACCCTGCATTCTCATCCGCCCCACAAATTTCTAATCTTTCATAAGCTAGTTATTTTATAAATCAATTTATTAGATTTTTTTTCCAGGATCATTATTAATAATGCACTTATACTAATCCACTAAAAATAAAATTAAGACTGAACATCAATAGTAACTAATTAATAAAAAATAAATAACATATCATTGCAGTTAACTAAAGCCTATTATATTTTCAAACCCTCGTTTAAAAATTCAAAGCCTGAATTTGAGCCGACGCAACTTAAAACTTGTTTGTTTTAATCTCTCTAAACTCATGTTCGAGCAAACGCAACTCGAAAATTAAATCATTTCTTTATGTTGAATATGATGAGCCAGACTACATAGGTTCTGCGAAATATTTTATAATGTAATTTTGCTCTTTAAGTATTAAAATGTTAAGTGCATTTGGAAAAATACTTCACCATATTAGACGTATCTTTTAGAGCGCTAACATAACCTTAACTCTTAGATTAAGCCAGTGTGAATTTGGATAGGATGATCCAAATCCTTATATCTTAAAATAGGAATCTTTTGAATGTAAGATAATTTGGATTAAGACAAAAAAGATTTTAAAAAAAAAACTTTTTAACACTAACACGAGAGATGAAGCCAATGGAAGAGGTAAGGAGCCAATACAGGGGAAACACATGCTTGTACAGTGGCCCAACTCTATTGGTCTCCACACTTGCTATCCCTCTGGTTTCAAGGACTGGATTATCATTCTCGTATCTGCCATTACACTCAACAAAATTTAAATAATTAATAGTAAAATTAAAAAGGGAGAATCCAGTTAAAAAAAACTTAAAATTATTAAATTCCAAATTATATTTGGTTCTCACACTTAATAGGTTTTGACAATATTGAACTTGCAAATAACGATACAATTTTTTAGAAATTTTTTATTTAAAATTTGTTACTTTAAAGTTTATCTTATTATACCCAGTGCTGACAGTGCAGTGGAGAATGGAATCTGCATAAACAGAGGATCCATCTTCAAAGGCACCCAAGCCATCTTGATAAACGCATTTTACCTGAAAATGTTAAAAAAAAAATTAATAATTATGTGAACCTCTTTTGCAACTGTTGCAATTTCTTTTGAGCCGTCAAGCCCACCTGGTCCCAGCCCTATTATCACCACCACCTAATTCATTTTATTTATTTTCCCACTTATTATTTTCTCAATCAAAACTACTTCCTTTAACATGAAATGAATATGCCAAATTACATGTAGGGACTAAATGATATATGTATTCAAGATAAGAACGAAATTATAAAATGATTAAAATTACAGTGATTGGATTACAATAAGTCAAAATTCAAAGATTGAGTTATAATCAGGTTAAAACTATTTGAACTGAGTTGCATCAAATCAAAGTGTAGGAATTAAATTACAACCGAATTAAAATTATAAACAACAAAAAAATTAATTCTTTTCCTAATTAATATCTAGTCACTTAATTTTGGATGAAAAGAAAATAGAGAACAAAGGATACTAATAGGAATTAGGACATACTCTCAAAAGTAGTAAAACCCTTTTATTACTTTAAAAAGCTTTTTAAATATTCTTTCTGCAAGAGCTCACTTAAATTATTAAAATAAAATCATTAGATTTAAATTTATTTATAATTATTTTTATTTTATTTTATTTTTCAAAAATTAGACCCATGGCCATTTTTATATTCATGATATTATTAGAATATGAGTAATATACATTTTTTCTTAAAGTGAAAAATATATCAGCCAATATAAGAATTAAAAAGCAGATTGCCCAAATATTTTTTTCCTTATGACATATAGGGGAACAACAGATAATAATCACTAATTCATGATAATTCATAATTTTTCGTCTACCAGACAGATAATCCATATTTCATAGGAGTAGTTTAGAATTTTAGGTTCACTTACCCGTCAGAGGGGAAAAAGATTCACTTGCCTGTCGGTGAAACGGGTTGAGCGCCCGATAATTGTGGCTGTGCATTTGGGATCTTCTCCAGTTTTGAATGCCGGGAATCTGTGCGAGCGTCGGCGATGGGTAGTAACCTGAACACAGCAATGGCATCGAACGTTTTCTCGGGTCGAAGATTTGGATCCCCGACTCTTCCCCTCGACAAATCAACCGTCATTCCTTTCTTCAACCCGCTCCACCCGAACCACCTCTGTCAACTCAAGGATCCCGAACTCCTTCCCAAACCCGTCCAGAAAACGGAGCACCTCTTCATGACCCGGAAACGTTCTCCAGTCGCCGGATTCGAGCTTCACGAACGGGTGTCCATGAATCCCATGACTTGCCTGGGCAGATTGGTGCGCATGGAGAAGTAGATGCTGCTATGGACGGTTTCGCGATTTGGGTCAATGCCGAGAGGGTCGGATTCAGTTCTTGGATCATAGGCCCAGTGCCTCCGACACGTTAGTTTTTCTCGAAGACGATGACTTGGTGGCCTTCTCGTTGAAACTCCCGAGCAGCGACAAGGCTGGAAACGCCAGCTCCGATGACGGCGATCCTGACGGAGCGGGCCGTGGGAGTAACGGAGAGGAAGACACAGGACTTTCCGTGATGAAAGGACCCGATTTGGAAAGTGGTGAGTTACTCGTCAATTTTAGTTTGCTGAGACCATTTCTAAGCTTTCATTTCAATTATTTACATAAGTATCCCATTTTTTTAATGTTTTTTTTTGGGACAAACACAAGACTTTTAATGGGAAAATGACAAATAAAAAACAATATAATACTACCTTATGTTCTAATTATAAGATCTTGTTTGTAGAATACAAATCAGGTCTTATAACCAGGGTCAGAAGCAGTATTTCAAATCAGACACATAACACTTCAAAATCATAGTAAAAGATATGGTGCCTGATCTAATATTTTGCAAATGTAGTTAAATGACTAAAATGTTCTTATATTAAAAAGTTTATTGACAAGTTGTGAATTGACAATAATAAGTGTTGGATAACAAATAACAAGAAACGTATTTACAAGGACAAGTTATTTATTAACAAGTTGTGAATTAACGGTAATGACAAGATATTTATTAACAAACTGTGAATTAGTGGCAATGACAGGTTTAATAATTTTTTTAAAAAATATGATACAAGATATTTTAGTCATTTAACTATATTTATAAAATACCAAATTAGACACTACTTCCTTGTCTATCATTTCTGGCTTATAGGTACCTCAAATTAGGGCTGTTCACGGGACGGATCGGGACCGGGACAAGCCCGTCCCGGTGAACAATAACGGGACAGATTTTCTGTCCCGTGTTCCGGCCCGTCCCGGGGTTGTCCCGGTCCCGATTAGGACGGGACGGATCCGGGACGGGATGGATCTGGGACGGGACCGGGACGTCTTGAACTTTTTTTTAATAATTTTTTAATAAAATATGATTTTTTTAATTATATTTTTTTGGGCTTAAACCTTATAAAAACATCTCTTTATTTTCTTTTTTATTTGTTTGGGCACTCTTAAACAAAAGTTCAATATATTACATATAATAATCATTAAAAACTCTAAACAAAAACTTTTAACACAATAAAAACTTGCTAAAAAGTCTATCATCAATAATCTCAAATCATTAACAAATATAAAACTCTAAATAAATATATCCATAGTTCCATACAATAATCTCAAATCTTAAAAAAATATGAAAAAATAATATTATATAAATAGGATAAAAAATTAAAAAAATTAAAAAAAGGAACCGGGACGGGGTCGGGACGGGACGACCCCGTCCCTTGTCCTGTCCTGTCCCGGTCCCTTTTTTGTCCCGTCCTGAAAAATTTTGGGACGGATCCGTCCCGTCCCAATAAGACCGGGACCGGAACGGGCCGGCCTTGAACACCCCTACCTTAAATATCAGTCAAAAAGTTAAATCCAGATTGTCTTCTTGGAAAGGGAAACTTCTTAGTGTGGCAGGGAGAACACTACTCATCAAAGCAGTCATATCTGCCCTTCCCTCATATCAAATGCAGTCCATGCTCTTGCCTAAAAAAGTGTTGATGGGAATCGAGAAGATAACTAAAAATTTCCTGTGGAGTAGTTTAGAGAAAGCTATGGCATTGGCAAGTGTCTGAAAAAAAAATTAAATTTTCTCTTTAACAAGTAAGCCATGAGAGAATCATAACTAATTCACTTAGAGCTAAAAGAGGGATGCCTGAAAATTCCAATTGTCGTTCGGAATGTGATTGTGAGGAGAGTGTTACACTCGTTTTGGGAGACTGTAAGGTGGCTAAAGAAGTGTGGAAAAAATTTATCCATCCGAACAAATATACTGCTTTTTTCTCTTTTGATTTGTAGGGTTGGCTCCAATGGAACTCAGCAAATTCACCTGGACTAGCGCGCTACCAACACTGGCCATGGACAAAAGTGTTTGGACACCTACGCTGGCTCATCTGGAAATCAAGATGCAAGCACGTGTTTGAAGGATTCCATGGATCAATTAATGGAATTTACCAGCAGTGCCTGTTCCACCTCATTGGAAAGCACCAATGCAAGAAAATTTCAACATTAGATCTTCAACAAAGGCAACCAACGGACTTCTCACTGGACTCCTCCCCCACAGGGCTCTGTTAGGTTGGATGTGGATACGGGCGCATAATCAAGCTACATGTGGTGGTCTTATAAGAAACGACAAGGGAGATTGGATTATGGGCTTTAAAAAAGTGCTTGGGGTCCTATCCTACTGTTGCTGCTGAGATTCTAGCGATTAAAACATATGCAAGGGGATGCGATGTCCACCATCCATTTAAAGATTTGATTGTAGCATTCCAAACCTAATGGACGTGATCCGAGCTTAGACTTTTTTCTCTCTTGGGATTCGTGCAACTTGAAAATATGACTGACTCGGGACAATGGAAGGTCCCACAGGACCGACCACCTGCCGACTACCAAAACGAAAGGAAGAAAAAGAAGATTGCGGAAATACCTTAAGAAATAATGGATGACAGGATGGAAGAGAAATTTGAGGAGGGTAATATTGAAGCTAATGAAAACGGGAAGACAAAGAGGAATGGTGAAAGTAATAAAAATACATCAGCTCCTTCCCTTCGCACTAGAACTCCTTCTTACTGTGAGTCACTTATGGGTTTTAATGGTGTTGCAAACGGTGATTATCCTATGGAGGATGGTGATTTATTCAATGCTGATAAGGAAATGTTTTGGAAACTACCAGAGGGGTCAGAAGAGGTTCAACAATTAATGGGGGTTTACCCGGTCGTTCCTATCACCCAGGAGGAGTATAATGAATGGTGTGAGCCTTGGAACTACTCTCTTATAATCACGGTCCTGGGCAGGAGATTCAACCTTTATGTGTTGAAAGATTATTTAATGAAAATATGGGGGTTCCAGACTTTCGACTTGATTGACATCCCAAACAATTATTTCATAGTTAAATTTACAGATCCAGAACAGTGGAGAGCTCAATACCAAAGAGTACTATGCGATGGCCCCTAGGTAGTTAAACAGCGTAATGTTTTAGTCCAAAGGTGGACTCCATATTTCAATGCTTACCGAAACCCCCTTGGATGAGTAGCCACGTGGGTTTGAATACCGGACGTTCCTTTGCATTGTTATAATAACAGATTTATCTCACGGCTTGGAGATAGAATTCAGAAGACCCTGAAAGTTGACATCAACACTGGCAGATTTTCAGGTGCAAAACTCAAAAGTTGAAAGGGGAAAATACGCTAGAATCTGTGTGGAATTGAATTTACAGAAACCACTGGTACCAAAGATTATCGCTGCTGGTGAGATATTCAAGGTTGAGTACGAAGGACTGGGATTAATCTGCTTTAGCTATGGTAGATTTGGGCATCGAAAAGAGGCTTGTCCTTGGAGGTGTAGCTCAAGTTCTAACCATGATGAACCTGCTCTGTCAAATACAGCGGTTGTTAACTTAGTAAGCTCACCGGCAGTGAAGAGATTGGAGGAAGAAGACAACTTCGGCCCTTGGATGATTAACCCAAGGACAAACAGAGCTTGTTTCTCTAGGCGAGCAACTCAGACAGAGGGACAAAAATGTGATACGGAGTCTGACAAGGCATCAAAAAAGACTTCTTTTGTCCAGAAATCTCGTTTTGCAGTGATTGAATCACTAGAGGAGGAGGAAAATGTGGAAATGGAAGGTGCTTTAGTTACAACCAGAGGTACAATTCACTCTGATGGAAAAGAAAAAGAACTGACATTGATAAGAACAGGGAAGGTGGTGACGGCGAAAGCTAGTACAATAGGACGACTATCAAGGTATGTGAGGGAAGAGGAAAAACAAAAGCCTTAGGTAATTTTTAAACCAAAAGGAAAGAAAAATATAAAAACATCTAATGGGGCGGATATGGAAAATGGGCTGGACAAGGTATCCAAGTCAACCTTCATTGGTGAGAAGAAGGCCGAAAAGGGCCAGATAAATAAAACAAAAGGAAAAAGAACCAGAACCCATTATGTGGTTTAAGGAAACATGGAAAATTTGGAAAATGTAAACTACCGAGCCCAAGACTTAAAGGCCATTCCTTGTGGAGTTCAGGGACACACAGAAGAAGTGGGAGTCATTAATCAAACTCATAATTCAACAGTCTCCCCTTATATAAATGAAGAGCAATACCCATCCTCACCGTTCAGCGTACATGTTAACCAACAAAATGATAATAGCTCTACTCTGGTCCCCTACTGCCCAAAGGTGCAAATTGGTAATCCGAAACCCCCGGATCCTATGTAACCAGATTTTGAGGATGCTCATGCAAGTATTGATGATGATGTTACTGAGGTGGCTGAGACGCAAGATGCGACAGAGTTGGAGGGGAAAGACGATGAACAGAAATAGTAAGTCCCTTTCCTTTGTCTGCTTCTTCTTGATTATCAATGATTATAGCATCTTGGAATTGTCGGGGGGCAGGTAGCCGTGCCTTTCCCATTACTATTAGAGATATTGTGTCTAAATATAAGATTGACATACTTTGCCTGTTAGAACCACGAATAAGTGGTGCACGTGCTGATAAAGTGATAAGATCTCTGGGTTCCAATCACTGGATTCAAATTGAAGCTAATGGCTTTACTGATGGTATTTGGATTCTTTGGAACTTTGTTGACTTTGATATCTCTTATGTCACTTCCAATCCTCAAATTCTCCACTGCTGAGTTCTTGACCAGAGTGCTACCTACCTTTGCTATATTTCTGTCGTATATGGAGAAACAAACAACAAAGGCCGAAGAACTCTCTGGGAATCTATCCGCACTATTGCCTCTATTTGCTCATATCCTTGGTTAATTGTGGGGGATTTTAACACCTTACTATCCCCCCAGGACAAAGAAGGGGGCTGAACCTGACAAGTATGCTATACAGGAATTTCAAAATTGTATCATCGACTCGGGTCTTCTTGAAACAAATCTGAGTAGTAGTCGATTCACTTGGGAAAAAACCAGGCTAAGAGAAAGGCTTGACTGGGTGTTCAATAATTTATCCTGGGAAAGTCGTTATCCGAACTCTTTAGTATCTCACGGGCTAAGATTTACTTCAGATCACAAAGTGGTTATTATCAGTACCGATTCTACTAATTCAACACCAATTGTTACTAAGAGATTCTCTTATCAAGTGGCTTGGATCTTTGAAGAAGGATTCTCAGATATAGTCTCTAATGCTTGGCAAGGTAAAGATTGGCAACAAGGACTAAAACTCTTTCAGTCTTCTTCGCTACACTGGAATGAGAATAAGGTGGGCAACTTTACAATGAGAAAAAAGAGGATAATGAGGCGACTTGAAGGAGTAGATAGACAGCGTAGGACAAATAACCATCCAGGTTTGAAAAAACTGGAAGATAAACTCTGGGTGGACTATCATAAAACTCACAGCACAGCACAGGAGAATTAGCATGGTACCAAGAAATGCGAGTAAATGGCTTCAATGGGGGGATTGCAATACAAAGTTTTTCATGCTTCTACCGTGATGAGACCAGATACAAAGAATTTCCACCCTAAAAAACGATCAGGGAATCTGGATTGATGATCCAAATGAACTAAAACAAATGGCTTATTCCTTCTACCAATCATTATATACTTCTGATGGTTCAGTGATCAGCCCAGAAGGATGGTGTGCACAATTTCCAATGCTTACTGAGATAGAACTGAGCAGATTGATGAAACAGGTGGATAGAATTGAAATTAAGAATGCTGCCTTTGCTATGGGTGCTTTTAAAGCTCCCGGTCCTGACGGACTACAGGCACATTTCTTTCAAACACAATGGAATGTGATCGGTGATAAGGTGTGTAGCACGATCGAAGATTTCTTCATAATGCCCCATAAGATCAAAGAGGTTAACCAAACCAGGATAGTTTTAATCCCGAAGGTGGATAACCCCTCCTCCCTTAAGGAGCTAAGACCGATCTCCGTCTGCAATGTGAGCTTCAAAATTGTCACTAAAATCCTAGCGAATAGGTTGAGAGGAGTAATGGAAAGTTGGTTAATCAGGAACAAGCTAGCTTTATTGCTAATCAGTCTAGCTGCGACAATATGTGTGATTGCTCAAGAAATAATGCACTTTATGAGGAGTAAAGGTAGGAAGAAGAGTATGTGGCAATCAAAGTGGACATGGAAAAGGCCTATGATCGACTTGATTGGGGTTTCATTTGAGATACTCTAAAATGCTTACAGTTTGGTGACCAGCTCATAGACTCATTATGGCTTGTATTACTACTTCTATAGCGGTCCTATGGAATGGAGAGGAAGGCCTGGCTTTTAATCCACTAGGGGCATTCATCAAGGTGATCCCTAAGCCCATACATATTTGTCCTATGCATGGAAAGACTTGGCCACCTTATCAGAAAAGAATGTGTAGCAAACGATGGAAGCCTCTGAAGTTTCGAAGAATGGGCCTAGCTTTTCTCACTTATTCTTCACAGATGACCTTTTGTTGTTCGCTAAGGCCTCTAAAGAGCATATGACAGAAATTCGAGAAGTGATAAGGAACTTTTGTGTTGTTTCTGCTGACATAGGGTGAATCTTGACAAGTCCAAAATGTTTGTTCCAGGAATATTCATTTTAATATAGCAAGGGAACTCAGTCAAGTGCTTGGGGTTAGTGTTACATTGGACTTGGTAAATATCTAGGAGTACCCCTTCTTCATTGCAAAAGTTACCAAGTCTACTTTCAAGCCTATTGTGAACAAGATATATAAGAAACTATCAATGTGGAAGCAAAAGGTTCTTAATGTGGCTGGTCGATCTGTGTTAATCAATCGGTTCTATAAAATCGGTTCTATCCGCATTACCAGTTATCAAATGCAGTCCTTGCTCCTTTCTCTTGCACAGTTGCTGAAATAGAGAAATAAGTCGGAAGTTCCTTTGGTCTCAGGATGAAGAAGGAAAATGCACCTGAAACAATGAAAAATGCACCTCATCTCTTGGGATAAAGGACTATGAGCAAGCAAGAGGGCGGTCTAGGCTTTAAAAAACCTAGTAGCATAGAATAAAGCTTTCATTATGAAGCTTTGTTGGGGCATGCTAACCAAACCAAATGCTCTCTGGGTCCAATGCTTGAAGTCGAAGTATAGGTGTGGTGATGATCTTATGCCAAGCATCAATAAAAAAAGAAATTCTTTCAAGAACTTGGCATGCCATTACCTCGTGTGTGGAGACTTTCATTCAACAGATAGGAAAGAGAGTCAACAATGGACATGATACTAGCTTTTGGTGGGATGAATGGCTTCCACTGGATTGACCACTTATCTATTATGTGCATCATTTCATAGAATTAATTCTATGGATAAAGTGATTGATCACGTATCAGAGGATGGGCGTTGGAAGGCAGATGGTTGGAGAGACATTCTACCCTCTTGGATTATTACCAGAATTATCCGAATACCTCCTCCTGCTTCTAATGTTAATAACTACTTCACTTCACTTGGAGAGCTTCAACAAATGGGTGCTTTTCAATTAAATCAGCTTATGACTTTATAAGGGGGTATAGAGAAGGACCGAGAGAAGCTTTTGGAGCCAGTTATGGAAGCGGCAGGTTCCTGAAAAGGTCAAATTTTTCATGTGGCAAGTCTCTCATGAGAGAATCCTTACTAATGCACTCAGAGCCAGAGAGGACTTACAAATTCTAGTCAATGTCCATTTGAATGTGGGAGGGAAGAGAGTGTTTATACATATTCTTAGAGACTGTTTGAGAGCAAGAGAGCTGTGGACTATATTTTAAAACCTAACATGCTTTCTAGATTCTTTTCTGGTAATTTGCAGGTTTGGCTAGCATGGAATTCATGGAATAACCCAACACGAGGACGATTTGGTCAACATTCTTGGACTAAGACTTTTAGTCTGGGTGCTGGCTACTTTGGACTTAAGATGCTCTTTTGTGTTTGATGGCACGAGTATGAGTACAAGGGAATTACTTCATAGGTGTCTCAATTTACTTATGGAGTGCTCCACTAATAATAAGCTTCGCCATCAAGTGTTCAACATTTCTGCAGTACAGGAGAGAAGATGGACTCCACCACCACAAGATGCAATTCGAGTTGATGTGGACGGGTCAGTCAAACAACAAAATAGTGCAGCATGTGGCGGTTTAATCAGGAACTCTGAAGGAGATTGGTTGATGGGTTTCAGGAAATGTTTAAGATGCTCTTCGATCACTGAAGTAGAACTAGCAGCTATCCGAACAGGCCTGGAAGTGGCCAAACAGCTCGGGTATACCAAAATCATGGTCTATTTTGACTCTTTAGAGGCATGCAAACCTTATCATGCACACGTGTGTAGCAGATAATCCACTTAAACTGGTTTAAATGACATAAGGGACTTGGTTTTTGGAGATGGGGAAGTGACGCTCCCATCACACTACTAGACCATCATGGGGTGTGCTGATTTTTTGGCTAAGACAGGTCATAGTGACTATACTGATACAGTTTTGATTCTAGAGGCTCCGACTGAATGCCTGGCTATATTATTGGAGGAAAAAGAGGC